>NW_006298272.1:1228147-1229864 GCF_000327345.1 Myotis davidii | reverse complement strand
TTCCCTCTGTCTCCCGGCGTTGATTCTATTTTGTGCTGCTTTTCTCCCGGTGGTTTGTACAAGTGACAGTCTTGTCACCTCCTCCCTCCGCGTCCCCAAAGCCAGCTGAGCGCACTGCTCAAACGTTAACCAGACAGAAGTTGCAGAACAAACAGCCCTGCCCGGGCGGCAGCGTTGCTGGGAGCACAGTGCAGGGACGCTGCTTCCGTACTACAGGTTCCCCTGAGCCTTTAGGTCACCCCGTCTCCTGAGACCGCAGGGGTGCGCTCCCAGAGCAGCCTGTGGTCATTTCTGTGGGTCTGTTTGGGGGTTGTGGGGGGCAGAAGGCTTGGCAATCCCTGGGCTGGAAGGCACTTCAACTTGTCCTTGGTTTGCTCTCACCACTAGGGGGCGCCACGGGAGTTTTAACTTTAATAGAAGATGGAGTTGGAAACCCAGATTGGGGGTCCCTGAGAACCCCAGGGCTGCGCTTCTGCTGACTTAGGAGACCCTCTGAGCACAGCAACTGTGGGAATCACTGCACCCCTGGGTTTAGGGGGCCCTGGCGTGCGGCAGGCCAGTGGGGCGCAGGAACCACTCGTTAGCCACTTTATTTTTTTTTAATATATTTTATTGATTTTTCACAGAGAGGAAGGGAGAGAGATAGAGAGTTAGAAACATCGATGTGAGTGAAACATCGATCAGCTGCCTCCTGCACATCTCCCACTGGGGATGTACCCGCAACCCAGGTATATGCCCCTGACCGGAATCGAACCTGGGATCCTTCAGTCCACAGGCCGACGCTCTATCCACTGAGCCAAACCGGCCTCGGCCACTCGTTAGCCACTTTAATTGTTACAACCCACGGGGAAGGTAAGAGGAAGCTAAGCTTCAGTTAAGAAGTGTCCAAGGCCAAGAAGCTGTGAACGGAAAAGAGGAAATTCTCAGAAGGGAGGCGGTCCAGTGGGCAGCGACGGGCCCTCTCTCCAGGATCCACGCACAGAGCTGGCAGCAGGTGCTGTCACCCGCGCCTGAGCCGTCAGTGGTCCCATTTCCCTGGGACGACACCTGCCCTGAAGGCCTCCCTCTCCCCTCTCTGCTCTGGGCCCTGAAGATGTTTCAATCATCTTTGCTCAAAACTGACTTTCTAATCTGCTCTGCGGGGCCCACGCTAGCATCGTGGCCAGCGCCGCTGAAGCAATACCTGGGGAGCAGCCGAGGCCTCACAGGTGTTACCCACGGAACCCCCCGCCCCCTGCACCTCCTGCCCAGGCGCCCCCGCCCAGGACCCTCTTAGGAAGGACCCTGGCTCAGCTGTCATTGGGCAAGAAGATCCGGCGTGAGGGTCACAGCACTCGGCGTCTGTGTGGCTCGCGGAGCCTGGAGGGGACATGTTCTTAGTGATGCTGGTCCCGGGAGACGGGCCGCCCCTCCTCATGACGCCAGGTGAGCGGAGGGAGTGTGGGGACCGGCTCTGGGGACTCTACAGGGAACAGGTGTGCTGGCGGGAGACCTGGGCCACGTCCAGCTGAGGCCGGAGGTGGGTGGTGATTGGATGATTGGGTCCAGCTGAGGTTGGAGATGGGTGGTGGTCCGGGATTGGCTGAGGCCGGAGGTGGGTGGTGATTGGACTGTCTGGGATTGGCTGAGGCTGGAGGAGGTGGGTGGTGATTGGATGGTCCGGGGTTGGCTGAGGCTGGAGGAGGCGGGTGGTGATTGGATGGTCCGATTGGCTGAG
>NW_006298272.1:1220016-1227758 GCF_000327345.1 Myotis davidii | reverse complement strand
GGATGGTCCGGGGTTGGCTGAGGCCGGAGGAGGAGGGTGGTGAATGGATGGCCCGGGATTGGGTCCGGCTGAGGCTCAGAGAAGCCGCTGTGACCAGCGAAGAGGCGTCGCTCAGCCTAGTCCCTCGTGGGTGGGAACCGCAGTGGACATGCAGAGGTTTGTAGGTGTGAGGCATGTTTTCCACGTGCCTTCTGCCTCTTCTCATCTCCCGTGGGTCCAGTGGAGCCTCGGCAAGGAAGCCTGGTCTGCCTGATGGTCCTGACCAGACCCCAGGTGGGGGAGCTGCATGGTGCCCACAGGGTTGGGTGGCGAGAGGTGAGCGAGCAGCCACTGCCGTGGGGGACCAGGGAGGAGGCCGGGGCTCTGGTCTGTGACGTAGGCAGGGATGTCGCCAGAGTGGCCGCCGTCCTGAGTGCCTGCCTCCCAGCTCACTCAGACTCGCTCTGATGCCTGTGTGTCCGGGAGCTCCTTGTCACCTGTGTTCTGGTCTCCAGCAGAGGCCTGGCTAGAGCAAAGGCCAAAGGCTCACGCGGTGGGAGGACTAGAGACAAAGCCAGGCTAGTCGCTGTGCGAGGGCCAAGGCGCCCACTGGACGGCTGGTTATCCTGGGAGGGCAGGGCTGGGTGGTGCCGGTAAATCCACTGTGAGCAAAGCCCAGCGCTTTGGTGGAAGGGAAAGCCGGTCGGAGGTCGCTGGTGTCCAGATGCTCTGAGACCCCAGAGCTGTGCTGGGGGAGATGCTGGGATCTGCCGGCCTTTTCCCGCCAGCTGCAGTCCTTGGAGGGCCCGGAGCACAGGCCAGTGTGTCTCTGCCCTGGGGCAGGTCCCCGTGGCCACAGGCCCCCCAGGCCCGCGATGCAGCCACGCCTTTAAGTTTACTGACTCATCGTAATCTGGCATGTGGTTTAGAGGTGCGCCAAGCACACATGTTGCGTGTACCCAGAGGTGGGATTGGAAGGAGGCCCGAGAACCTGGCCAGGGTTCCCGTGGCGGCACGACTGTTAGGGTCTAACAGGGCGAAGACAGATGAGTCTAAGGTAATGCCATAGGGTTAAGGAGAAAGCAGACCCGTGTTCCTAATGGCGGAATGACTTTTTCTCCTGTTTCTGGGAGAAGCTTTTCAGGCCAGGGGGTGTGAGAGCAATCCCGTGCGTGGGGTGAGGAGAGGGAGCTGCTGCCCCCAGGCCCGACATGCAAGCCCAGGTTGCTATTGGAAAGCACTTGTGACACTTCCATAGGCTGCAGCTCTGCCCACTCTCCGTCTCCCTTAGATACAATGAATTCCAAGAGAAACAGAAGAATCGGTGTTTCTCACAGGCTGCCTGCAGGTGCCTGCTTGGGCGCGGCCGACCGTGATGACCAGCGCTCCCAGGGGCTTGTTCCATAGCCAGGCCCGGGCACAGGAGCCGAGTCCCCCACCAGGGCCCCAGCCAGTCCCTGGGGACACGCTGTGCTCCGGGAGCTGGAGGTGGCCAGGGCGTGCTGCGGGATGGATCACTTTGGCAACCATGGTTCCCTGAACGGGACGCCAATCTCAGACTCAGGGCTCCCAGAAAAGGCCAGTGTGCGGCCCTGCTCTCGCAGTCCTCTGGGGCGGGAGGTCCCAGTCCGGCTTGGACGCTCATTCCAGGAGTAAATCCCAGTGTCCTTAAGGGCCTTTTTCTTCTGTTAAGTGTAATCCCTATTATCACAGAGTCAGTTTTATTCTTTTCGCCTTACTACACGGCCAGCCGGGAAAGACCAGCTTACCTTCGTTCGGTTCATTTCCTGGCCAACCCAGTTAATAACTGGACTCGCCCTTCAGCAGCAGTGCTCCCAGCCAGGAAGAGGGTTCAACCAACAGAGGAAAAGGAACACCCAGATGGAGGAAAGAAATCTGGGGAATGTGTCCCAAAAGTGAGGGGAAAGATTTTTAGTGGAGGGACTGGCGGTGAGGCAGTAGATACCATGACTACTGAAGCGTGTTCTCCGTGAGGTGGGGCCGGAATCCAGTCATGGGAAGGTGGAGATCGGGACACACAACTTTAACAAGTGCAGACGTGAGCATGCCGGGAAGGCAATGGCTAGTGAAGGGATTTGGGTCTAAAGATGAGTCGTTAACGATACAAGCAACTTGAGTTCATGTAAGGAGTCAGGTTAGGGAAGAGACTGTCTTCTTCCGGGAAAGAGAGCAGATTGTGGATTCCTGAGGACGTGGGAGGGACCAGGATCTGGAGGCCAGGGCAAGGTCCTGGTAGCTCGTGAAGGTGGAGGCAGAGCTGTGCAGGTGGGGATGTCTGGGGAAGGAGCAGAAAGCTCGTTCCGGATCTTCTGTTTCTGCTGTGGGTCATTGGGCGCCATCCTGTCTTCAGAAAGGAGAGGTGTGTTACATGTAAAAGTGTAATATTTTCAGCTCATAACTAAATGTCACAGTAACATTTCCACTGTTGGAATGGATATTTCCTACTTATGGTTCATGTAAATTAGGAAAATTGTACCATTGGCCCTGAAGTCAACTTTCGTTTTCTCCCCAATGTCCAACCAGTGTACAAGAGGGTACATTAAGTCAGTCTAGCTGATAGAGCTCTTTGTTTTCTTATATTCCTCCTTATTTCTGCTCCATTGACTCATATCTGTTTTCAGTCCCTTCTTCATCCATGACTGGCTTATTCCCTCGATAAACGTTCATGGAGCATCTGCTCCGCCATGTGTCCTGTTAGATTTTACATCCTCAAGAGGCACAGAGCAGACAGTCCATCATGTTCTGCTGCTTACACCTTACAGGGACGCTCAGGAACTGTTTGTTGACCTGAGAGCATTAGCAGGGGAACCAGCGTGGCCACCCAGGGACACGGAGGGAGGAAGGCTTCATGGGTAACAGGAGTGTCCACGGTGGCAGGTTCCACTTCGGCGTCAAGGGAGGTGGAGTGAAGATGACATTGTCGAGGTCATTAGAAAACCCCTGCTAATGAGGAGAGAGGACTTCCTGTGGTGCAATGGGGTCAGAAGACCAACTTCAAGAAGTTAAGAAAGGGGGCAAATGACAGGGAGATTTGATGATGCCTAATCTATCACTCAATCATCAATCAAAAATTCTAAAACCGGTCTTATACGGGATGAGTAAGCATGTAATTCTCTGAATAGTTCATGGAATTCTAACTAAAACATCTGAAAGGTTTACCACATGATTACTTTTAATTTTAATATAAATAGCGTGCTTAATAACGTATTAACATTACTGATTATGTAGAACTCCATCTCCCTCATAATTTATAGGTTTAACATTAATGAAGTTAGCATCTCAAATATTGAACTCTCTCAATTTCCATTACGCCTGTTCCTAAGAATTTCACATCAATTTCATTGTAGTTCTCTATCTTGCCTTCCAAGGTTCAGCATTTCAGATAGCACCCCACCTCAATCGTTTTATTTGTTTTGGAATCAAAGTGAAATTAAATGCCAGATGAAGTGTCTGGCTGAATTATTTGAGGTAGAACTATGGGAACTTGCTCTAAATTTTAGGGAAACGGGCCCATAGCATTTCAGTGAGGCTCTTAAGATTGATTCAGTGCAATTAGTTGGGAAATGTCACTGCAGACAGGAGACAAATGAGCAACATAACGCTTGGCTTTTCAATGTATCTGCTCAGGAAATGTCTCTGACTCAATGATTCTGTAAAGCTAGGTAAGTTGCCAGTAAATTTCAATGAAAACAAAACACTAAACACTCGATCACTACGAAAAATCAAGACCCCACTAAAAGGATGAAATAGTGGCTTCCGTATATTGCCAGTGATCTCATTTCTGGAGGCCAGGGAACCATACACCCAAGAGCCCAATAGACTTGCTGTAGGAAATGCCATACCAGTAGTGAACACCACTCCTCTACTCACACTGGTTAATTCCAGGAGCATATAACTCCCAACTTTGAAAGTTATTTTTTAAGACTTTGTTATTTTATAGTAACTGCAAGGGAGCTACAGACATTCCCCATACACCTCTTGCCCCCTTCACACACAGGCTCTGCCATTATCGACTCCCCGACAAGAATGCGACCGTCGTTACAATCAATGAGCCTAGGGTGTTATCAGTTAAAGTCTACAGTCAACATCAGGGTCACTCTTGTGCTGTACATTCTGTGGGTTTGGACAAATCTATAATGACATGTGCCCACCCTTTCGGTGTCATACGGAGTATTCTCATTGCCCTAAAGCCCTCTGTGTTCTGTCTGTTCATCCTCCTCCCCCCTAGGCTGGCAACCACCGATGTCGTCACCGTCTCCCTAGTTCTGCCTTTTCCGGGGGGTCACAGAGTTGGAATAACAGGCCGTAGCCTCCTCACACTGGCCTCTGTCACTTGGTTCCACACATTACTCAGGGCTCTGACACTTCGGGGTCCATTCCTGCCCTTGTTTCTAAAACCCCAAACTCACTTTTCTCAGCAGTTAATTCCAGTGGCCATGATTCCTGAAATGAAGAAACGTGGGCATCTTCTATTAAAGACATCTAGATATCAGAAGACCCAAACAACTAAAAAAACGGGCCCCCAAAAGTCACAACTATTATCTTTCTCTATTTCATAGATTCAAGGAAACCTTCAATAGGTTGTTAATGTTGATAGGTTGGCATTGCAATGCGTAATTATATTATAAACCAAATACGTTTTCGAACACACACTTTATGCTTAAACCTATTGTCAACATGGTCATTATCATCATCCTCACCCCCCCACCTGTGGAGCTACACCCAGTGGGTGCACATGACCTGTTTTCTTTTGTTTTCTGTTTTTCATTACATAAATATGCATTTCCTCCCCAAAAGGTTTATTTTTTGGAGGGGCAGCATGGAGTGGCAGGGCACCTCAGAGTTCTGAACAAAGACAGGGATCTAGAACAAGGCACAGAAGCCGGGGGGGTGGGGGGGACGGTAATTTTTTTATGTTTTAAAATAGCAGTAAGCAGTTCTCTGATACCTTCATTTGATATATAACAGGTCTTCAACAGCATTCTGTAAATGCTCACATTGTTACTAGCCATGACAATTTAACATTTTTGATAAACACTAGTCATACTTGCCTTATGAGGCAATTTTGAGTTTTCACCGTTTTATTCTTTAGAGAATTAAGTCAGAATGAGAGAAATGTTTAGCATTCTCTCGTGGATGGCTAGATGGACGGATGAATGGTGGACTGTCAGGCAGGCGATGAAGCAAACAGCGATCCTGAGGTTCCTCGCTGGAAGGGAGACGCCTCCCAGGTTCTGTTTAGGCTCCTGCCTCTCCTCTCAGCCATTCCGTTACCTGTGCCTTCAAACCAGGAGCCCGTGTGGGTCTCCGAGCCTCAGCTGGGGTGGCTAAGATGCAGAGGGAGGCGTGCACAGCTCAGGGAATCTAAAGTCGCATTCCTTCATCTCCTTTTTCTTTTTCATCAAATTGCTAAGATAAAATTTATCAGGAAGGGTGACCTAAATGTCTTAAAAGCATTGATCCCACTATCAGTAACTCAGAGTTGTGTAATGCCACATGAATCCCTCTTACACGTGACTTCCTCCCAGCTCTCAGGAATATGGTTAAGAACATGTAGTAAGTGCTGGAGGGGACCTACGAATCCATCTAATGACCCTTCTCCCCGATGGATAGGCTGTCTGGCTTGGCGTGTGAAGTTAAGACATTAGCCAAAGATCCACTCCCTTTTTCTTGAGCTGAAATTCATAGCTCTCCATTCATGGTGCAAGAATGACTCCATGCGAGACCCCTCACCCCCCGCCCCGCCATCTCACAACCACATACAAGCTTTGATTTGTGTGAAATAGAGTGACACCATCACATTCTGGAACTACTGTGTGAAGTTGGCATCACCTTCTGGAACATTCCAAGTACCAAAAAGTCCCAGGCACGTGCTTGTATGATAAGAATCCCCAACTTGTCCATACAGGGCCCTTGTTTGCCTTATCAATATTACAGATATTTCTAGTCGTCTGAAAGCTTAGAATAACTTGTCCGCAGTGTCACATTGGAATTGCCGGGCTGCCTATGTCTCCTTGGGATCAAGATGATCAACCAGCTCTGACTGTGACAAACATACCTGTCAGTGAAGGACCTGAAAGAATCAGGGACATTGATATCATCTTAATTGGGATAAGCCTCTCTGATAATCTGACACTCTACTTGACGAATCATTATTTTGTTTTCACAGGAACACTTACGCATCATTCAGAAAAATAATTGAAATTCATGGATTGCTTGCATGTGAGATCCTAGTTTGCTGCTTAGTGAATTGATTCTGAAAGTAAAATAGTGTCAAACATGGGACTTCTCTCCCTACACCTTCCAAGTCCAAATATTTATAAAGCCTTTTTTCCTGTAAAAAACTGTATATGACTCTTTTTACAACCTTTTCAACTGCTTTTTAAAATTGGTGTTTTTTTTTTTGACTGGGTGGTGTGGTTCGATGGTTGGATGTCGACCTATGAGCCAGGAGGTCACGGCTTGATTCCCAGTCAGAGCACACATTGTACCGGGACCCCGAGTGTGGGAGGCCGTGGGAGGAAGCTGACAGGTACTTGGAGTGAGAGTTTGTGGGCAGAGCCACCCCCAACCACGCACCCTCTCGGCCACCCTGTGGCTCCTGGGTTCATTCGCCCCGTAGCTCCGTGAAGGCACCCCCGGTCCGCGTGGCTGCATGAATCCTATGGAACGCATCTCCCTGACTAGACGGCATGGCACAGGCGGGAAACTCACGCTCACTGAATCCCAGCGGGTTCGATGTGCAGGGAAGGAGGACATAAGCATGGTGTGAGCGTTCTCTTGGTCCTGCATGTTCTCATCTCTGGAAATTGGCAGGAGTAATGGATTTTAGGACTTTGCACGCTTGCTCACCCTGAACTTTGCGGTGGATGGCCGCACGTCTTGTGTTGGGGCTGAGTTGTGAACACCTGGACTGTTGAGCTGCATTTCCGTGCCCAGTCCCGCCCAGGGTCCAGGGTGCCCCATGGAATCGGCGTATATCTCTGCGCCACTTGGCTTTGATCTGATTTAAATTTACCTTCTGAACTGCTTCATTCCAGGCGCCAAACCACACGGCAGGGCTGCTTCAGCACCAGCAGCTGGATGCCTTTAAGCCTCCTGACGTTTGGGAAGCTGCCCTTTGATCTTCTAGAACATGAACACAAGGCCCAGTGTCCCAATGAAAATTTTAGGTCAACATCCTTCCCCCCCCCCCCCCCCCGCAAGTCACAAAGTGTCCAATAAACAGAGTCAATTATTGGGGAAATGGTTTTGAGATAAAGCACTAGGGCCGCTGATTGAACCGTTTTCTCTTAGATTGATCTGTCCATGGGAATGTCACCGGGACAGTCGATGGGCGACAGGTGACAAGGTGTGAGCTCCCTCTGTGCTGGCGCCTCTGTCCGTTGTCCACGGGAAGGGCTGGGAGCAGGGAGGAGGCCCTCCTGTCGCCTGCGGCGGCTGCAGACTCGGCTGCTGCAGCATCAGATTGAGTGAGCTGAAGTGCGCTTTACTGTGTGTGGGCTTGTGATAGGAGTTGTGGATGCTCATGACCAAGGTAATTCCATATTAAACCTGACATAGCCCTGGCCAGTTTGGCTCAGGGGATAGAGCGTCGACCTGCGGACTGAGGGGTCCCGCGTTCCATTCCTGGTCAGGGCACATGCCCTGGTTGTGCTCAATCCCCAGTAGGGGGCGTGTAGAGGGCAGCTGATCAATGACTCTCCTTCACCATTGATGTTTTTCTCTCTCCCTCTTTCTCC
>NW_006298272.1:1215806-1219998 GCF_000327345.1 Myotis davidii | reverse complement strand
TGCTGCGTGTGGAGAAGAGAGAATTAAAAACCAACAGAGCCCTGCTGGTGGTTAGAGCACTGACCCACGCACTGAATCTCAAGTCCCAGTCAAGGGCACGTACCTGGGTTGTAGGTTCGATCCCTGCCCCCTGTTGAGGTATGTGCAGGAGGCAACCAGTCTATGTGTCTCTCTCACATGGATGTTTCTCTCTCTCTGTCTCTCCCCCTCCCTGACACCCTCTATAAAATAAATAAATAAATAAAGGGGGAAATACCCTCAGGAGAGGATTACAAAAAAAAAGTAAGAAAACCAGACTTCATGGCCCTGGCTGGCGTGTCCCATTGGTTAGAGCACCGTCCCTTGCTTGGGAGGGTCTTAGGTTCAATGCCTGGTCAAGGACACGTACTTGGGTTGTGGGTTCCATCCCAGCCCCAGTTGGGGCGTGTTTAGGAGTCAATGAGTCTGTGTGTCTCCTCACATCGATGCTTCTTTCCTTCTCTCGCCCTCCCTCCCTTCCACCCACTCTCTCTAAAAATCAATGGAAAGATCAGGTGAGGATTAATAAAAACAAACAAAAACGCTGGCGCTGATACTGACTCAGGGTGCAGTTCTGAACCGAGGAACCTGAGAGCGCCTTGTCCACTGAGTCAGCGGCGTCTGCCCTGTGCATGGAGACGGGGGTCAGGAGGGACCGGGTGGCCCCTTGCTTGTTGGTGACCCCAGAACAGTCTCCCGGAGCCACTGTGCCCCGTGGGCTCGCCTGCGGGATGGGCACTGGCTGCCTCCTCCTCGGGGTGTTTCTGAGGGAGAATGGAGGCAGTTCTGAGGGGATGGCCCTGGTGGCTGGCACGGGAGAGGCGAGCGCGGCCACTCCCAGCTCCGGGCTATCATTTTCTTATCCAGACGGTACCACTTCATATCAGATGAGCCTCCTGATTTATTACCAGGTGGTAAGGCAAAAGGATTTCAAATGGTACCAAGGATGCTTTTCAAACCATGGACGGGGGAGGTGTGAATACCAGATGCATCTTTGCATTTGGAGAAGGAGCTTGGAGTTCACTTTTTTGGTAAAAAAGTAAGATTTTTCAGTTTTTCGATATGCAGAGTTTTGGAAAATATAAACCTTCAAAATATTCAAGAACATCCTGAGCAGCTATTTCCTGTTCTCTGTTGGCTCTATCCCCACACGTGACCACTCCACACTCCTGGTCACCGGCCTTGCGTCTGAATGAGCATGAGGGCAGCTCAGGGTAACATTCCAGGAATTTCGCTGTCATCTATGTTCTGCACACACGCGGGTTCACCTTGGGCTCATTTCTGTATCTCCCTCTCATCATGACATTGTAGAGTCTAGAATATTAACCCTATCACCATCTGTATTTTATTGAATCACCAACTTATTCACCAACACAGTTGCTTTGGGATAGCTGAGCATAATTCACTGCTAGGTTGCATGGCTCGTTTAGTTAAGTAAATTTACGTCGAGTATGGATAAAGTCAGTGAACAATATAAGAAGATTATTTTAAGACATGCCCTGTGTCCTCACCGGTATGCATCCATGGCAGGCCCTCTGGGGGCCGTTACGGTGCATGGCCGAGCGGCTGCTGTAAATGGTGAGCATGCTGGAAACCATCAGGCAACCCGAGGCTCGGGCCTTTCAAAGCTCAAGACAGGCAGCCCCCTGGCTTTTCCTCTCCTGGTAGCAAGTTCGTGGTCGCTCTGCTCAAATACGTCACCAAAAAAATGGAGGAAAATATTTTATTTCTCTGAAAACCAGATTGAGGGAGTCTTTAGCATTTGGAGGAGAATAGGGGTGGTCATGTGTGAAAAAAGCCTTGATCATGCTTTGTTGGTGTCTGCAGTTACATGGTCCCCAAAATAGTGCCACGAACCAGAGGGCTCGGAGCCCAGTTGTGCTCCGAGAATCAGCATCTTAGATGCTCCTCCTGAGGGTGGGTCCTTGCCCACCCTCCCTCCGATGCCCCAGCAGCACCACTCTCAGCCACAGAGCCACCACAAATCACAGGCGTCTACTCAGTCAGGATGTGCGGCGGGGTATGAAACAAGGCAGCCAAACCCCATCACAGATAGTTACATCCCTATCTACCTATCTACCCAACTACCCATCCACCGACCTACCCATCTACCCACCTGTCCACCTACCTATCTACCCACCTACCCATTCACCTATCTACCTATCATCTATCTACCCATGTACCCATCCACCTATCTATCTACCCATCTACACATCTACCCATCTACCCATCTAATCTACCCATCTACACATCTACCCATCTACCTATCTACCCATCTATCTATCTACCATCTATCTATCATCTATCTACGTACCTATCTACCCACCTACCCATCCACCTATCTATCATCTATCTATCTATATGCCCATCTATTTATCTATCTACCTACCTATCCATCTACCCATCTACCTAAATACCTATCTACCATCCACCTATCTATTATCTATCTATCTACCTATCTATCTACCTATCTACCCACCCACCCATCTACCCATCCACCTATCTATCTATCATCTATCAATCTATCATCTATCTGTCTACCTATCTACCTACCTACCCATCTATCATCTACATTTCTATCTACCTATCTACCCATCTATCTATCTATATACCTACCTATCTACCCATATACTTATCTATCCATCTACCTGTCTACCCGACTACCCATCTATCATCTACCTTCCTATCTTCCTATCTACCCATCTACCCATCTATCATCTATCTACCTACCTACCTATCTACCTATCTTCCTATCTATCTATCTACCTATCTACCTATCTACCTATCTACATGCTGGATTCTCAGAGATGCTGAGGAGAGGACGATGCATGGCTGGGGACTAGCAGACCCAGGCCTGGAGCTGCAGGAGGAAGGGGAGGCAGAGGGGGTGGGACACGTGGCTGTGCTCTGTCCTGCACCTGTCACCTCAGGTGGGCATGCCTGGCAGGGTCTATTCAGAAGGTGCAGGTGGGGTGGTGGCCAGGTCCCAGGAGGACTCCGGGTCAGGTGAGGCACCTTGAAGTGAGTGGACATGGAAAGCTGTCGGGTTGGCGTTGTTGGTTTTCTTTCTTTCTTTCACCCTCCCGTCACAGAATGTTCTCCGGAGCTGGTGTTGGCATATGCTGCCTAATTAGAGAGAGGCAATAACAGACAGACATCCGTTCAGATGTTTACTTGCTGGAAGTTAAGGTATGATGCGGTAGACATGTCAGAGTCAGAAACAGAGTAAGATTTATCAGCCTCTAAGGGGAGACTGGCCACTTCCCTGCTCCTGTGAAATTAGATGATGTGCATGTGTGTAGTATGTGTGTCTGTATGTGTATCTATGCATCTATTACCCATCTGTCTATTATCTATCATCTTTGTACCTATCTACTTATGTACCTACCTATCTTCCTATCTACCTATTTATCTATCTTCCTATCTACCTATCTACCTACCTATTTATCCATCTATCCATCTATTCCCCTATCCATCTACCTATTTTCCTATTGACCTATCTTCCTATCTATCTATCCATCTATCTACCTATCAGACAATCGACCTATCTACCTATATTCCTATCTGCCTTTCCATCTATCTGTCTGCCATTACCTACCTATAATCAAGTGGTGACAGCTTCCTTGGCAGAGAAGGAAGGAGAGGAGGTTGGTGAGCACAGGATATCGATACTACAGTTTCAGTGAGTCTCAAACCATGTCCCAGAGGAGATAGCCCCTTTGGGAATATCTGGAACTCCCAGCAGCGGGTGTAGCGATTTCAAAGGCCCAGGTGTGTTCCAGCCATAATGAGAACCCAGTGTGCCCAGAGCTGGGTGCTGAGCAGCCGGTGGCAGGGAAGGGCCCCCAGGACAGGCGTGGGGTGTCAGGTCCCTGCAGAAACCTTCAGAGTTGAGCTCCACTCTCGGGGAGATGGGAATTCACTGTGGAGCTTTGTGCAGAGATGTCTTCTAACTTATGATTTCAACAAACCCTCCTGGTGCTGTGCTGGGAATACTATGTTGCAGCGAGGAGGCAATGATAGCAGCGAGGAGGCCGGGCAGCATTGCAGAGGAGGCTGGGCAGCATTGCAGAGGAGGCTGGGCAGCATTGCAGAGGAGGCCCTGAGGTATTGCAGAGGAGGCCCTGAGGTGCCTCCCTGAGAAGGAGACTTTGAGTGAGACCAAGAAAGAGAA
>NW_006298272.1:1204490-1215073 GCF_000327345.1 Myotis davidii | reverse complement strand
TCAGAGGAGGAGAATGGGACGGGGCGCACCTGTATGGAGACCTGGCATTCTGGAGATGGGCTGGTTCTAGCACTGCTGGACGCTGAAGGCAGCGCTGGAGAGGACTCGGGTCTGTGGGCTGGAGTTCTGGGCAGAGGGCCAGGCTGGCCACACAGGTGGGCATCGTCAGGGGACAGGTGCCATGTAATGCACGGCCCAGATGATCTCTCTGAGGGGGTGCAGAGAGGGGGAGAGGCCCAAGGAGCCCGGGCTGGTAACTGCCCTGCTCCTGGCAGAGCCCAGCCACATGGGGGTGTTAACACGCAGGGCGTTCTGTGGATTTCAGGACGAGCGAGGAAAGAAAGCCAGTGGACACACAGGCATTGTCATTGGACTCTATGCTTCACTGTTTAGGAAACAGAACCGGTTTCACCAAGACTGCTGTGCTGGCCCCTCCCAGCCCCTACGACTCCTATGAGCCACACTGTGACCAGCACCCGGGTCGGGAAGCACGTGAAGGTGCCTTCATGCCCAGGCCGCTGTGGCTCAGTTGGATGAGCATCAGAAGGTTGAGTGTTAGATTCCCAGTAGGGGGCGTGCAGGAGGCAGCCAGTCAATGGTTCTCTTTCATGTACGTTTTTCTCTTTCTCTCTCCCTCTCCCTCATTCTCTAAAATCTTTTTTTTTTTTTTAATAAAGACGCCTTCTTGTCAAAGTTCTTGCTTTTCTTCTACGGATCCTATTGGGCTCATTACTCATGACCTCAACCAAGGTCCTTTCCATGACGCCCAGGGTGTGACGCTTGCTCTTCTGTCCCAGAGGGCGGTGGCTCCGGGTGTGCGCCCAGAGGCAGGTGCCGGCCCGCCTGTGCGCTGAGCCCTGTCTGCTGGGAGGCAGGCGCCCGCAGGACATGGCTCTGCCTGGACTCCTCTGATCTCATGTGTTTTCCCTTTGCGGAAAGGCTTCCGTGTCCCATGTAAATGTCCTGCACGCCCCACACTGGGGATGGAGCCCACAACCCGGGAGGTGCCCCGACGGGGACCCGAGCCATGACCTCCTGGTTTATAGGTTGATGCTCAACCACTGAGCCACACCAGCTGGGCTGTTGCAGTGTTCTATGTAAACCTCCCAGAATCCCCGTTTGGACTTGCGTTGTGTGTGATGAAGGAACACTGGTTTAGAAATGCGCCCTCCCCACACTGGGGATGGAGCCCACAACCCGGGAGGTGCCCCGACGGGGACCCGAGCCATGACCTCCTGGTTTATAGGTTGATGCTCAACCACTGAGCCACACCAGCTGGGCTGTTGCAGTGTTCTATGTAAACCTCCCAGAATCCCCGTTTGGACTTGCGTTGTGTGTGATGAAGGAACACTGGTTTAGAAATGCGCCCTGAATCACCCGTCCTGCCCTGACTAGAATCGTAGGTACAAACCGCTCAGCAAAACATCAGCCCAATCAGCAGAAATCAAGACGTTATTCTCTTTAACCTCCGCCCGGGGCAAACTGACTTCCTTCAGTAATCTCCAGCGACATGTTCCCCAGTTCAAAACGGAGAGTGAGGATTTGAGAGATTCGGAGCTGAAGACTGACTTGGCGAGAGCAGGGGAAAGGCACTCTGGCACTAACGGGCAGGAAGGGTTCGCACAGCTTCACAGATGCAGCGGCATTTACGTATTTATCCAAACCCTGCCTCGTCCCGGGAGCAGCTGGACAAGAGGCTACGCTGGCCTGTGCAGCTCTGGCGATGGACAGCGGACAGCAGGCAGGAGCAGGCAGCGGCCCCTTCTCTCACAAGGTCGGGTTTTGCATCCCGGGAGGGGACAGACGTCCAAACGGCTGGCCCTGTTATAAAACCTGGGGCATGGTGCATGCTGCTGACACCCAGAGGCTGCGAGGACGCCAGAGGTGGATGCTGACAGAGGGAATCTGAGAATTCATGCGGAAGGTGGCATTTCACCTCCTATTGATGGATAAGACACAGAGGGGAGTGAGGTTGCGGGGTCAGGTGAGGCCAGGGATGGAAGGTCTCAGGTGACATCCGAAGGCGGTAAATTTATTCTGTGTCTCAGAGGAGACGGAGGGTGAGTATTTTTGGACACCAAGGAGGCATGCGTCCATCTGGACTTTGGAAACCAGCCAGAGCGTGAGAGTTCCAGGCAGTGCGGCGGAGACCCGCCTGCAGAGTAAAAACACTCAGAAATCACCGATTCGGGGTCAATCCAGGCGCAGGCTCCTGTGAGCCCTGCCGCCACTTACCGAACCTCACAGGTCCCCAGCTCTTAGCATCAAATTAAAATAGTAAATGAGCCCGGCCGGCGTGGCTGAGTGGTTGAGCATCAGCCTATGAATGAGGAGGTCATGGTTTGATTCCTCATCAGGGCACAGTCCTGGGTTGTGGGCTCGATCCCCAGTGTGGGGCGTGCAGGAGGCAGTTGATTCATGATTCTCTCTTATCGCTGATGCTTCTCTCTCTCCCTCTCCCTTCCTCTCTGAAATCAATAAAAATATATTTTTAAAAATACGAATTGGCCTGTGGGAACCATTGAATGATTAAGTTATGACAGGGCTGGCACTTGGGTAGGACTCACTCTGGGTTAGCATCCATTTCCCATTTTCCTCCTCCTCCTCCTCCTCATCATCATCATCTGTTTAGAGAGTGAAAGATGAATTAAGGTGCTACTGCTCTCATCCAACAAACAAATAATAAGACCGAGATCTAACAAATCTGCCCGAGCATTAACAGTGGACGCAGTCTGTCTTCGCTAAAATTATGTAAGGCGCATCCCATAGATGCCCCGTTTCACACGGAGGGTCAGACTGATGGCGCTTGGAGACACGCTGCGAGGGGTCTCCCGCCAACACCTGTGTCCAGGGCCAGGTGCCGTGACGGGTGACGGGGACCTGGGTCTGCAGCAGCTGCGGTCTCCAGATGTGCCTAGCGTTCCCATGGTCGTGTCACAGCTGCATCTGGGCCCCCTGGGAAGCATCAGAATCAGAAAGCCCCCCCCCCCGATCCTGGAAAGGCAGACAGCAGGTGGGGCGCCTGTGGCGAGCTGGTCGCGGACGGTGCAGGTCATTGCATCACTGTACCAGGTGATGGAAGACGTTTGTTACGACAAAAGCTGACTCATTTCCGGACCTTGAATGGGGCTGGGCTGAGCTGAGCTCACCTGGGGACTAAGGGAGAAGGTGGAGTTCACCGTGTCTGAGAGAATGTGTTTCTGAAGTAATGGCACAGAGAAAGCAGCCGGCCGGTTACTGAGACATGTCTTTCCCTCACCTGCCTCCTTTCCTTTCAGTGAAAATGCCTTTGATTTGCCCGATTTCACCGGCTCATTGTCCTTGGTGTCTATACATTGATTATTTAAATAGTCAGTTGGTTTGGCTCAGTGGATAGAGCACCGGCCTGTAGACAGAACGGTCCTGGGTTCAATTCTGGTCAGGGCACATGCCCAGGTTGCGGACTCGATCCCTGGGAGTGGGCGTGCAGTAGGCAGCCGGTCCATGATTCTCTCTCATCATTGATGCTTCTCTCTCTCTCTCCCTCTCTGAAATCAATAAAATATATATTTTAAATATTAATAAATAGTGTATTGTGCACAAACAGGCCCAGATTCTGGTCTCATATTTCCTCTTTTCTCTCTAAAATGGTCTGCATCTTGCTCATGCTCATGATTCCTGTCCGTTCTCCACTGTGGCCTGTGGCAGCTCTCACTGCTAAAGCCGTTTCAGAAAACCAGGGCCCACACTAAAGGCCGCGCAGCGAGGACTGTGGAGGCGCCAGGCCCTCTGCTCCCCGCACCTCCCTTCTTCTGCCTCCTCCTCCTACCTTTGAGGTTCACTCTGATTACATCGGGCCCTCTGATAAACAGGGCAGTCTCTCCATCGCAAGACCTGTGAATGGGTCACACCTTCCAGGAGGCCTTTTCCACATGAGGTGACGTCACCACAGGTTCTGAGAGGAGGCCAGACACTTCCGTGGGAGGAGGCATTTCCATGAAGGTGTTCAGTGATTCTAAAAAATATATATATGTACACAGCACACGGCACACAACATACAGAACACAGCACACAGCATGCACACAGCACACGGCACACAGCATACAGAACACAGCATATGCCACATGGCACACGGCACACAACATACAGAACACAGCATGCACACAGCACATGGCACATGGCACAGAGCATAAGGCACACAGCACACACCTCATGGCACACAGCACATGTCACACGGCACATGGCACACAGCACATGGCACACAGTGCCCTTGGCTCCCGGGAGGCACGGACCCCCAGTGCCACAGGTCCGCAGGCAGGGTAACCCCTGGCTTGGTGCTGACAGCCGGGCTGCACCGGGGAGTGGGCTGGGCTTTCATCAGCTTCACCGGGAAGGATCTGCCTGATGTTTGAGAGGCCGTCCTGTTGAAGCTGCTGCTTCCCCCAGACTCGCTGTTCTTCCAGATCGCAGCTCCTGGCCCGTTCTCGTCATCTCAGACACGCCCGTCCTCACGCAGGGCGGGGCCGAGTCCTGATTGTGCAGACGGCGCTGCGCCCACCGCGTGCTGTCTATCCAGCGCGGAAACCGCTTACTCGAGTCTCCTCCGGCGAAACCCTGGCTGAGGGTTCAGGCAGGGAAAGGCCCATTCCGTCACTTGTCTGTTCTCCCTCTCAGAGTCCATCACATTGCGGTTCTGGTGAAACAGTAAGACATGGAAGACAGTGTTCTTGCGTCTGTGTCGCCCATAAAAGAGAATCAGTGTCAGGTGTCTGAGAGCCCGCATCCCCGGGCACACAGCTGTGCGTTGGGCGGAGATGAGATCCCCGATGGGTCCGGCTGCACACGCAGCGCAGAGCGAGGGCGTAGCCGGGCAGGGGTTTGGCGCGGGTGTGATGTGGGCCGTCGCCCTGTTGGTTGACACGGCGTCTCTTCCTCTCTTCCAGGCTCACGGGCATGAACCTGCCCTCGCCCGTCATCAGCAGCAGGAACTGGCTGCGCCTGCACTTCACCTCCGACGGCAACCACAGGCGCAAAGGCTTCAACGCCCAGTTCCAAGGTAAGAGCCTCCCTCGTAAGAAAACACGGAACGGCAGCAAAGGGTCGCTGGGCCTCCCCCCCCTGACAGTGTAGGATTCTCCCGCCAAAGACGGGACAGGGGATCTCAGCTTGGGAATTCCTTCTGTCTCTTAATGAACAGTTAGCCTGCGAAGTTCTGTGGATGGCAACCAGCGACTTACTTATAAAGCTTTCCTGCTGCGACGTGCGCTGTCCGTTTCTCTTGTTTTGCCGTAACTCTTGCTAAGTTTTAGTCCAGTGATGACGAACCTTTTGAGCTCGGCGTGTCAGCATTTTGAAAACCCTAACTTAACTCTAGTGCTGTGTCACATATAGAAATTTTTTGATATTTGCAACCATAGTAAAACAAAGACTTACATTTTTGATATTTATTTTATCTATTTAAATGCCATTTAACAAAGAAAAATCAACCAAAAAAATGAGTTCACGTGTCATAGGTGCACCATCATTGTTTTAGTCAGTGAGTACCGATAAGTATTTGTTTTAATTTCTCTACGCCTAACGGGGGAAATCTATGTCCCAGTGACCTGGTGATGTCTTACCCCTGCCCTGAGGCTGGTCTAGCACAGAGTTTGCATGAAAACGCTAAGTGTGTCATCACGTGGCTCCTACCTCTAAAATATATATGAAGGACATAAATCCAGTTACCTGATCAGTTACCCGATTCAGTGATTTGCATACAAATGAACCTCAAAAACTGTAGTGGGTTCTAGGGAGGGTTGATCCTCAAACTTTCTGTATCCAGTTTCTCGTGTTTGTACCTGTACAGTGCTGTATCGTTTCCTGTGTGTTCCTAACAACCCATAATCCTCCTCAGTGCCTTGAAAAGAATGAAGTCTGGTAAGAGGTCCATTGAAAACAATTCCACTTTCATTTGCAAATAAAGACTATGACTGTTCAAAAGTGAGATTATTCCCCTAGCAACGTTCTCCAGTGTCCCCAAGACACACCTGGAGAACGTCTGTTCCGCTGAGGCCACGTTCTCTGACGTGAGCCCCAAGGGCACCAGGACCCCCAAACGAGAAAACGATGGGCCTCCCGCCCACCCCAGAGCCTAGTGGGTCAGAAGGCCGGACGATTGGTAAGCGGCTTCCGTGAAAGGCAGAGCACCAGCCGGTCGTGCCGGCCCCCCGGGCAGATGGCAGCCCTGCTCCATCAGATGGATCTGAAGCATGAACCGTAAGGAGAACGCCACCCACCGCCATGCAACCAGGAAGCTAAGTCTGTGCCCTGGTTTCCCAGCCACGGCCCCATCTCCTCCCAGGGCCCCGAAGGGTTGACTGGCGCCAACCTGCAGGAAACTGAGGTGAGCAGCCCCCCAACAGCTCAGTGCCTCTGGCGTCTGCACAGGGATCCGGGAAAGGCCGGCAACAGAGCAGCCAATGCACGGAGACTAGACGTGGGGGATGCGAGGGACACTGGTGACAGAGAGTGGCCAGAGCGTAACCGTGTCACCGGTGGTTTCCAAGGACACATGCAATGACCGTGGTGAGTGAAACATTTGCACACAAGTCCAAGGAGATAAAACGGTGCTAATTAGGACATAATCTACACCTGGCTTCACAGCGATGGCTCCGGAAACCTCTGCAGCTGCCTTGGAAGTTGGACTCAGGACCCCGTTTTGTTGTTGTTTTTTATTAGCACATGGGCCTCCTTTCCCAGGGGCTCCAGGCCCAAGACCCGGGCGCAGCCTAGGGAACATGGGAGAGTGGCTCCGTACTGGCCCCTGGTGTGAAGAACCCAGATGTTAGCAATGAGATAAACTGACCAGCACAGCAGCTCAGAGGCGTGGGGACATGGAACAGACCGAGGAGTTTCCGATGGAAGTCGGGGGGGTGCGGGTGCGAGAAGAAATTAACCAGGGAATCGACATGCATATTCGCCTGCCCGTGGACACAGACAGTAGGGTGGTGAGGGCCTGGGGCGGGGTGAGAACCAGGTTGGGGGATGGGGCAATGGGGGGAAGGGAGGCATCGATGGTTCTTCAACAATAAATATTTTTTTAAAAAAGAAAGAGGAAGGAAACATGCACCAGAAGAGCCTCGGGGCCTCCCTGGAGGGTGGCGATTCTGGCAGGAAGGCTGGACATTGGCCGTCCTGACTCCGAGGGCAAAAGGACCCCGATGAATGGAAGTTTCCGGCGGGTCCCTGCTGAGCCCAGCACAGGCCGGGGGCAGGGGAGGCAGGAGACAGAGCAGTAACTCCTCTGAAATTCACCTCCAAGACCACGTGGTGCGGGCTGACAGGTCCCTGCAGCTGCTGTCCTCCAGTGGCCACCGCAGGCCTGGGTTTATCCCGGGAGGCCAGTGGGAGGCCTTCTCCCCGTAAGGAAAGAACATCGCTCGTCTCTCTCCCACCGGACGCACCCAGGGAGCCCCGCTGGCTCTGTGCCTGTGTCTCAGGGAAACAACCAGGAACAGAGCACCCCTGTGGGCATCTGCACCGTCGCGAACAGGAAAGGCCCAGTGAGGAGCGACCAGGATGGCACAAGGACACAGTGACCACAGCAGTGAGCATGCACCGCCTTCCGCAAACGCCGCCCGTGTCCGTGCCCGTGCTCAGCCCTGGAATCCGAATCCGGGTGATGTGGGAGGAGGGCACCTTCCGCAGAAAACACGCATTTCTCTGCTCACGGTGTGTTTGCAACATCAGGGTCCCACTTCGCGTCCGTGGTCACTCTCGAGGCCATAACCATTCCATCGGGGTCCCACTTCGCGTCCGTGGTCCCTCTCGAGGCCATAACCATTCCATCGGGGTCCCACTTCGCGTCCGTGGTCCCTCTCGAGGCCATAACCATTCCATCGGGGTCCCACTTCGCGTCCGTGGTCCCTCTCGAGGCCATAACCATTCCATCGGGGTCCCACTTCGCGTCCGTGGTCCCTCTCGAGGCCATAACCATTCCATCGGGGTCCCACTTCGCGTCCGTGGTCACTCTCGAGGCCATAACCATTCCATCGGGGTCCCACTTCGCGTCCGTGGTCCCTCTCGAGGCCATAACCATTCCATCGGGGTCCCACTTCGCGTCCGTGGTCCCTCTCGAGGCCATAACCATTCCATCGGGGTCCCACTTCGCGTTCGTGGTCACTCTTGAGGCCATAACCATTCCATCGGGGTCCCTTGGAGAAAACACGATCGCGAATGGGCTGGATTTCTCCGAAACCCTCCGTGGTCCCCGCGCTGCACATGCGCCGAGGGCGGTATCTCTCCACCAGAAGTAGCTCTCAGCCCAAGACCCCAGTGGCTGCGGAGAACGTTATCACTTCAAAAGCAAGGAACGCGGTCTTCGCAACGCGGCGCTCTTCTCTGTCAGACAAGCAGCCACCACCATACAAATGTCCTTCTTCCCTTCCCTGATTTTTTCAGCTTTTATCTCTACATTCTTTATTCACCGAATCTCACACTTTCTTCCTTGCTTTTATCTCTCCCTTCACCCAATCACGTTACGGCAAAAGCAGCGGTAAGGTTGATTGACAGGTGCTGCCCTTCAAATATATCCCCTTTCCAAGCAGCATTGGGAGCAAGCGAGGCGGCAGGTGCAGGGGCCGTGGATGTACCTGCAGTGTCTGTGCATGTGCTGAGTGCGTGGGCTGAGCAACTCATGTAGGACGCATTGTTTTTTTTTAAATCAGTAGAAAATTGAGCCCATTCTTTCTGTGTTGCCTCCATCATTAATTATCATTAAATGACCACCTTGTTAGTACCATCTGTCATCTCGAGGTGCTGGGCTGGACGACTACAAGATGGATTTCTGAAGGAAATTTTTTTTGATTAACCTTCAGAAATCCATCCTGGACAGCGGATGCCTCTTCCCGTGAAGGAGCCGTCTACGTGCTGACCTCTGGTTTTACGTACGTTTCCCGGCTGTTTATAAAAACACAGTTTTCACAGATTGCAAGGCCATTGATTCTTGTGGCTGATAAATCACTTCGGAAGCGTGTGTCGTAAATTTCCATTTTACAGAGGACACGCTGTCTCATAAATCATGGAAGAGCCTGGCCACGGATTTACATCTCGTGTCGACGCAAATAATTAGCGCTCCTTCCAGGCGATGGTTCTAACGACCATTGATTTCCCCGTTCACTCAAAACGATGGCCTTTCTAGACGATGAAGAGTCCCGGGCTGTTAACATGTGTTTTGGAAAATCAGCAGCTTCGTCTTTTCAGGTGAATTCCTGTTTGGATATAACGTGTGCGTTCCCCGTGGTCATTCTCTGACACAGGTTCTATGGCCCCTCCTGGGCCACAAGACCTCTCACAGTGCTGACGAACCCGGGCTGCCCATCCCCGAGGTGTAGGGCACCCCGAGCCGAAGGGCTGAGCGGGGTCACGGGTCCGAGGATGAGCTGCCTGCAGGCTGTGGCTGCTCAGGTTCACACGGCTCTAGGCCCCCATTGGATGAAACACCTTTGGCCCCAAATCCTTGCCTTCTGCACCTTGGGCTGGCCGTGTAGCGGGGGTTTCTCCCCACTTGTCCTTGTGGGAGAGGGTGAAGCAGGTGTGATGTGGGTGTGCCTCTCAGGGCAGTCAGACACTGCGAAGGTGAGACTTCACCCTGAAGAGCCGTGTGGTGTGCACCAAGGCAGGACAGAGAACCCGCCTCTATTTCAGGAGCACTTTGCCAGCTAGACATTGGGTAGTTTCTTGCTGACGCTGGAACCTGTGTCTGAGGCGGAGTGTGCGATTCCATTCATTAGAGCTGGTGCATCAATGGCTCGACGCCTCACCCAGAGGCCGCCTCGGGGAGCAAATGAGCTTCTGAGTTCGTTCCAGGCTTTTCATTCAAAGTGCTTTCATGTTGTGGTTTATTTTTAAAGTTTTGTTTAAAATGTTAAGACCTGACACATCTCCGCCATTGCACATAAACCACGTGCGCAAGGCGTTTCTTTCTCTCCACGTCGCGGGAGTGGGGCTCACGCTGGTGAGCCCAGAGCCCACCACGTGGTCAGTACAGGCAGAAGTGGAGCAGAGGGAGCTGTGGCCGGGCAGCGCTGCTGCGCTCTGGGGCTGGAGGAACACACGGGCTCGGAGGGCATCGTCGGGTGAAGTGTCGTCCTGCGCCCCCATTTGCGTGTTGAGACCAGGCTCTGGCTCTCAGGTGGCGAGCGCTCAGTGCCCTCCCTCCTCAGCTGGTCTCTGCGACTGGCGGCCAACCCGTCTGGTCTGCAGACCAGTTAGTTTGCAAGATGCTGGCATTCACCCCGGTGGCAGCACGGGCGAGTGCAAGCGTCACCCTGGGCTCCGCACAGTCCAGGAGGCTGTCGGCCCATGTTGCCAGCAATTACTCAGGGAAGATGAGATCATTGGGGGTGGGGGGGTGTCTCCTACCGCCGCTTCTGCTGAGATCGCTCCCCCAGGCGTCCCCTGCACGGGACATCGAGCTCCATCGCGCCCTGAGGCAGCCGGTCAGCTTGACAAGGCACAGGCCATGGTGCTTGTTCCCTCGGTCACCACGCTGAACAGCGAGGCATTGCCTCCTGTATGAGTCACCCAACCAATAGCAATACTTATACGGGGTGTCCCCAAACGTG
>NW_006298272.1:1194547-1204432 GCF_000327345.1 Myotis davidii | reverse complement strand
TCCTGGTTCATAGGTTGACACTCAACCACTGAGCCACACTGGCTGGGCCACAGTGTTTATTAAAATACATTTCAGTTTCAAAATTGAGCTGTCAGCTGTTAAAGTGTGTATACATTTGGGGGACACCCTGCATTAAGAATATGTAAATCAGATACAGCCGGCATACTGTTAGCCTGGGCTGTGGACCAATGATTAATCACCACTGCCGCAGCCTTCAGGAGCTCACAATGGAATTAGTGGCTCTCAACATATTTGGGTCAGAGGCTCCATTGAAAATGTAGCAAAAGCTACGAATTCTCTACATCCATCCTAGACTTCACAGGCAGTTTTATGAACTACAGATTTGCCTGACATCTGGGGTCACAGTGGGATTTCAGGTAAAGAATTACGTGTATTTATCGCCACACAGGGTTAGAACGCGCACTCTTAGCGGTGGGCCGAGGAAGACGCGCGTGTAGTGGTGGTGGATCCAGACAGGTACAGAGGCGGGTACGGGCACACGGCGTTTTTGACAGGTGTCTGTCGGTAGAGCCGGCAACAGTGTGACGAGGGCAGCAATGGACCGTGGGTGGATGTGAAGCTGAGGAGAAAGGAGAAAATTTACCCTGAAAAGAGCAACCTGGGAGGTGAATTGGAAAATCGCGAGCGCTTGGAAGAGGTGGAATTAGATCTGACATTTGTAGAAGATGATGGAAAAGTGTGTGGGGGCCAAAGTGTGACTGACACGTTAAGGAACTGGAACCGGGTCTTGGGGACAAGAGGTGGTGGAGAACGCCTCGGGGGGGGGCTCACAGGGGGGCAGCGGGGGCAGACATCAGCGCGTCGTCGCCACGGATAAATGCCCTACGGAGGGCGCTCTGTTCTTCCAAGGACGACGGCATTCAGAGAGCAGGAGGCCAGGCAGGGCTGGTCCCCCGGGGCGGGGCGGAGGCCCTCCTTACTCTTCACTCGGAGGAAGTGTCCTGCCTGCATTATCTGACTGCACTGCATTATCTGACTGCACTGCATTATCTGACTGCAGTGCATAATTCAGGTTTTAACATAGAGCTACTGCTGCAGTCAAACAGTGCTGAGCAGAAATACGTCTACTTTACCGAGAACCGTGAACACGGAAATTGTAGCCCATTTTTAAAAAAATATGTTCTATTTATTTATTTATTTATTTATTTTTTACAGAGAGGAAGGGAGAGGGATAGAAAGTTAGAAACATCGATGAGAGAGAAACATCCATCAGCTGCCTCCTGCACACCCCCTACCAGGAATGTGCCCGGAACCGAGGTACATGCCCTTGACTGGAATCGACCCTGGGACCCTTCAGTCCGCAGGTCAGTGCTCTATCCACTGAGCCAAACCGGTTAGGGCAGCCCATTTTATACACTGAGATTCTGGTACGACCATTGCCATGTCATGGGAAGTGAACAGTGAAATGTTTGCCTTGAGACTTGGGTGAGAAAACTGAGCCGTGGCCCACCTGGTGTGCTCAGTGGTTGAACGTCGACCTATGAGTCAGGTGGTCACAGTTTGATTCCCAATCAGGGCACATGCCCAGGTTGCAGGTTCCATCCCCAGTAGGGGGCGTGCAGGAGGCAGCCGATCAGTGATTCTCTCTCATCATGGATGTTTCTATCTCTCTCTCCCTTCCTCTGTCTGAAATCAATAGAAGCATATTTTAAAATAATAATAATAAATAAAAACATTTGGAAAAAAGAAAAAAGATGACCTTGAACCAGCCTTAGACACCCTGACTGATATGCTGTCAGCTCCCAGGAGGTCCCGAGGCCGCGTGTCCTAGGCCAGCACCGGGTCTCCTTCCTTCCCCAGCCTCCCTGTGGGCTGCCCACCAGCAAGATTTCCTGAGTGAGAGGGGAGACGCTCTCCCTGCGGAGCCACTGCCCTCCTGGGAAGGAGGAAGTGGGTGGTTCGAAGCTGGGTGGGAGCATGTTGCACGCGGGTAATTCAAAGTCAACATTTCAGATGGAAATCCGTCCATTCTTAGGATGGTGGGCACGTTCCGGACAACCCATGCTCAGAGCTCACTGGAGCTGCAAAGGCGGGGTCTGGGAGGAGCTGACTCAGCTGAGCGTCCCGGCTGCCCCTTGGCCCCTAGGAGGCGATTGTCATGATTCTTTCTATTAGGACGGCACAGTCACCTGTAAAAACCTCCTGATTGACTGTTACTTAGAAAATTTCATTTGGATTGCAATTTTCTAATTGACAAAAAACCTCAGAACCCAGGTAGGAAGTGGCCACTCCACTGAAAACATTGAAAGCATTACTGTAAAGCCTTCGGAAAGCGACCACTGGGGCGAACTAAAATTACACAAATTTAAACGCAGTGACATTCACACCTTTGCTGAATTTCTGTTCCTCCGACGAAGGAGCGTTTTGTAGGTGGGTCTGTTTTTTCACAACTTCTTTTGTGTCTCATGGGTCCTTCCATGGCACCCGGGGTGTCCAGGAGAACGTTCATGACGGAAATTCTGGAGATGAAAGTGCGTTGGCATGAATTTGTCTCCACTTTATTTTTTTTTTAAAGAAAATGCCATTATTGCCCCAAGACCGGAGGCAGCATTCATTACCTCCCGAGACTCATCAAGTGACCAACCTCTCTGATTGCCCCTAATGTAATGTGTCTGCATTTTTATTGCTAAAAAAAAGGAAGTATTTTAATATCGCACCCCTTGATCTGAACTGGCTATATAATCTACAGATCTTGATGTGTGTGGATCATAACTTAATACTTATTAATACATCTTGCACCGTTCAGTGTCTTTTTAATGTTCCTTTTCCAAATCTCATATGACTAGCAATTTTCTTTGCCTGGGCAGCTCTGTTCTCAGAGCCGTTCCTTGTGAAATGAAGTTTGCACTCGGATGATTACTCTCTGGGTCTTATTTCATTAGCGGGTTTTAATCTGATGACTTCTAGGCGGGAAGCATGTGACTCCTCAGGTTCATGTAATTTTCTCAGCAACAGGTAGTCAAGGAGCGGGCCAGGTTCTCCGCGCAGCGTGACTAGCGTTGACCAGGCAGGTATTGCAGAGGAAAAACGAAATAACGTAAAATAACACTCAGGGGGCATCCAGAAAAATGTCAGGTTTGCTAGTTGAAGGATCGATATTTGAAATGGAATTTGTGGACTGGCCCGCTCCTAAGCCGTCAGTTGTACATCCCCCAAGGAGCCTGGGCTGAGGGACCCCCCACCCCAAGTGCATGAATTTTCATGCACTAGGCCTCTAGTCTTAAAATAAAAGACAAGTCACACTCAGGAACAGAGAGTGGAGGCCGGTTGCCAGGTGCTGGGAGGTGGAGAGCACAGACCCCCTGATAAAGGGCAGGGCCTTCAGTGATGAGAGGAGGGAGCGCAGACGCAACGCACAGCCTGTGACCGCGTTTCCCACACTGCACTGCTCACTGGCACCTGGCTGAGTTAGATCTCACCTGGTCGTAGCACAAAGAAGGAGAGGGAACCGCACGATGGGTGTGCTGGTTGGCGTGAGGTGGCCATCCTGTCACGAAGCTCAGGGAGAGCAACACAGCATGTCTCACCTGGCCAGCATGGCTCAGTAATTGACCGTCCACCCAGGAACCAAGAGGTCATCAGTTTGATCCCTGGTCAGGGCACATGCCCAGGTTGCACGCTCTGTCTGTAGAAGGGGGCGTGCAGGAGGCAGCCCATCAATGATGTTTCTGCAGCCAAGGTCCATGCCCTTGACTGGGAATCGAACCCGGGACCCTTCAGTCCACGGCCTGGTGCTCTAACCACTGAGCCACAGGCTAGGGCTCTGCAGCCTCCCGCAGGTGGTTTAGTTGTTTCTGATGAGAATCTCCCAGGACGGGCACTCCCTGCAGAGGTGAAACACAAGCCAGAGTTGAAGGACACCCTCACTTCGTGAAAGTAGGCGAGGCCGACAGCATCACGTGGGTGCTCCCATAGCTTTAAGAGGACCCTGGCGGCTATGCTTTCTTTTCTCCTTGGATTTCCAATGACTCCTTCAGACATGGGAGCTCCCGGGAGTGCTGGCAGAGAACCCTGATCTTCACAGCACGGCCTAAGCGGGGAAGGCGGAGGCCTGGGCCTGGGCAGCTGCACTCCATCTTCCTGGGCTGGGCAAAGGGCTGGTGGGCAGCCAGGGCGGCGGGGGAAGCTTAGCCACCGAGAGGCCCCCGGGACGCAGTTTGCGTTGACCTGGAGGGAAGGTGCTGCCCCACATGAGGGGCTCGGTCAGGAGAGACCAGCCACAGAGCACAGCATAGCGGGGGGAAGGTCTGGTTGGGGAGTTTGGCAAAGCCAGTGGGTTGCGGGCTTGATCCCCAGTAGGAGGCGTGCAGGAGGCGGCCAAGATGGCGTGTAAGAATTGATGTTAGCATCGCCCTTTAATTTAATTCCAACTCAATCCCAGCGCCTGTTCCTAAAGGAGTCCTGGAGATTAAGAACTGAAATTCTCCGGGAGGATGGATTCAGGTCGGACGGGAAAACTGGGTCGGTGCCACGCTGCGGTCTCTTTCCCGGAGGAGAGGCAGGCCGTCTCCCCTGGCGGGATGCAGGGACGGGTCATTACTGCTGATCGGCTTATCGCTAGAGAGAGAGATAGGTGATTATCCCTTCAGAGAGCGGCTGTCTGTGATAAAGTCGGCAAATTCCTTCACAGGAGGTAAAGGAAATGCAATTTTCAGTGAAGCAACAACCACCCCATTCCCATCCGATAGAAGGTCAAGGTGGAGTGGGTGCCCACGGGGGCCGTGAGTGCTTTATGTGGATTAGAGCAGACCCTGGGGTCACTAAGGCACTTTGCTCCA
Organism: Myotis davidii; assembly: GCF_000327345.1. NCBI lineage: Eukaryota > Metazoa > Chordata > Mammalia > Chiroptera > Vespertilionidae > Myotis > Myotis davidii. The sequence continues at coordinate 1,199,633 of NW_006298272.1, read as the reverse complement.
TCCCCGCCCTGGGTGGGCCCCTCCCCCAGTGGCCCCAGGGGAGGGCCTGTTCCCTGGGGAGAGTGACCTTGCAGCTCCCTGTGAAGCTGCCCAGGTGGCCGTTCTCACCTTGCCCGGCCTCCCCTCTCTCCCTGCGATCATCCGCCACCTGGTTACCACGGGAACGAAAGCTCAGCCGCCCGGGGAGGTCTCTGTGAAAACACGCCACATGGGAGTAGAACTCCGAGAGTAATAGGAAATTAAAGCCTTCTGCCCAAGGACCTCGAGTTGTTAATCCAATATGACATTTTACATAAGTGAGTCTAGTTGGGATAACGTCTGGCCTGGTTGGGAGAAAAAGAAATATGACCGTCATCCAGCCCCTAATGAAGCCATGGGCCTGGAGAGCGGTCAGGGGCCCTGCCAGTCACAGGGAGAGGCAGGCCCTCCTCCGGGGCCTCCTGAGAGAAGCACAGAGGAGCCCGTGCCCATTTCCTGGTGGTTTTCTCGCCAGGGAATCACTCCTGAGCCTGTCCGGGCTTTATCCGGCGGACCGTCTGCAGGACGGTCACAGGACGGGGAGCAGCAGTAATATCTCCAGGGGGTGCCATCAGCCAGTGGCCAGGGAGGTCTCTGCAGGCCCGGAGCTCATGACACTTAGGAAGCACTGGGCGTGGCTGGAGCGGGCAGACGTGGGGGGAGCTACAGCTTCAGGGGGCACTGCAGAGGCCTGTCCCCCAGGGATGCTGCCAGCGCCCTATGTGCCTCCTGCAGGGATCATGAGGTTATTGGTTGAAGTGCGATAATGAGGAAACTCTGAATCCCGACCTGAGAGTGATGGTGTGAAGGGTTTATTGGGAGTGTGTTTACACGTGATAATGGTACCAGACTCATTTTTGTGGGAAAGCATCGTGGTTTTTCCGAGATGCATGCTGACGCATTTATGGGCTTGTGGATTGATTTCTGATATTTGCTTCCAAACCAGCTGGGTTGGGAGGGACGTTTGTATAAGATATACCTAAAAAAAAGAAAAGAAAAAAAATAGCTATGATTGGTAATTACTGCAAATGAGCAATGGGTGTGAGTGTGCAGGACACCTGTATCTGTGATTTTTTACGTCTGAAGTGACTGTTTCATGCAATAAAGATACAGAAAACAGCAACCCCTGCAGCCCACGAGAGGAGAGCAGTCAGTCCCTCCGTCAGCTGCCTGGACGCCCGCTCTCCTGTCGCCTGCAGCATGTTGTCCTTCGCATCCGCACGGTATAAATGGAGTTGTTTGTGAGCGTGTCACAGCATCGGGGTGGGGGCTGCGCCTCCCAGTGAGCTCCCAGCTGCTTCCAGGAGGTGGAACGGGGGAGCGGGGTGGGCACTAGGTCTGTAGATGGAAGGAGGGCAGTGCCTCCTGGGAGAGGGGTGGATGCCAGGAAAGGCCACTCCTCCAGGTGCAGTCTCGGCTTCTGGGGGGAGGAGGGCAGAGGGAGCACCTGTAGGGCTGAGAGCTCTCCGTGTGCAATTCATTGGTGGGTGCAACCCATGCAGTCTCATCGCTGCCGCTAACAGGCGGTCAGAGTCGCCCACAGGCCTTCGAGGGAGAGCGGCTCTGGGAGCCACGTGGGCGCGTCCTCTGCTCCCACCACCCAGAGGGCTGCTCCGCCCGTTCTCAGTGGAGACCATCCCAGAGAGAGCGAACCCACCTAACTAGTTATCCAGGGGCCTGGGGGCATCAGGAACCCACCTAACTAGTTATCCAGGGGCCTGGGGGCGTCAGGAACCCACCTAACCAGTTATCCAGGGGCCTGGGGGCATCAGGAACCCACCTAACCAGTTGTCCAGGGGCCTGAGGGCATCAGGAACCCACCTAACTAGTTATCCAGGGGCCTGAGGGCATCAGGAACCCACTTAACTAGTTATCCAGGGGCCTGGGGGCATCAGGAACCCACCTAACTAGTTATCCAGGGGCCTGAGTGACATCAGGAACCCACCTAACTAGTTATCCAGGGGCCTGAGTGACATCAGGAACCCACCTAACCAGTTATCCAGGGGCCGGAGCGACACCAGGAACGTTCCCACCAGCAGTGCCCGAGGGCTCCCTTCCCTCCACATCCTCCCAGCACGTGTTTGTTGGTTTGTTGGTAGCCATTCTGACGGGTGCGGTGATACTGACTGTCGTTTTAACCTGCATCTCCCTGCTGGTCAGTGACGTTGAGCATCTGTGCGTATCTCCTGGCCATCAGGGAACATGTCCTGAGACGCACGTGCCACCAGGTGCCGAGGGGGCGCCCGCGTCGTTGACCCCGTGGGGCTCCCAGAGGGTGTGAGGGCCCCAGGCACACAGTCACATGTTGAGGGCAGCAGCCTCGTAGGGGGGTGGGGGGCGGCCTGGACCTTGTGGGGCCCCTGGAGGCGGTGGATCCCGGCTCGGAGCTGCAGCCGCTCTTTCCTCTTGATCCAGCCTCAGGGACCTCAGCCTCAGCTCCCTGTGTAACGTGTAACATGGGTCACACCCGGCAAACCCACACCCAGGGCGCGGCTGGCACATCCCGTGCCCTGGAGGCCACCCCATCGCGGGAGGGAGATTTCCACCGCTTCCTCTGAACGGAGACTCAGTTAAAAGGTTACACTCTGCCTAAGGATCTGACGAGAAAGCCTAGCCTAGAGGATTTCCTCACATCTGGAACCAGAAACATCTGTCGGGGCAACTTAGAGGGAACGTTGCCCCCACACACCCACTTCCTGCGGGAGTGACACCCCTCCCTCGGCTGCCCTCCTGGGCTTCTCTCTGGGAAGTCCTGGGGGTTCCGGGTCTCGTTTATAGATCAGGTGAGTTTCACAGACAAGGAAGCGGGTTCTGTGCGTCCGAGAGGGATGGCAGCCCTGTCTCCGGTGGGGACGTGCGGCCCCGTCCTCGGGGGATGCCTCGGCGGCTGTGGTTTCAGCCTGTTAGAGCTGCTTTCAGGTTCCCTACGTCAGCGGTTCTCAACCTTCCTCACACCGCGACCCTTTAGTACAGTTCCTCATGCTGTGGGGACCCCCAATGTCATTGTTACAGATTGAACATAACGCATAGTGATTAATCACAAAAACAAGATGTAATTATATTTGTATTTTCCGATGGTCTTAGGCCACCCCTGTGAAAGGGTCGTTCGACCCCCAAAGGGGTCGCGACCCACAGGTTGCGAACCACTGCTCTATGTCGATGGAAGGTCGATGCCATCATATTAAAACCCTTGTCTTCAAATATGTGCCTTGCAGCATCGCAAAGGTCTGCATGTGACCCCCACAGCAGCTGCTCGCCTGCCTGTCCGCCCTCCTGCCTGCGAACGTCACTAACCTCTGGGCTGCCCGGGTCCGGTGACCTGGGCGCTAACCCCTGGGCTGCCTGGGCCTGGCGAAGAGGGTGAGGAGGAGAAAGGCTGTGTCTATAGCATCAGTGGGGTTTGCATTTACCCGCGATGCCTATGGAACTTGTCAGTGCTAACCAGACTTTATTCTCTGTTTCCTCGCGCGGCGCCTCCCAGAAAGTGCCCGTAATTAATTTCTCAGCGACGGCGCTGACAGGCGCTCACAGAGAATGTTGTTATTCCCACGTAAGGAGCACCCATTCTGTCCTTCCTTCACCACATTGAGTTTGATTTAATGGAAGCGAGGAGGCTCTGAAAGCGCTGGGGAAACAGCGCGGTAATAGCACTTATACAACAGGAATAATTAGAGCAAAAGTGGGGAAGAGGAGACACGTTTACATTGGAAGTGCCATTGGACCGGCACGTGGCCCAGGGTGGGCGCCCAGCTCACAGCCAGGAGGTCACAGTTGAGGCCGGCAGGGCACATGCGGGTTGCTGAGGGGCAGTAGTCAGGGCGTTAGCGGACACAGCTGGGGAGGAGACACTGTGGGGGTTATCCAGGCGGCACTTTTATTTTCTTCCTGATCATTTTTAGGTTTTTCCCAAATTCTCGGGAATGTGCAGGGAGTAGCGTAATCATAAGGGAAGTACCTGTAGGAAAGTAAAACCTCCTGCGTTGTGGCTTCGGGCATGTCTTTCGCTGTAAGAGGATTGATATCAGTAAACATTCAACTCAGGTCCAAGCAAATTGCAGACAGATTCATCCGACGATTAGTGAGGCGATGGTAAATTCTGACTTGGGAGATGAGCGTTTGAGGAAGCACGTGGTGTGTAGAAGAGTTTCAGTGTGACATCACGTCGCACAGTCATGCTGTCGGAGAAGAACAGCTACGCTGTGAGTGTGGTGAGAGCAGGCGATGAATCTGCAGGAGGCAGCGCTACCTGATGAACCGCCAGCAGGAGCCAGCTGAGTGGTGCCGCCCATGGGGCTGAGCCACCCTGGGGCGTCCTCTGGGCCGGCACTGACCCCCGCAGCTGGAGTCTCTCTGTGGGTCACTGTGATAACGGCGGGTCCTACACACTGAGGCGGAGGGAGTAGGGGGTATAGAAAGCACGTGCATAATGCCGCATGCACAGTATTCCCAGACACATTGCTCATTCATAGTGACATGATGACATTTCATTCGGTTGCCGTCCTCCCACTGGATGTGCTGTCCAGGGGTGACATGGGCACGTGAGCTCGACGGCGTCAGGTACTAGCGCATAGCAGGGCGACACGCGGCTGTGGACAAGGACGCCCAGGGAAGGAGGAGGAAAACCGAGGGAGTGGTCTGGTAGCAGGTGAGGGGCGGCCCAGGGGAGGGAGCCTTGGGGTTCCCTGTTACTGCTGGCATGTTCCCTACGAATAATTAGCATCTATAATCATAAAGGTGTAATGTGCTAATTAGACTGGACGTCCTTCCAGATGACTTTCTGGATGAAACTGCCGTGGTGGGGGGGCCGAGCCCCTTGCACGAATTTCATGCATCGAGCCTCTAGCACAGTGGTTCTCAACCTCCCTAATGCCGTGACCCTTTAACGCAGCTCCTCATGTTGTGGTGACCCCCAACCATAAAATTATTTTCGTTGCTACTTCATAACTGTAATGTTGCTACTGTTATGAATCATAACGTAAATATCTGATATGCAGGATGTATTTTCATTGTTACAAATTGAACATAATTAAAGCATAGTGATTAATCACAAAAACAATATGTTATTATA
>NW_006298272.1:1188979-1194131 GCF_000327345.1 Myotis davidii | reverse complement strand
CAAGAGAACATGGACACAGAACTTGGCTGGAGATTGTGGCTAGAGATCCTGGCAAGGCTGCTGATCAACTGAACGCTGTCTCCGTGTCATTCCTTCTTCGCTGACTCCGTCCACACCTTTGGGGACCCCTGGACCCGCTGGGGCTGGACCCCCGCAGGGGTCGCGACCCACAGGTTGAAAACCGCTGCTCTGGTAGGAAGTTACAGTTCATTGGTGGCAATAGGAGAGTGGACATCCCTCCGGCGTGCCACGTGAATGGAACTTCTTTGGCCTGAGGGGCTTTCATGGCATGATGATAATCCGCTGAGTTAATCGGTTCGGAAAGCAGGCTGCAGTTTTAGCTACAGGACCAGCGTCTCCGTCACTGGCGGTTTACGTGAATGTTTCCTCCGTCTGAAGTTTCTCAAGGGCCCTGTCCCCACGGACGGCAGTTCAGTTTGTTTAAAGCAATTTCCATCCTGGCTTTTCCTTTGGAATTTTCCGAGCCGTATTGTGCAGAAAGCAGGGCTCCGGGCGCTGGGTCACGTTCCCTGGAGCAGGCAGCTCCGGGGATGGCAGATTTTCAAACTGCACAAGGAACGCAGGTCTCACCCCGGGCACCACACCATGGAGAGATTGGAGTGAGAGCAGCTGATGCAGAAAAAGAGGGAGGGAGGGAGGGGAGAGGGAGAGAGGGGAAAAAAGTAAATGAAACAGAACAGCTGTACTCCCCATGTGTAGTTATCGTGTTTTTCAGTCTTCCTTGCCCGCAATCTGCAGGCATTGCCCCCCAGTGTCCCCTCCGTCTGTGTTGCTATAAGGAAGGAGGGTGGCTTATATGCTGGAAGCTGTTGAGTCTGAGTTATGGAGAAATGATCCCAGTCAGGGCAGACAAGTGAGTCTCAGACAAAAACATGGGCATGTGTGGAACCTTCCCTCAGAAAACACACGGACAGAGTGAAAGGAAACAGAAGAAATTAAACAAACAAATATGAACCTGGCCGCTGGGCTGATGACACCGAAGCTTGCAGGGGCCCCGCCCCAGTTCCTCCTCGGTGGGTGGAGGCGGGACCAAGGGCTCTTATCTGTCAGGAGAGGGATCGCACCTCCCTTTCCGAGGCCTGGCTGGCCCTGAGTGGCTATGTGCTCGGATCGGGGACCTGCAGGCTGTGGACGAACGCGCCTGTGAGGGACTCTCCTGAGGTGCACCCAGCTCCCTGCCTGCAGCCGCACCCCTGCCGCACGGTCCCCTGGGGGACCTCTGGGCTGCTGAGGGAGCTGCAGGGAGGCAGGAGGGCAGGGGGGCAGGGACCCAGGGAAGAGAGGACAGGGCCTGGAGGGTGAGGGGCGCCTTCACTTCCACAGGGTGTGAGCCCGCTGTCCAGTCAGAAGAGGGCAGCCCTGGAGGCGGGAGGACCCATCAGGGACGTCCAGGGCAGAAAGCCCCTCCCCCCCTTAGTAGTTTCTTTAAGGGAGAGGGAGAAGGAGAAGCATCAAGGATGAGAGAGAATCATGGATCTGCTGCCTCCTGCACGCCCCCCCACTGAGGATCGAGCCCACAACCCTGGCAAGTGCCCTGACCTGGAATCTAACCCTGACCTCCTGGTTCATAGGTTGGTGCTCAACCACTGAGCCATGCTAGCCGGGCAGCACCCCCTTACCAAAAAAGAATCCCTGGTGCAGATGAGCCGAGCTCAGCCACACACACTTATTTGCAAAATTAAATCGATGGTTAGACATCAGGTGGGTCCCATGTGTTCAGATCCTGTCACTGCACCGAGGTTGACTCTCTTTCTCTCCCATTTATTCTCCGAGTGCGGGATCGTGTTTGTCTGAGCTGTTTGCTTTGGGTGACATTTGCTCGGAGGAGTTCATGATCTCCACCGACTGTTCGTCAGTCACGGCGTCCATCTCCTGTCTCCTGAGTGAGTGCAGGGCACCGGATATGAGCAGGAGGGGCGGCGATGGGCCAGGGAGGCGCTGGCCGGGTTGCTGTAGAGCGCGTCCAGGGAGATGACACGGGCCACGCACAGCCGGCAGGGCTGTGGCCAGAGCAGGTCCCGGGCACCTTCCCTGTTCTGTGTGGTCCTGGCCACGAGTCGCAAGCAAAGATTTGAACCCCGATCTTCATGCCTTCAGCTCCTCCAGGTCCAGGTTCCCACATGTCAATCAGAAATGTGTTGATGAAATATTATTTTCTATTTCCTCCACAAACGCCGCCCACATGTTTTCCCAGACGTGAGCTTCTTATTACATGTGATGTGGGTCCTAGAAACATGGAGACTCCTCCCCAAGTATCAGAGCAATGAGTCCAGAAACCAGGTCCTATATGTTCCCTTTATGTTGCATAAGGAGCAGGAGGGTCCGACACACTTGTGCTCTGTTATTTAATACTAGAGGCCTGGTGCACAAATTCGTGCATGGTGGGGGGCGGTCCCTCAGCCTGGCCTGCACTCTCTCCAATCCAGGATACTTGCGGGATGTCCGACTGCCGGTAGTTGGACATCCCTCTCACAATCCGGAACCACTGGCTCCTAACCAATCGCCTCCCTGTCTGATCGCCCCTAACCACCTCCACCTACTGTCCCAATCACCCCCAACTGCCCTCCCCTGCTGGCCTGATGGCCCTAACCACCTCTGCCTCAACCCTGCCACCATGGCTTTGTCCGGAAGGACATCCAGAAGGTCTCCTGGTCTAATTCGCATATTACTATTTTATTAGTATAGATTGTGTCCCTGATACTTAGAGGATGCTTGTCTCCAACTAGCTCTCCGCCTTTGCGTCTCTGCTGAACTCCGCGTGATTGCATGAATATATGAATAAGTAAATGTGCAACTTTCATTTTATCTAAAATTTGTTGTGACTGTAGCAAATTTAGAAAACTCTGTTGTCACTACCCTTAAGCTGAGACGGGAATCTGCCTAAACACTACGGTGAAATGAGAGCGGTTTGTGGAATCGGCCGTGGCTGGTGGTGAGCAGATTGGGTGAGGAAGATGAAGTGTGTACGTGATTTTTAGCTTTCGAAGCTGAGGCTGTAAGACATGGCCTCGCTGTTTCATGGCTGCTGGTTCACGAGCCCTTACACTTCACTCACTTGGCATCGCTGGCCCCTCAGCCTGTGGCCCTTTCCCGGCGCGGTGGGAAGCGCCCTGACGGACCTGAGGGCGGGCGCCGGCTGCCTCTGCCCCGCTCACGCTCTGCTCTCTCTCTTCCAGTGAAAAAGGCCGTCGAGCTCAAGTCCAGAGGCGTGAAGATGCTGCCCAGCAAGGAGAGCAGCCCCAAGAACTCCGTCCGTAAGTCCCTCTTTCCTGTGTGGTCAGTCGGTCGGTCCGTCAGCAGAGGGGGCGGGAGTTCTCCCTGGGCTGTTTCTGGAGAAGTCAGTCTACGAAGGGCCCTCCCTCCTCATCTCTGTCTACTTCTCCACCTTCCCCACCTCCGTCCGGGGTCTTTTCTGGAGAAAGAATGTGTGTGACCTCACACTCGGGGCCGGGCGGGGGGGAGGTCCTGCTGATTGTGGATCCTGCCTCCTGAGTGGATCTCAGCGCTGCCTCACTCCCTGCCCTCACTGGTCGCCGGTGCAGCCCGAGGTTTCTCTCTTAAATAGATGTCTCCTTCCCAGGTTTTATCCCACCTTCTCTCTCCGTCCTAGTACACATACCCTCCTTACTCCTGGTCCCCCACGCACACTATATTGATCTCTGGGACATAGGTGTCAGGGTCTGTAATTTCTAATAAAATGTCCCTGGTTGGGCCGCCGGAGTGGCTCACTGGTTGAGCGTTGCCCTGTGAACCAGGAGGTCATTCACACACCCAGCTCTAATACTGCGGAGCATTCAGGCACGGGCTCTGTTGTGAGGAGGTAGGTCTTCTGTTCTTATCTGAACACAACGGAACAGGTTCGTAATTGCTCACTGGGTATTAGGAAGCGTCTGTCCTTCCTCCCCACAGTATTAAACTGTCTTTTTGTCTGACATGAGAATTAATCATTAGAGAAAATGAGGAGTTGAAGAAACGGTGAGCCTTCTGAGATCAGTGGTGAAATAAAATGGTAATGTTATTTATGCAGAAGGTGTGACAAAACTAAATTAAATGTTTCATGGAGAAAAGGGCACGGGCTTTGAAGCCAGAGAGACAGGGAGGCGCGGCTGTAAAATTATTTACCTCCTCCCAGCATTTATCAAATTAAAATGGAAATGATTTTTGTCGGCCAGATAGAGCAGGTTGTTTGTACATTACTGCTCCAGAGGTGGCATTTCGTGGGCCTTCAGCAAAGCCAAGCCGTGGGGAACTTTCCAGATAACAGTGGAAAGAAGCAGAGAGCGTGCGTGTACGTGGCGGGTCAGCCGAGAACGGAGGGCGCGGGGCCTCACTTTTCCGAGCAGGATGAGGTGCAGAGCCTGAACGTGGTCTGTCAGAGCCTAGAACACAGGTTCAGTCTCGGCGGTGAGGCCGGAACGCAGCCTCCCCGAGTCCGTCCGGCCGCGATCTGGGCTCCGGGGCCCTGACCTGGAAGCCAAGGGCCATTCCTCCTCCGGCTCCAGGGACCCTGGGGGACGTGAGTTGCCCGTGAACACACTGAGATGGCGGCTGCGAGAGCTTCCCAGGGGCATGTGTATGGAGACAATCTCACCGACTACAGCTCAGGGTGGATGTGGAACGTGGACCCGGGTGCCAGGTCATCCTCACGTGGGTCTGCATCTGGGCAGCTGGGCCCAGCCCCGGGCGCCGGGGCTACGGAGACCCGCCTCTGAGGCCCCCGGGGAAGTGCAGGCACCGGGCGCTCTCCCTCCTGCAAGCGGCACGTCTTCACCTGGGCTCCCACCTGAGGGCCTGGGGAAGGAGGACATGGTCATGAGCACTGCTCAGCGCGGCCCATGGCCATTGTCACTGCTGTCCCATGCAGGTCTCTGCTGACCCATCTTACTGTGTTCACTCCCTATGGCTCTCTCTGACTCATAGACTCCCCCGGAGGCTGAGAGGGCAGCAGTGGCCGTGAGCCACCTTTCCCATCCAGAGGACAGGCCTGCCCACCAAGGTTCCACCTGCTGTGTCCTGAGCCCTGGCCTGGGGGCTGCGGGAGTTGGCCGGGCCGGCAGCTGAGGGGGGAGTGGGCATATAAGGGCGGCGCTGCTTCCTCCCGGTGCCCCCGCAAGGCCCCTCGCGGGCTGTG
>NW_006298272.1:1166423-1188920 GCF_000327345.1 Myotis davidii | reverse complement strand
GGGCGGATGCTGCGTGACCCCTGCTCTCTGGTGTCAGCACCGTTTCCCAGTCGCCCCCAGTACTGACACCCCGAGCCTGGGAGACGCAGTCCCCGCTGTCACTAAGTCTACCTACTGCCCTGTGCCTGGCGCGTCTCCAGGTTGGCTCTTTGAAAAACATATATATTTACTGATCTCAGAGAGGAAGGGAGAGGGAGAGAGAGATTGAAACATCAGTGATGAGAGAATCATGGATCGGCTGCCTCCTGCATGCCCCCCACAGCCCGGGCATGTGCCCACAGCCCGGGCATGTGCCCTTGACTGGAGTTGAACCTGGGACCCTTCAGTCCGCAGGCCGACGCTCTATCCACTGATCCACACTGGCTAAGGCTCTTCCTAATTATTTTAAGCTTCGGAAAGATTGGGGCAGAAAGAGGCAGATGACGCAGCAGCGAAAACATCCAGAATGAACTTGGAAACCCTCCAGCCCACCTTCTCCGCTCGCTGAGTGACGGTGGCATGGCCGTCTCCATCTGAGACTGGGCCCCTGGACGCTGACTCATCCCACCCCCTCCCGCTCGGTGTTTCAGCGATGCATGCGGAGCCTTCTCCTCTTCCTCGCCATGCCCTTCCCCTCGGCAGGAGGACACTTCAGTCAGAACCCTGTGAGTTGCTGGGCCAGCCGACCCCTCAGTGTCCGCCGACTCCTCGGGGCCAGCAGACCCCTCATTGCCCGCCGACCCCTCAGTGCCCACCGACCCCTCAGTGCCCGCCAACCCCAAGGGCTGGAACGGAGGGAGGGGGAGGGAGGCCCGCTGCTGTTTCTCAGCGAGATTGCTTTCCACGTGACGGAAGACGGATGGCAGTACACACTCAGTATCGATTTGCTGTCACTCACCCGGGCGAACGGATGCCCGCACCGAGTCCCGGCCATTTGCTGTTACAACAGTTTGTGCCCGGCCGGCCGGGCCTGTGGTTCAGAACATTGTGTAATGGGAAGCCGCCGAATAACAAACTGCAGGAAAATGGAGCCCGTAATGCATGGTCTCTCAGGCCCGGAGGGAGAAATAGCAAGGGGACTTGATGGGACAAATGGCCCTGGAATTCCCCGCCTTTGACTCTGAGCCATTCTGTCCTCGCTCTTTGTTCCCAAGGGCGATCCATCTCCCCGTCGGAACCACCTGCAGGGAAGCTGAGTGACACCCCTGTCCGGGTGCCGCGGACAGGCCTGTGAGTGAAACGCCGGTGATGGAACGCTGTCCTCTGTAATGTCTTCCCGCTCCCCTGCCTTTCCTCTGTGACAGACGGAATTCCCGGGGAGGGCTGATTCCACGTCTTCTGCAGCTCTTTGTGGCATGAAACTGCAAGTGGTGTCTTCGCTAATTTGCACAAAGATGCCGTCGTAACTACTGGCGGTCTGAGTTGTCTGTGTGGCGTGGGGTGACCCGCTCACGCAGCTCCTAAACTCGGCCGTTCTGTAGGATTTCTCCTCCTGCGAGCCACACTGCGCCCATCCACCCGTCGGTGCAGTGGCTAGGCTCACAGTTGTGTTTCTCAAGTTTGGAATAAGAGATCTGCTGTGTGTAACCGCCTCTGTCTTTACACCCCACGTGCTGAGGTTGAAAGGGAGCGTGAATCTTATTGCCGTCCCGGGAGCCTCTACGCTTAGCGACAGTCACACACCTGGGCCATTGCTCTCTGGCTCCCACCCGCCCTGGCCCTCTGGGCCTTGTGTGCAGGGGCCCCATCGTCTCCTGTCCCTGCCTCTATGCCCACCCCGTCAGGGACCTTGGAGGGAGGTCAGTGGATTCCTGTCCTTCTGCGGTTCCCCTCACAGCCCTACAGGCTCCACACCTCTGTTAACCTAAAAAAAAAAAAATTCGAACCTGTAAAGCATTTTTGTGAGCTTGGTGTGGCTCAGTGGACAGAGTGTTGACCTGCAAACGGAAGGGTCCTGGGTTCGATTCCAGACAAAGGCCCAGGCCCAGGTTGTGGGCTCCATCCCCAATAGGGGGCGTGCAGGGGGCAGCCGATCCATGATTCTCTCTCATCGTGGATGTTTCTCTCTCTCTCTCCCGCTCCCTTCCTCTCTGGAATCAATAAAAAGATATTTAAAACCATACAAACAAACATTCCAACCGGTGAAGAATGTTTGTGAGCTATTTGAGCCAAACCGTGGACAGTGGCTGGGAAGAAGAGTCTCGGTGGATGGGGACAGTGCCCCGGAGAATGGCGGGTTCACCTTGTTCTGTGCATGACTGTCAGAGGAGGAGCGGTAGGCGGGTGACAGGAACTCCACTGGGGGTGGACTGGGGGCGAGAGAAAGCAAGGGGGCACCTCTGGGATTGGATGAAGAGTGAGTGATGGACACAGGCTTCTTTCTCTGGGTGGGCGCAGGACAGTTAACTGTCAGCACGTAACTCAATGGCAGGAGGGGGTTTGTGGTCACTGGTTGTGCGCTGAGGGGTCGGGAAAAGGGAAGATACAAGTTCCCCCACATCCCACAGGTGTGTGATCCTAGAGGCAAAGAAACAACAGGCTCCGTAAAGACGGAAGTTGGTCTTTGTCAGGGAAGGTGCTGACCTAGGACGTGACTGCCCGCTATAAACGGCTTTTATTTTTTTAATTTAAATTCTTTATTGTTTAAAGTGTTACCTATGTCTCCCCCTCCCCATTGACCTCTCCCCAGCCTCTTCTACCCCCAGCACACGCCCTCACACCCCTACTGTCTGTGTCCATTGGTCATGCTCATATGCATGCATACAAGTCCTTTGGTTGATCTCTTTCCCCCCACTCACCCTCCCCTGCCTTCCCTCTAAGGTTTGATAATCTGTTCGATGCTTCTCTGTCTCTGGATCTATTTTTGGCATCAGTTTATATTGTCATTATATTCCACAAATGAGTGAGATCAGGTGATATCTTTCTCCAACTGGCTTATTTCACTTAGCATAATGCTCTCCAAATCCATCCATGCTGTTGCAAATGGTAGGAATTCCTTCTTTTTTACAGCAGCATAGTATTCCATTGTGCGGATATACCACCGTTTTGAATCCACTCATCTGCTGTTTCCAAAACTTAGCTGTTGTCAGTTGTGCTGCTATGAACATAGGGGTGCATATATCTTTCCTGTTGGGTGTTTCTGATTTCGTGTTTTCATATGTCTCTTGTCCTTCTGTTTGTCCACTTTTGAAAAGTGTCTATTTAGGTCCTTTGCCCATTTTTTGATTGGATTGTTTATCTTCCTTTTGTTAAGACGTATGAGTTCTCTGTAAATGCTGCAGATTAGACCCTTACCAGATCTAACATTGGCAAATGTGTTCTCCCATTGGCAGTGGGCTCTCTTGTTGTTTTGTTGATGGCTTCTTTTGCTGTGCAGAAGCTCTTTATTCAAGGTTTAACTTTCAGACCATCCTTTGTGGTCACTTTAGGTCTCTGAGTTTGCAAGGCCACTACACAGGCCTTCCCTGAGTTAGTCAGGTTAGCACATGGCCTCTTTTCATCAACACCATCTACATAATAACCCACTGTGGCCCCAGCTGGTTTTGCTCAGTGGATAGAGCATCAGCCTGTGGACTGAAGGGTCCTGGGTTCAATTCAGATCAAGGGTACATGCCCCAGTTGCAGGCTCTATCCCCAGTAGGGGGCATGCAGGAGGCCACCGATCAATGATTCTCATCATTGATATTTCTATCTCTCTCCCTCTCTCTTCCTCTCTCTGAAATCAATAAAAAGGTATTTAAAAAAGAGGTAAAAACCATAATAACCCATTGTGTTCCCTAGTGATATTGTTAGAGTCACTACGTCTGTGATCCACTTGCTAGAAACGCAGCTTGTGGCCAGTTTTGCTTTTGGGGGACCTCGCTGCACCCTGACCATGTGACGTAGGGAACCGGGATGGAGGCAGTGGTGTGCGTGTTGCTAAGGAGGGACAGGCTGCCGGCCCCTGGCTGGGCTGGTCGCCGACCTCCGGCCCTAGATCTGGCTTGAAGCAGATGTGGACAGTGCGGGAAAATAAGGGCCCCATTAGCTCTGCGCCCTGTGAAGGTTAGTAAAACTCCAGGGGCACTTGCTCCAGGCCACTGGCTCCACCATAAAATGCAGTCATCCAGTTTTGCAGTTGTTAAAGGTCCCAGTTCTCTTAACAAAGACCCGTCCTCTGGTCCCCTGGCAGCTTGAGTATTGTGTGAATTGCTTCATAAATCAGGTGAGTAAATTATGCTTGCAATTTCTCACCAGGCCTTTGTCACTGCAGGAGCTAAAATATCTGTGAAAGTGCTGGGGGGATCCCTGCTGGGCAGGGGACTGTGGTCTACCAGCTGGCCTCCCTGGCCACTGGAAGGAGCTCCACAATTATTTAATACCCCATTTACATATATAATTCCTTAAGTAACTAGGAAAAAGCGTCTATTAAATGTGTAAAGCCAGGAAGAGGATGATGCATTATAGATGAAGAAATTGTATTGTACCCCTAATAGGCGGTAAAATGCTTTTTTAAAAATACTAGTGACCAACATTTATTAAGTTATTAATATATGACAGGCATGTGACCCTTACAGTTACCTGTGAAATGATGCTTGTTAAATGGGTCCAGCATACAGTCCTGTAACCGGGCAGCCCAGGGTCCGGCTGCCTGTCACTACTTGAGCCGATTCGCAGACACAGGGTTGAATCATACATGAGCGTTCATTCCCATCCTGCTGGCAGCAGCAGGGGGAGCAGCAGGTCAGCCACACACATCTGCCCTGCAGCCCCCTCTATAGGGTCGGACAAGGGGTACCTGGGGAGGAAGGGTTACAGGCATGGGGAGTAGAGGGAGGGGTGGGACCCACACCCGGGGACACAAGGCTGTGAATCTGTCCGTGATAACAGGCAGTTCCTGCATGGGAGTGCTTCCAAGATTGGCTCCCAGGTCCAAGGTTGACTTCCTGGTCCGAGATGGACTCCCTGGTCCCGGGGGTGTGCAATTCCCAGCCAGGCCAGATGCCCTTTCTTAACCTACACAGGGCGATCAGGTTAACAGAGCACGATTACTATTTCCCACCATCAGAGCTGGTCCCCAATATTCTAGTTCTGCCCCTGACAATTCCAGAGCATAGCTGAGCAGCTGTGGGAAAACTCACATTGCAAAGTAAGTAGAGAAAGCATTCTTTTATTTCCAAAAACGCCTGGGAAACAGCCACGGTTCTGAAAGAACCCTACAAATCCTAGCATTTCCGTCATGTTTCTTAGCAGCCCGACATGTCCGAGGGTTCATCACATTGTATAAAGGGACTCGCTCTTCCCCTCTGGCAGTGACACCCCCGCTGCGTGCAGGGCCTTGGATGCAGCCCAGGTGGTTCCGGCCGCGGTCGGAGGAGGATCGCTCTTTTTCTAATTAAATTATCTTCTAAGATCGAATGTTGGTTCGCGAGTAACTTCAGTCAGAAAGTCGAAAGATGAACCTAATGAATTGCGGGAGCTTCTTTGCGAATTCAATCAGAGCTCTCGTTTTAGCGCAAGGAAACGGAGTTGGCCGGGTAACTCGGTTAGCGCGGGAGGAAGGAGAAACAGAGCGGGTTCGCACAGTCCTCGGCACGTCGGGAATCAGCCCCCCCGCATCCCCAGGCCACCTCATGTTCTTTAAAACCCGTAAAGGTGCAGGAGGAAACGGAACGCTGCAGCGCGGTGCTGGGGGCCCTGCTCATGGCTTACAGGGCGATGGAGGGAGTGGCCCCAGCTCTCGGGGAGAAGCCCCTTTGCCCAGAGGAACAGCTTTCCCCCAGGTGAGACATGGAGAGGTGAGGGAGTGCTCTGACCACGTGGGGCTAGGCTGATAGGAGTTGGCTTTTAAGGGGAGTGATCAGTGAGTTCAGTAGAGTGGACGGGTCAGAGGAGCAAGGGCCCAGTGCTCCTGTAGATCCAGGGGGTGGAGGGATCCCCGCCCTCTCCCACGATGGGGGACAGTGCCTGGAGCATTCCCCGCCCTCTCCCGCACCCTCCCGTCCTCTCCTGCCATGGGGGACAGTGCCTGGAGCATTCCCTGCCCTCCCGGGATGGGGGACAGTACCTGGAGCATCCCCCCGCCCTCTCCCATGATGGGGGACAGTGCCTGGAGCATTCCCACACAGAAAGGCTGGTGGCTCAGCCCTGCCTACAGTGCAGGGGACCCTGAGAGGGGACCCCTGGGTGTGGCCTGCACTGTGCCTTTAGACATTGACATTCCTTGCTTGGTCTGCAGGCTGTTTCTGTGTAGAATGTGTTCCTTTAAGAAAACATTCAAACCTGTGAAGGGTTTTGTGAGTTTATCTGAGCCAAAAGCGGAGATGTAAGTGGGTTACATGGAATCCATTGGTGACAGATTAGGGGGCGGGACAAAGCCAAGCCCGGAAACCTCTGGGATTGGGTAAGAAGTAGAATGATAGACACATGCTTCTTTCACTAGGTGGGTGCAGGACAGTTAACAGTCGGCATTTAACTGAATGACAGTGAGGGGTGTGTGGTCTCCACAGAGCAGTGCCTGTGCTTTGAGGGCCTGGAAAAAGGAAAATTGCTTGGACGTTCCCACATTATGTAGATGCAAAAGACAACAGGCTCCGTTAAGGTAAAGATGTACCTGTCAGGTAAGATACTGGCCCAGAATGACTACCCACTGTAACGGCTTTTTAATTAAAAGGTTTTCATTTCAGATGATCCGTTGTGGTGACTTTAGGTCTCTCAGTGTGCAAGGCCACCACACAGCCTCCCCTGAGCTAGTCAGGTTAGACTGTGGCCCCTTTTCATCCACAAATGTAGACCTCTCCACCTTGGCAGGTGATCTGGTCTATACACAAAGGTGAAGAAACTCATAAAAGGTTCTCATTCATAACCTCACGATTGACTAATCATTCTCATGAGGATTCATGTGTGATCTTGTGGTTCCATATACATTTCTGGAGTGTTTGTTCTAGATCTGTGAAATATGCCGTTGGTATTTTAATAGGGATTGCTTAGAATCTATAGATTGCTTTAGGTAGTGTGGACATTTTAATGATGTTGATTCTACAATCCATGAACATGGTATACTCTTCCACTAGTTTATATCTTCTTCTATCTCTTCTTTCAACAGCCTGTAGTTTTCCAAGTACAGGTCTTTTACCTCCTTGGTTAAGTTTATCCCTAAGTATCTTAATTTTTTGTTGCAATGGTAAACGGGATTGTTTTTTTAGTGTCTCTTTCGGAGAATTCATTATTGGTGTATAAAAATGCCATTGATTTCTGAGTATTAATTTTGTATCCTGTTACATTGCCAAATTCATTTATTAAATATTTAAGGCTTTTTTTGGTGGAGTCTTTAGGGTTTTCTATGTACAATATCATGTCATCTATGAATAATGACAGTTTTACTTCATCCAAGTGAGATGTACTAATCTTGAAATAATGGGATTTAAATTATGAAAACGAAGTTTAATCCACATGATTTAAAAAAAGAAGAAGAAATGTAGTTTACAAATTGGTATTGGTTTTTCCCCCCAAAATTCTTAACCATCTATTTCTAGTTTGGCTGCACATTTTTAGGTTGAAAATGGACAATTCCAGTTCCCGTTCGTTCTCTGCTGTCTTGGCTGCAAAGGGATGAGCATTAGCATTCATCGTCAGGCACAGACACGGACGGTGGCTCCACCACAGAGCAGCTCACTGTTTGTTGGGGGTTGTTGTGTTTTTACCATCTCTCCAAATTAATCACCGCACTAATTGGATTAAATTGGAGGATTTAATTATGGGAGTGATTAGATGGATTTGGCAGGGCCCTTATTCGGTCAAGTCCCCAGAGTTCAATGCATCTCATGACTTTCCTGACGAGAAGGCAGAGGAAGCAAAGTGCTCGGAGGGCGTTTATGCCCCGAAGGAAGGTGACCCTGAGTTCAGGTGAGACTCAGGCGAGTCCAGGGGATGAGCAGGATGAACAGACGGGTCCGTAGGGAGCACCCCATCTGCAAGCACTGCCTGTGGCGGTCGTTCTCAGGACTGTGGTGGGCAGCCCTTTTGCTTGTTACACCCCCTGCTTCACAGGGTGAACTCTCATTTGAAAGGTCAATAAAATAGTATAAAGCCTGTGACATCCCGGGGGGACTCTCTCATTGTGTGCCTGGGAGAAGCATAGCTGTCAGTAAACGACGTGTTCTGTCATTGATGTGTGAGAATTTGCCCCCACCACACCCCACCCCACAAGGGAACGCCTTCACAGCTTTTGTGTGGGAACTTGCACACAATAGTGTTCCGCACGCTGGGAAGGCCCTGCCGTTGGGAAATGCCCCCGTAGCAGTTCTTCATGTGAATGGTGTGGAGCATCCAGTGGCCGCCTCTGCGAAGCAGGAGGAAGTCCCTCCCACATGAGGGACATGTTTGCGGATGGACTGCCATCTCCCTCAGGGAAGGACTTCGCTGCAGACTGTCCTTCCAACCCGGCCAGTTTTCCCACCTCCAGGCACACTTTTCTAGGCTCCACGAACAACGATTTACAGCCCAATTTTAATTGTTTTCATATATATTTTTACTGCTTTCGGAGAGGAAGGGAGAGGGAGAGAGAAACATCCATGATGAGAGAGAATCATTCATTGGCTGCCTCCTGCACGCCCCCCACTGGGAATTGAGCCCGCAGCCTAGGCATGTGCTGATGACCTGAATCGAACCTGGACCCTTCAGTCCGCAGGCCAATGCTCTATCCACTGAGCCAACCAGCCAGGGCATATGACCCGATTTTAATTTCACAGTATGTGCTATTGATAGCACAGGGGCATCGTGACACTTGCTTCAGGTGAATAATGAAGTTGATTTCTGTTCATGCCTTTTAACAAGGAAATGATAGAGTGAAATCTCTCCTCTGGGGTCCCTGTGAAACACGGAACATTCTAGTCCGGGCCGTCACCTGCAGGATCGCCTTCTGTCTGGCGGGAAACAAGTAACCTACCCGCGTTCTCTTCCGTGTCAGCGATGCACTGTAATGATCCGAGTGTGCAGCCAGGCGCGTGTTCCTCCTGATTTTCGTAGTAGTAGTCCTTCTAATGAGAGGATTCATGGGAGAGGACCTTGTTAAGATGAGGTCAGTGTACCCGAAATGTGAGCGAGGCCTTTTTATATCTTGTTCCTCGGCATTTCTTACGGGGCATTGAGTGCTTTGGGTCAAGGACATTAATTGGCAAATTCTGACCGGCAGCTGCACTCTAATCAGCTGAGGCCCCTGCCCTTCTGCCGAGTCTGCCGACACTCCTTCCCCCCGGGAGGTAAGTCCGACTTTTCAACAGTGTCCTAAGGCGCTTCCTGATCGGGTCTCTCTCTGCTTCTCAAAGATCATTGCCCATCACGTCAGCAGCAACCACATGCACAAACACACATATGCACACGCCCTTACACAGGCACTCACGCTCTCACACATGCACGCGCCCTTACACAGGCACCCACGCTCTGACACATATGTGTGCGCCCTTACATAGACACTCATGCTCTCACACATATGCACGCGCCCTTACACAGGCACTCACGCTCTCACACATATGCACGCACCCTTACACAGGCACTCACGCTCTCACACATATGCACGCACCCTTACACAGGCACCCGCGCTCTCACACATATGCGTGCGCCCTTACACAGACACTCACACTCTCACATATGCACGCACCATTACACAGGCACCCACACTCTCACACATATGTGCACGCCCTTACACAGGCACCCACACTCTCACACATATGTACACGCCCTTACACAGGCACTCACGCTCTCACACATATGCACGCACCCTTATACAGGCACCCATGCTCTCACACATGCACACACCCTTACACAGGCACTTATGCTCTCACATATATGCACACGCCCTTACACAGACACACTCTCACACATATGTGTTCACCCTTACACAGACATGCTCTCACACATATGCACACGCCCTTACATAGGCACTCATGCTCTCACACATATGCACACGTCCTTACACAGGCACTCACGCTCTCACACACACCACACACTTTCCATAAATATAAAGGTATCTCCTTCTTGAATCACAAAAATGAGGATGGGGATTTTAATGTTGTGTTCACTGTCGAGCTGGGATATGGTAGGGACTCAGTAGATAAAGGTTGAATGAATGAATGAGTGAATGAATGAATGCTCTTGGAGCTGCCTCCTTCTCACCATCTTACTAACAATTCCAAACTCAAGTTCTCAAACACTCCTTCCCTAAACACTCTAGCAAGGCCAGCCTACTTCAATGCCCTACTAAGTTAGATATGACATTTGCCTGGTCTGATCACTTACATGAATGACATCTGTCAATAGTGAAAAATGTTTACTAATTATTTTAGGTGTTTTCTTTTTCTCTGAGAATCTAAGCTTCTTGATGAAAGGCTTTCCCTGTACTTTGCTGTACACCCAGAACACTGTGCATGTCACATAATAAACATACAGTGAGTAGGAGTGATGTATGGACTGCCTTCCCCATTTATCACCATAGCGTAGTGCCAGCCACATGGCATTCACTTTGTCATCTATCTATCATCTACCATCTACCTATCTATCACTCATCTATCTGTTATCTATTTATAGTTCATATATCTATTGTCTATCATCTATCTATCATTGCATTGTCATCTGTATGCCATCTACCTACATATCATTCATCTATTTATCTATCATCTATCATCAAGCTATCATCTATATGCTACCTACTTACATGTCATACGTCTATCATCTAATTATATCTCATCTATCTACCTATTGTCTATCTATCATCTGTCTATCTGTCATCTATCATGTATGTATTTATCATTTATCTATCACCTGTCATCTGTATGCCATCTACCTACCTATCTATATCTCATGTACCTACCTATTGTCTAGCATCTATTTATCTGTCTCTATCATCTCTCTGTATTGTATGTATCTATTCTATGTCTGTCTATATCTATAATAAAAGTGTAATATGCTAATTAGACTGGACAGCCGAATGACCTTCCAGATATCCTTCCAGATGAAGCCGGGGCTGTGAGGGCTGGGGCAAGGCGTGGTGGCTGCGAGGGCTGAGCCCCTTGCACAAATTTCATGCATCGGGCCTCTAGTTCTATATAATAAAAGCCTAATATGCTAAGTGTCCGGTCGTCCATTCAACCAATCAAAGCGTAATGTGCTAATGATATGCTAAGGCTGCTCAACTGCTCGCTATGATGTGCACTGACCACCAGAGGGCAGATGCTCCAACTGGTAGGTTAGCTTGCTACTGGGGTCCGGCAGATCAGGACTGAGTGAGATGGGCCGGACATGCCCTGGAGCCCTCCTGCGGTCCCTCCCCAGCTGGCCAACCTCCCACGTCCTTCCCCTGCCCGATCATGCACCAGTGGGGTCCTGTGCCTGGTCTGCACCCTCTTGCAATCCGGGACCCCTAGGGGGATGTCAGAGAGCTGGTTTTGCCCCGATCTCACAGGCCAGACCGAGGGACCCCAGTGGTGCACGAATTCATGCCCTGGGCCTCTAGTATCTATAAAACTGTCTATCTATTTCTGCCTATTAATCACATGGAAATGGGATCATCTCTCTTATCTTTAAGACATAAAGAACAGGTCTCAGAATATGCTACAGTAGAAGGCACAGGGCACAAGTCAGACTTCCCATCTTTCCCTCAGGGAAGTTCCTACTCAGAATCCTTAATTCCAGTGTAAATGTCAGGGAGCCAGGTGGTGAAGACACAATACAAGATGCAGGTGACGTATTACAGAATCATACCCTGGAAACCGCTCTGATTCTATTAACTAGCCCCACCCTAATAAAGTCTGTAATCGTAAAGAGGCGTGTTTGGGCTGACAGCTGCCCAGAGAGCTGTCCCCCGAGTCCCTCCCCTGGGGGGCGGGAGCCACGCCCGAGGTGAGCGAGGATGCCAAGCCAGGCTGGCGGCGGTGGCCCCTCCGAGGCAGGGTTTGTGCAGGGTTTGTCCCTGGCACGAAAAGGAAGGGTGCGAACGTGGGCAGGAGAGGCAGGTTACTGTCTAGTAGTCAGCGCTAATGGTAATAAAGAGCTAAGGTGAAGGTGTCAGATGTGGCGGGACCCACCGTCACTCTCTCAGGGAGTCACGGAGGAACGCAGGGTCCATGTGAGGTCTGGACAGAGCA
This sequence comes from Myotis davidii, assembly GCF_000327345.1. NCBI lineage: Eukaryota > Metazoa > Chordata > Mammalia > Chiroptera > Vespertilionidae > Myotis > Myotis davidii. The sequence continues at coordinate 1,176,822 of NW_006298272.1, read as the reverse complement.
GGCACGTTGCTGCCTCGCAGCTCTGCCCACCTGGGACAGGACAGGCCTGTAGCTCGGGGCGGGCAGTGGCCATCACTCAGCGGCATCTCCCAGGCCATCAGCCATCCGTGTTGGAGCTTGGGGAGCCCCCAGGACAGGCCATCAGAGCAAAGCAGCACATGGACAGCTCGGTCCTGGCGAGCTCTTCAGGGGGACCCCAGGACCCGCTGTTGACACGTGTGGAGCGGGTGGCGGTTGCTCTCAGTTCACAGCTGGGTTGGGGATGACCATTCAGTCACGTCTTTACTAAGATGGTCCTTGAAGTGCAGCCTATGAAATGATCCACGAGCCTCGTTCCCACAGAGTGGCCACAGGGAGCTGGCTTTCAGGGGTTATTAATCTTCACCTTCTCATTAGGGATCATTTTCAGCGTGCACACAAGTGGAGAGAGCGGTGCAGAGACCCCTGTGACCAACATAGGAACCGGCAGTGGTGTTCCATCTGCCACCCACTCACAGTTTTCCCCTAAAGTGTCTTAAAGCAAATGCCGACATCCTATTATTCTACCTGTAAGTGCTCACATATCTCCCAGCACGCCATGGAGCTGGAATCATACGGTGTGTGGCCTTGTCACACGGGCCTCTGTCACGCAGGGATACGCATGTAAAGTCCTTCCATCTCTCTTCATGGCGGGGAGCGCTTTTGTCTGAATAATACCCCGTTGTCCGGACGGACCCGGCTTATCCATCACCAGCTGAAGGGCACCGTGCTTGCGTCCAAGGTCTGTCCCTGAGGAGCCAGGCTGCTGTGTGGACATGCGTGTTCAGCTTCGGATGAACACCACGGCGCCCGTAGCTGGGTGTCCCAGCAGGAGGAGGTGAGTCCCCGTACGCAGCCACCCCACGACCTCAGGTGGCCGTCCCCCCGCCCAGCAGCGGCGAATGAGCCGCGCGGCTCCCGTCCTGGCCGGCACTCGCTGTCCTCAGGGCCTGGGTTTGGGCCCTTCTCATGGGAGCCCAGGGGCCTCGCTGTGGTTCCGCTTGCATTTCCCTGACGAGCTGTGACGTGGGGAACGTTGATGTGTCATCTGTGTGTCCTCTCGGGCAAGGAGTCTCTCTAAGCCTTTTGCCATTTTCATTGTTTTTTGTTTGTTTATTTTCTTATTGTTGAATTTTAAGATTTCTGTGTATATTTTGACTAACAATTTTTATCAGATGTGTCGTTTGCAAGTATTTCCCGCCCGCCTGTAGCTTGCCTTCTGATTCTCTTAAGATGTCACAGAGCTCACGTGCGCTTTTTCATCATCGCCCGCGAATGTGGTTTTTCTTTCATTTTAAAATTTTTCTTAATTTTATTTACTTAATCCTCACCGGAGGATATGTGTATTGATTTTGTTTGTTTTTCACAGAGAGGAAGGGAAGAGGAGAGAGAAACATCAAATGGTTGCATATGATACACTCCTCAACTGGGAATTTAACCCGCAACCCAGACACGTGCCCTGACTGGGAGTGGGACCCGTCAGCTGTTGGTGTTCGGGCACGGCACTCCAACCACTGAGCCCCCGGCCAGGACACGGGACACGCGTTTTACATGTCAGTGATGTCCAACTTCTCGTTTTCCCCACAGACTTCACATGCCTGCTGTTGTGTTTCAAAAGACATTGCCACGCCCGGGTCATTTGGGTTTCTCCCCTGTCACGGTCCACACAGCCGCACCGGTTTGCATTCTGCATGGAGGTCGGTACCCTCCGCAGTTCACGTCTGTGAAGGTTGTGAGGTCTGTGTTTCCAGGCAGGGTGGCTGCATGTGGCTGCATGTGGCTGCGTGTGGCTGCATGTGGCTGCATGTGGCTGCGTCTGCTGAGAAGTCCCCTCGGCTCCAAGGTCCCGCCTTAGCCCCGGGGTCAGAGGTCGGCTGGCTCTGTGTGCGGGGCCCTTTCTGGGCTCCCCATTCTGCTCCCTGCCTCTGTGGCTCTCCCCCACCATGCTCGGGCTGCCCTGATGAGGTAGATTTATAGTGTTCTTCCTTCATAATCGCCTGTCAGAACCCGTATCACGCTACAGCTTCACCCAAACTTGTAGAATGTAAATGTGCTTCTTAAATTGAGGGTGAAATTGAAATTCAGAGTGAGGCGCGACACCGAATTTCAGTTTATTACAAAAGCCAGAATTGATGTGTGTTTTCCAAGTTTCTTTCCCAACATTTCACGTTGCATGTGGTACTTGTAAGTGGTTTCTAGTATCGATGGGGCGCCTGCAGGCAGCAAAGGCTTACACATCACGGAGAACACATTTTACTGAGCAGCAGTCACAATGTCCGATCTACAGTCAGGACCAGAGGCGCACAGTAGGGCAACGTGCCCCAGCAGCGTGTCAGGTCCGGGCTGCTCTCCGAGGGACAAGCCCTTCTGCACAGTAGCCCCTCCTTGTGAGGACCAGCCGGGGAGGAAACGAGGAAACAGCCACTGCATTTGCAGAGGGAAGGTCAGGGGCCTCCACACTTCACAGCGGAGCCGTGCGTTTCAGCTACGCTCCATTTCCAAACTAAAGGGGCAGGACTCGTGATTCGGGACAAAAAGTCCTATTGGTGCATTTCCCTAATCATTCAACAGATGTGTAGTGAGCCAGCTGGTGTCCAGGGCACCAACAGAGTTTTGCTGTATCTATTTTTTAATCTTTTTGTTTTGTTTTTAATTGTTGACTATTACAGCTGTCCCCCACCACCTGGTTTGCCTCCCTCCAGCCTGCCCCCCCCCCACCAGGGCCCTACCACATGATCCTCTCGCGTTTATTGCATCTGAGAACGAGGTGGGGGTGACAGTCCCTCACAGCAGTTCCACAGACCCGGGGTCAGGGACTCGAGCGCATCAACAGAGAGACGTCTGTCCCGTGAGCAGACAGGCCCCGGCCTCTCACTGCAGTGTTCAGGGTTGGAGGGAAGGTCTTAGCATCGGGACAGCACAGCTGGGGAGCAGAAGGGCAGGTGGGATTCCTGGGACGTGGGGAAGGGGACCTGCTCAGGGCTGACCTGCTTCCTGTCACACGAGGGGGAGCCCAGCCTGTGTGGACGGAGGGTGACCATGGACTTGTACGGAGGCCGCTGCCTTCTCTCTGGAGAGACGCAGTAGGGCAAAGGTCAGGTGTGTGACAGGTGAACGTCGCCGTAACTCCAGGCCTCACGGTCGTCCAGGCAGCACTGGTCTCCAGCCATCAGCCATGGACCCCAGGGCTTGGGGTCCCCAGGACGGGCCTTCAGAGCAGAGCCCCAGAGGGGGGCACCCCAGGACCAGCTGTTCACACTGGAAGGAAATGGCTGCACAGGGGAGACCGGGCGACAAGTAGAGAAAATTAAAACCGACACAGCGGCCCTTGTAAACTATGTTTTTATATATTTTCTCAATAATGCCTCTCCTTTCATCATTTAATGTAAAGGAAGCTTCATACCCTTCCGTTGAAAGTAGAGTTGAACCTCCTTTTAGATAAATCATATTAGTCAGGACACAGACATGTTCTCTGTAGTCTACTCCGACCCACGAGTACATTGCAGTGTTTTTTATCTTCAGATGTAAGGTAACCACATGCTTTCTGTCCACTCTAGGGCTTGGTCTTGTCCACGTACTGAGCTGGACATATGACAGGTGTCAGTTGGGACTGTCCCTGGGCACTGTTCCTTCAAGGCACAAAGCAAGATGTCACATCGGTATCCATGGTTTTATTTCTTTATTTTTAATTAATTTATTTTTTTTAATCCTCACCTGAGGATATTTTTCCATTAATTTTTAGAGAGAGTGGAAGAGAGGTAGAATCAGAGAGAAACATTGATGTGAGAGAAACACATCGATTGGTTGCCTCCCACATGAGCCCCAACCAGGCCCTGGGCCAGAGAAGAGCCTGCAACCAAGGTACGTGCCCTTGACCGAAATCAAACCTGGGACCCTTTGGTCTGCAGGCTGACACTCTATCCACTGAACCATACTGGCTAGGGCGGTGTCCATGGTTGTAAATGTGTCGGATCCTGCATTTTATTGGACATAGATTGTATATTTTATATCAGATACTGGAATGTCTTCCACAGAACTCCTCGTCCGCCACCTGCATGTCACCAAGTACACCTGCCCCAGGGCCTCGTGTGTGTGAGTGCGCCAATTCGTGGGTGTGGAGAGGTCACTCCTGTGAGTCCTTTCGGCCAGATCTCCAAACAGAAGAGGCTGACTGGACGTTTCTCTTAGAATCTACTAGAGGCTCGGTGCACGGATTCATGCACCAGTGGGGTCCCTTGGACTGGCCTATGGGGATTGGGCCAATACTGGCTTCCTGACATCCCCCAAGGGGTCCCGGACTGTGAGAGGGCAGTTCTCGGGTGACACACCCCAGAATCAGGCTCCCTCCTCTCTGGTTCCGGGTGCGTCACCCGTGAACCACAGCTGCCAAGTCAACGCAGCTCAACAGCTCCTACGTCGAGCGCCTGCCCCCTGGTGGTCATTGTGCATCATAGCTATCGGTTGGACAGTCAGATGGTCGCTTAGTCTTTATATATATATATGGATGTGGTGTCCCTTCCCTACTTTGAAAAAGTGGAAACAAGCCAGAGCCCTGAGGCCCACCCCTAAGGTCACCTGCGGCCACTCTCCCAGCACCTTCCTGGCGAGTGTCCAAACCGCTGTCCATGTCTGGGCAGCCAAGAGCACAAATGCGCGGCCACTCCCGTCACAGAGCAGCCGAGCTCGGAGTCCAGTGCGGGGCTGGGGCCCTGTGAGCAGTTTCAGTGATTTATGGAGTGGAATGGAGGGATAGGCTGCAGAGTCACTAAACTCCGTGAAGTGGGTGGAATTGGCCCCGAGGCGATGGCATTGTGTAGTGCCTCCCCTGGGGGGACGTGCAGCCTCCATTCCACAGGCCCTGGGGCGTGTCTGCCTCCTGCAGGCACCCGGCCATTTCTCCTCGGAATGGGATTTTTTGATATTTTCACCACGGGTTGGTCGGAACCCTGTCGAGTCAGTTACTTGATGAAAATGAAGTTGGATAATAACAAAGACAAAGACACTGATTGTTTTCCTGGCAAATTGCATCTCGTTTGGTCAAAACAATACAGAAGTAAAAGACACGCCAAAGCCTCACATTGTAGCAGTAACTTGGTACCGATGAGTAGTTAGAACGTAAGGTTCTTAATCCATCAGGAAATTCTTGCTGTTGTCGCTTATACTGCCTACATTCCTTGGATGTCATTTAAAAATTAGTTCCATGGATAGATTACAAATACACGTGTGTGTGTGTATATGTATGTGTGTGAGTGTGAACTTCAGATGTATAGGGGGTGGCAAAAATAGGCTTGCAGTTGTTCGTATGGGAAATAGTACAGTCACTAGTAGATCATAGTGCAAGAATAAATGTTTCACGTACTCACAACTGTAAGCCTACTTTGGCCCCACCCTGTACGTGTACAAATACAAAAGGGAATCTCTAAAAAGTGCAATGAATGTGTGATGCGCAGGCAGACAGAACAGAATCCTGGGGGAATGTAATATTCTCGGGGGTTTCAGTCCCAGGGGCAGCCTGGAGACTAGGTGTGTGGTTGGTTGCCTTAGTGACGGGCTCTCGCCCCGCGAACCCTGGACCCTGGGGAGCCAGGTGGTCGGCGGTTATCTTACTTGTTCTCCTGGACGCGTTTCCAGGCAGCTGTGCTCACACTGTGCTGAGAGGAAGGGCTGTGCGCGTGTGCAGCTTCTGGGTTTACCGGAAAGGAGAGAAAGGGCCCACTTTCCTGGGGCCACTGACCTGCTGGCAGAGCAGATAGCACAGCACAGGGGCATCCAGAGCCCTTGCCCTCCTGGCGTTTTCCTCACAAAAAATAAAGTGAAAACGGGCGTGATGGACCCCCCCTGAGAGCTCCCCGTGGGATGTGCTGTGGGTCCCGGGACCAGGAATGCTGAGCGGCCGGGCTCTCTCCCCGAAGTCCTTCTGGCCACACTGACAGGGTCCGAGGGAAGCACTGACTGAGGCGATTGACAGGAAACTGGAGCAGAGAACCGTCCTGGGAGAAAGAGGAACGTTGTCATTGTGACATAAAAACCTGACTCATCTACCCAGCGGATTGCTGGGCGTGGCCAGTGAGCTGCAGTGAGGGTGGGCGACACCTTTGTGTCAAAGATGTCACATGTGCCTGGACCCCCTCTCTCCCGGCCTCACCCTGTCTTTTCTGACTGGTGTCCCGCGCGGGGCACACGCCCTCCCCGCGGACGAGCCCCCCCCCCCATTTTGTTGGTCTGGCGATGGGATCTCGTTCCTCTTGCTCTCGGGGAACGGCCTCTTTGCTCTTTGAGACCCTGGCTCTGTGTGCGGGACACGCGTGTGCACCGCTTCTCCACCCGCTCTCCAGCGCTCTGCCCGGCCTCCTCGCCGCCCTGGGGCTCTGGTCCCGCTGATGCTCACGTGTTTCTCCATCACGTCTTCTAGACACGGAAGATGGAGTCCTGACATGTGTGCGTTTCAGTTAGAGATGGAGAGGGAGAGAGGGAACAGTTCAGAGAGCAAAGGTTTGTAAACTATGAAGACACAGAGCCTTTCCTGGGGGGGAGGCCCGGGGGACAGAGAAGGAGCGTGTGTGTCTCCCATCCCCACGGCTGACGGCTGATGGCTGTTGATCACGTTGCATTTCACTGAATTCGCTGTTGACTCAGGGCTGTGCCGACGGCGCCCGGCGCTGCGCTATGGCCTGTCGCTGGAGCCCATGGCGCATTCGGATAAACCATCACCGCAGCCCCGGAGGGCCCGTGCGCGGCTGCTCCTGTTTACGCACGGCGTCCACGCAGAAAGCATTCCGACCTGCAAGCGTTTCTGGGAGTTTATTTGAGCCAAACTGTCGCCAGTTGCTGGGAAGCAGAGTCTCAACGGGTTGGGGTGGTGCTCCGGAGAATGGCGGGTCCCCCCCGTTTTTATACATTACCATCAAAGGAAGAGGGGGGCCTGAGTGGGTGACACGGACTCCACTGGTGATGGATTAGGGGGCGGGAGAAAGCAAAGGGGGGGCCTCTGGGATTGGATGAAGAGTGAGATGATGTGGGCGCAGGACAGTTCACAGGCAGCACTTAACAGGATAACAGTAACGACAAGGGAACCTGCTGTGACGCAGGCACATTGGCTGTGCCCTGAGGGGTCGGGAAAAGGGAAGATACAAGTTCCCCCACATCCCACAGGTGTGTGATCCTAGAGGCAGAGAGACAACAGGCTCCGTGAAGACGGAAGTTGGTCTTTGTCGGGGAAGACGCTGCCCGAGGCCGTGACTGCCCGCTGTAAAGGGCTTTAGTTAAAGGTTCTCACTGCACACCATCCCGTGTGGTCACTGTAGGTCTGAGTTTGCACGGCTGCCACGCAGGCCTCCATGTGGCTCCTTTTTGTCCAGAGCAGCCACGAAGCCGCTGTCCCCGGTGTTTGGCCGCTGGTAGGAACACCTGCTGCCTCTCTCCACCGTGTCTGCCTCGGCCCCTCGCTCCTGCCCCCCCGGCCCATCCTCTGTGTTCTGTTCTCCCCGTCGACTTGCTCTGCCTCCGTAGGGATGTGCCATCCTCTCACTCCATGCACAGACCCTCTATGACCCCGATGCCCATCTAAAGGGTCATGTGTTGCTTTGTGAGGCCTGTCCCCTCCCAGCCTTTGCTGTTTCCTCTCTAAGCATCTCCAGCCCCATCGACGGGCAGGAGACAGGGCTCCAACCTGCTTCCCCTGTGGTTTGTTCTCACCTCTGCTCCCCTCACCTCTGCTTCACGCATCAGCCTTGTCTGCAGCACCGGGAGCAGCCCCGTGGGTCAGCGGTGGCCCTGTGTATGTCTGTCCCGTCCGGCCGGTGTGGCGCAGTGGTTGAGCATTGACCTAGGAGCCAGGAGGTCACAGTTCAATTCCTGGTCGGGGCACATGTCCCAGTTGCGGGCTGGAATCCAGTGTGGGGCGTGCAGGAGGCAGCCGATCAATGATTCTCTCTCATCATTGACGTGTCTATCTCTCTATCCCTCTCCCTTCCTCTCTGAAATGAATAATACGTATATTCATATTTTTAAAAGTCTATCCCAGGGTCTAAAGGAGCAAGAACGGTCCACGTCATGGAGCACTGGCCCTGCGCCAGGCACTGGGCTGGTCACTCACTCCTGCTCCTCTCGGTTACCCTGCGAGGTAGACATGGCACCCACCCCTCATTCACAGACGGGGGGGACAGGAACACGAAGGGGAAGGGACATCGTCACGATCCCAGGGCCCCGAGTGGGAGAGGGGGTTCCAGCGTGGGTCCCGGCTGCAGAGCCCTCACTCCTCCCTCCGAGCCACGCCCTGCCCCATCTCATTGCCAAGCACAGGCAGCGGGGACGGAGTCTGAGGCTGTGTGACGCCAGGCACGTCCGTGGCCAGCGCAGCTCACTTCTCCGGGCGTCCGTGTCGTCCGTCTCTCAGCTCCAGCGGCGCCCAGTGACACACGCGGTGGAGACCGTTGTCCGACATCCCCCGCGTGCGGGCTGCTTCGTGCTGACAAGTTCGAATGGTTGCATTCTTCCAGATCACACAGCCAAGACAGGCTCTCACCCGGAAACTTCGTTTTCATATTTGAAATGCAGGCGCCTTCATTTCTCTACAGAAGTTAAATTTTATAGTCCGTTCGGCATCGTCATTTTACGCCGCGGTTTTCCTCCCGAGGCCGGTGTGCGTGGGAATCGAGACGTTGGCTGGTGTTTCTCCTCGTGGTGTTAAGAGAATTCATGTAACGGCGTCTGAAGTTGTTAGAGCCGCCTGACAAAAGCCACCCGGGTGATGAGACAGCAGAATCCTCTCTGTTCACACATTTCCCACCGGGGCCCGCAGGCGGGGCAGGGTCTGTTCTTGGTGCAAAGAAGGAGAAGGGGTTCCGGGGGGCAGGGGGCGATTGACGGAGAACGACTGCCCGACTTGGCTGCGGGGAGACTCCTGTTTGTGTTTCTAAGATTTGCAGACGACACGGAGCTGGGATACTCACAGAATCACTTCCCATGCCCAGACAAGCCGTCGGCACCCCAAGCAGAGAACCCAGAGCCCCCGTGAAGCAGCCGCTACCCCGGTCATGTACAAAGGGGGCCTCTACTCCACCGGCTGGTCTCTGTGTCAGAGGCTTTCGGGGTCAAGCTGTGCGGCTTTACTCCCGGAGCCTCCCCGCGCCCCTCATACCGCGTCCCCAGACCTGCCACCCGTTACATTTATTTTCACGGTGTGAGGGCCATCTACTCCTGTAGCTGTTCCCAAATAGTCACCTCGCCGGTGAGGAAATCAGAACTGACCTCAAGGAAACGTTCCTGCTCCGTGTTAAATTTAACCACGAGGCTCTAACGGCCTGATTGACAGAGGGCACATGCGAGCTCTGCTGTTAGCACGCCTCACAGGCCAGGCATGGAGCCACTCGTCTAACGCACAGAACACGGGCCCTAGAGCAGCGCCCACGGCCTGGTAGGAAATCCTGTTACAGGCAGGATTGAAGTAAATGCGCAGAAAAGCTCTAAGTTAATCAAATGAATCTGTGATGAAAGCATGTCATAGAAACATTCCTGAAACTCACTTTTAAGATCAAAATAATTCTTATAAAGGAATGTTATTAAACATTTTATGAAACTTATTAATAATTCTTAAGAAAAACTATGTAAATGAAGCAGTTACTGCAGGAAGTGCATTTGTCCCCTTAGCCACTTATACTCATAATGCCGTCATTCAAAGGAAAGAAACATTCCACTTCAGTATTTCTCACATTTGTCACTTAGTTTTCATTAAATAAGTGTCATGTTTAAACTACATTTACATAGAAGTACCCTCTGGTGGGTGCCATATGGCAAATGAGATACCCCCTGGGGTGTTTGAACCTCCTTTTGCGTTAATAGTCATGGTGTTGGCGCCCACTCTCACCTGCCTCTCTGTCACCTTTGTTCCCATCTGGGTATTTCACGATGAGAAGGTCATGTGCTGCTCTGCATCCTGTCCCAAATGTCTCTTTACGTGATGAAAAGAAAATACTGTTTTAAAAAAGGGGGTTGGGCGGGAGGTGGGGGGAGGGGGAGCCCAGCCGGTGTGGGTCAGTGGTTGAGCATTGACCTATGAACCAGGAGGTCAGGGTTCGATTCCCAGTCAGAGCACAGGCCCGGGTTGCAGGCTCCATCCCCAGTGTGGGGCGTGCAGGAGGCAGCAGGTCCACAATTTGCTCTCATCATTGATGCTTCTATCTCTCTCTCCCTCTCCCTTCCTCTCTGAAACCAATAAAATATATATTTTTTTTAAAAAAGGGGGCGCAGGGAAGGAGGACGGAGGTAAAAAAAATTCCAAAGAAAATCCAGAATGAGTTTAAAGGGTATTTTTTCATGCTTTTTGACTGGTTCTAGCTTTTCCATGCTTAGGACCTTATAACAGATCCCCCCCCCCCCGCCC
>NW_006298272.1:1153133-1166393 GCF_000327345.1 Myotis davidii | reverse complement strand
CCCCCCCCCCCCCCCCCCCCGCAAACACTCGAGGGAGTGAGTGAATCTTATGCTGCGTTCAGGAACCTGCCCCCAGAAAGATGGCTTTGTATCCCATGCGCTTTTCAGTGAATGGGCGATAGGGGGCCAGGCCTCTAACGTGAAACCCCATCTCAGCTGCGGGTAAGTTAGCAAACGGGAAGACGGCACAGGGAGACTCAGAGTGTCTTCCTGGCACCTTCTAAGAATGCCATGCTTTGGGAGGGGATAGGGTCCACGAAGCATTGTATTTTCAAGCGTTCGATTTTCACCAGCAGGGCCCGGTGTGCGCCTGGTTTCCAAATTAATACTGAAGAGAGAAACACTCATTTTCATAATTGCCTCCCTCTTCGTTTTCAAATTGTTACCTAAATAGGCTCCAAACGTGTGGCTTTTGAGCAAACGTGTTGTTCATTCAGCTGCCTGGCTCTGAGCAGCGTGTCCCCGGGTGGAGCGAGGCTGCTATTTATAACCGAGTCCATGCGGCCATGCGAGGGCGCGGGTGAGGGTCCGGGAGGGAGCCCGGACCGCCTGCGGCTCTTATCTTCCCCGGCACCTGGACCAGCTTGGAAACTGGTGACGGACAAGTTGTCTGGGAAGATTCCCGGAGGAGGGGCCGTGGCAGCTGAGAGCGCGATTGCGTGGCAGGGATGCCACACTGAAGCCGGGAAGAAAGGCGGGTGCCCACGTCACGGCGGGCAGAGCAGGGCCGGGCTGCTGGGATTAGCTGACCCACTTACAGCCCTCTCCCTGTTCCTTGAGCACATGCCCCGCGGCACAATGGGGCCCACGTGCCCAGGGCAGCAGCTGCCAGAGGACTCCTTCACTCTCAGGAGCCAAGTGCAGCGTCAGAAACGTCTGTTTCCATAAAATCACCTCTCAGAGCCTCTCAGAACGCCTGAAGGCACATTCCCCCTCAGCACACCCCTTGGTGGTTTTATTGGCCCCAGGCGGAGACTTATCATTGTTACTTAATTACTTCTTTCTCTCTCTTTTGTCATCTTTTACTGTTTTCACACCATTTATCCTGCAACCGGGCATGTGCCCTGACCAGGAATTGAACCGTGACCTCTGGTTCATAGGTCCACGCCCAACCACTGAGCCACACAGTCGGGCCGAGGCAGTCGTTCCTGGGAGTGAGAAGGGCCACAAACTTACACTTACTTCTGTCTAGCGCCTGTCGGTCATTCGCCCTGTGCTGCCTCTCAGGGATGCGGCATTTTCAGGACCTTCAGGGGACGCAGTGAGATGTGGCCAGACTGTCACTGTTATTCTTCTAACTGGCGCTGCCCTCAGCCAGTGTGGAGGGGGCTGTCCAGGCTGGGCGACTGATGGAGGCTGAGCTGGAATCCCTCTCGCCTCCCTCTGTTTAAATAGCCCCTGGCTTCCTCCTCCATGTTTATTTACCTGAGGCAAGGTATGACTAAAGCTCTAGGAAGAGACTGAAAGTGTGTCTCCATACATCCGTAGGCAGGTGGGTAGGTAGATGGATGGACAGCTTGGTGGATAGGTAGATGGATGACACTAAGTGGGTAGGTAGATGGATGACAGCTAGGTGGGTAGATAGATAGATGACAGTTAGGTGGGTATGTTAGATGGATGACAGGTGGGTAGGTAGACAGCGAGAGGGGTAGGTAGATGGATGACAGCTAGGTGAATAGGTAGACAGCTAGGTGAGTAGGTAAGTGGATGACAGCTAGGTGGATAGGTAGACAGCTAGGTGGATAGACAGATGGATAGGTAGATAGCGAGGTGGGTAGGTAGGTGGATGACAGCTAGGTGGGTAGGTAGACAGCTAGATGAATAGGTAGACAGCTAGGTGAATAGAAAGCTAGATGGATAGGTAGACAGTGAGGTGAGTAGGTAGGTGGATGACAGCTAGGTGGGTAGGTAGACAGCTAGGTGGATAGGTAGACAGCTCGATGGATAGGTAGATGGCGAGGTGGCTAGGTAGATGGATGACAGCTAGGTGGATAGGTAGACAGCTCGATGGATAGGTAGATGGCGAGGTGGCTAGGTAGATGGATGACAGCTAGGTGGATAGGTAGACAGCTCGATGGATAGGTAGATGGCGAGGTGGCTAGGTAGACAGCTAGGTGGATAGGTAGACAGCTAGATGGATAGGTAGATGGCGAGGTGGGTAGGTAGGTGGATGACAGCTAGGTGGATAGGTAGACAGCTCGATGGATAGGTAGATGGCGAGGTGGCTAGGTAGATGGATGACAGCTAGGTGGATAGGTAGACAGCTAGATGGATAGGTAGATGGCGAGGTGGCTAGGTAGATGGATGACAGCTAGGTGGATAGGTAGACAGCTAGATGGATAGGTAGATGGCGAGGTGGGTAGGTAGATGGATGGCAGCTAGGTGGGTAGGTAGACAGCTAGATGAATAGGTAGACAGCTAGGTGAATAGAAAGCTAGATGGATAGGTAGACAGTGAGGTGAGTAGGTAGGTGGATGACAGCTAGGTGGATAGGTAGACAGCTAGGTGGATAGGTAGACAGCTAGGTAGGTAGGTAGATGGGTGACAGCCACTCTTAACCTTCGGCGTAGATCACTCGATACATAAAGCGGTGCCTGAGGAGCCGCCTGTTGATGGGTGCTTACAGAGGAAGTGCTCTTTGCTGACAGAAAGTGTTTTTAAGGATCTTTCATTGGCTTAAGTTGAATTTGAGTGCCATTAATAGTGCCGAGTGCTAATTATGCTTTCAAGTGGTTAAAATAAAGGGCTTCCATCTCCAGTTAGTCCCTTCAGTGAGTATCTATCGATCAAGTGCCAGCCGCGTGCCTCCTCCATGCTGGGTCCTGGGACGGTGGCAGGGACCAGGACAGATAAGCTCCCTGTGCTCCAGGAGTCACAGCCCCGTGTTGGGGGAAGGCATCATAGAGCAAACATGTCAGGGCAGCGTGTCCTCCAATAGCATCATTTCTTCCAATGTCATTTTCTTACAATGCTATGAGACACAGGAGGGACTAACCCTCGTTGCTCTCGGTGAGCCCGTGGTAAGACCGACTTTGTTGTACATCCTTGTGCTGAGAGTCACAGAACCTCTCTATGATGTCGGTGAGGACTCACCATATAGAGTATAGTGGATGGCGGTCCGTGTGCTGATGTAGAATAAACCTGGGTAAATAAAGGTTAAGGGAGATAAAGTCGAGGGGAGGGAGCACCTGGGCTTGGGGGTCCTAGCGTTTGTGTGCGGTGACAGCAGAGACCTGGCTAACAAGGCAGCACTGAAGGAGAGATGGGAGAGGTGAGGGCAGCTGGGCAGATGGTGGAGGGAGGTGCACCGGGAGGAGGGGCAGAGGTACCAGGGCCTGTGCTCAGCAAGCCCAAGGAGGCAGTGTCTGCAACATGGGATGAGAGGGAGGCACAGATCAAGGTGACCTCTGACGAGTGGGGAAGGTTGAGCCCATTGGCCACGAGCAAATGTAAGGGTCTCGGCTTCTGCTCAAGGTAACACAGGAACCCTTTTAGGCATTTGGAAGGAAGCATGGCTTTATCTGGCTTATACCTCACAGGGAGCACAGGGGTTTTGTTGAGAATACACAAGACAGGGCAGGAGGAGGCCAGGCAAAGCTAGAAAGACCAGCAGGGAAGCTCTTGAACTGAGACAGCACGGGGTGCGGGTGCTGGGATGGTGGGAAAGGCCACATGACAGATGTGTCCTGAGGTAGAACTCATGTGATTTTCCGGGGGTGAGCTGGAGGATGGAATGAGCCAAGACTGACTCCAAGGTCTGTGGTCCAAGTGAAGGATGAAGCGACATTTGGGGCCAGCACAGCGGATGGAGAGGTGGCAGCAGGCTTGGGCACGGGGCAGGGAGATGAGAAGTCGGCGGAGACGCTCAGCTATCCAGAAGGAGGTGTGAGTGGTCTGTGAGACACAGGAGCTCCAGGCTCAGGGCAGATGTCAGGATGGGAGAAGCCGTAAGATATTCAGCACCATGAGGAGGAGAGGGCCGCCCTTTTCTCTGGGCCACGATGGCTGGTCTTTGCATGGAGTCTCCAGTGTCCTCTCCGTGTGCAGCTGATGACTCGTCACTTTTGTCCTCAGTGGGCAGCTCTCCATGTCCCACCTGTTTCCCTGGGAAGTGGCTTCACAGCGTCACGAGAAAAAGCATTTTCTGAGACTGTCATGAGAGGGTGACGTGTGGTAACAGGTTTGTTTCTGTGCATTTAAGCCCCTGAGTTCCTGCTGCAGACTTTTCGCAGCAAGGGTTCAGGAGTCTGGAGAAGGGGCTGCGACATAAATGAATGCACTCGACAAGAAATATAAATGTGGAAGGCATGGGGAGCCGGCGCAGGCTCACCCTCTCCTGGAGTGGCTCTCTGACTTTTCCATCCCCTCGGCAACATTTGACAACCGAGACGGTGTGTGATAAGGCCGGTGCTTTTACTGATAGATTTTAATATGTTTGAAAAGTAGACATTTGGACCTTCTCTAATATTTCATTACATGCAGGTCATATTGGAAAAGTGTCTTTTATTTTTTTTTAAGTTTGCTCCAAGATTAATATTAAATTTGAGGTCTAGATTCAAGTTGCAGAAAAATGCCTAAATCAGAGAAAATGTTGAAAGACTGTGGTGCGAGCATCCCGTTGCCTGGGAGATATTTGCTGAGACGGAAGGTTGTTTGTAACTGACGTTCCTATGACTTTCCTGCCAAGTCCCCGAGGGAGAGGCGGTGCCCGAGGGGAACGGAGGAAACGGCGTTTTCCATGTAACCCTCCCGTCTCTGAGCTGCGTGACCTTGGCAGCCCGTGTCGGAGAAAGTGAACATACAGAGAACCTCACGTGCCAAGCACAGGCCTGGGCACGCGGCCCAGATGTTCGTAGATGTGGTCTTCCCAATAGAAGCACACCAACACCGGACAGAGCAGATGATGTGGGTCCCCCTCGGTCACCCCGTGACATAAGACAAACGAGCAGCGGTGTTCTCAGAGGGCCGCCTCAGGGAAAGCTGTAAACACGGTGGGTCCTTCCCGGGTGAAGATGTACAAACGGTCAGCCTTCCTCTGGACCGAGTTTCTGGCCCGTGCCGCAGCCACGTGTCCCCGTGCGGTCAAGGTGGGGCTGCCTAGAGGGAACCTGCTGTAGGAAAAGTCATTAAAATCTCCTCCAAGATCTAGACGAACTGCCAAACTTAGGTCTGCCCTCAGAGACCAAAGGAGGAAGAAATCGGACGACTCCCAGCTGCCTTTTCAGGGGCCCCCGATTCCCCAGCCGCTGCGCTGTGTAAGGCCCTTCTCTCCCTCAGAACAGAGGTGCCCAGGCATGCACACCGTCATGTGGAAAGTCCCCTGTCACAACCATTACACCATTTAACTTGGTAACAGTTGTTGGTTTGGAAAGGAAGCTTTCAGGACGGATGTAGGTTATACTCCTTTAGAGAAAGGAAGAATATGGGAAATTGCAAAGTAAAAGGAAGTTCACTTCTCTAACCATAGTGAAATATGTACATATGGTGCAAAGATATGTGAATAGATATTTAATTCATGAATCTATATAGATTTATTTTTAAATGAGCTTATATTTTTTAATTTGTCAATTTGTAGAAAATATATAAAATTGATATATTTAACTTATAAATATATAAAAATATATCCTATATAATAAAAGGCTAATATCCAAATCGACTGAACAGCCGAACGACTGGTCGCTATGACGTGCACTGACCACCAGGGGGCAGATGCTCAACACAGGAGCTGCCCCCTGGTGGTCAGTGTGCTCCCACGGGGGGAGTGCCGCTCAGCCAGAAGCTGGGCTCATGGCTGGGGAGCTCAGCTGCTGTGGTGGCGGCCTCTCCGGACTCTGCAGCAGGACTAAGGATGTCCGACTGACGGTTTAGGCCCGCTCCCACCTAAGCCGTCAGTCGGACATCCCCCGAGGGCTCCTGGACTGCGAGAGGGTGCAGGCTGGGCTGAGGGCCCCCCCCCCCCACCCCCCCCCCCCCCGAATGCACAAATTTCATGCACTAGGCCCTAGTTTAATATATAAATACATACATATATGTATATTTAGCTAAACATATATAACTAAATAGAGGCATGTATAGAGTATCCTCAAAAAGGTATACACACACTTTGAATAATGATAAATGCAGTGTTTATTAAAATATATTTTATTTTCAAAACTGAGCTCTCAGCTATTACAGGACGTGTGCATTTTTGGGAGGACACCCTGTGTGTGTGTATATATGTATGTGTATATATATACACACATACATACATATACATTGTTTCTGCATGCTGACGATTGTTTGCCCTCATACTCATACTCTAAAATACTTCAAGAAAAATGTAACATTTTTCAAAATATTAATAACTGAAGCTGCTATGTGCACCTAACATAGAAATATGCCACATAAAACTCTCTTCATGATGATGATAGTGACATGAACATTGCTCCTTAGTTGGTGGTGAGTGGGAGGCAGGGCGTGGATGCTGGTGGTGGTGCAGGGTGAACACGGCTTCCGCAGCAGCAGCCCCCCCACCCCCCCACACACACCCGTTAAGCGCCTGCCCCTGAGAGGGGCTGCCTGGCCTTGGTGGCTGTGACAGCATTCCTGGCTCTGCGGCTCCCTCCTGTGGGGGGGCAGCGTGTTGTCATCCTCAAGTGTGATGAGGTGGTGCTGGGAGGAGAGAGAGGGACAAGGAGGGGAGCAGAGGGAGGCCGCCAGCCGGTTCCCTTCAGGTGGTGCATGTGGCCCAGGTGGAGGCACGGGCTCCCATGGAGAGGACCTGAGTGCAGGCAGGAGCCTGGGAAGGCGGTGGGAGGCTGAGGCTGGGATTTGAACAACAAAAGGGAGATCGGGCCCTAGCTGGTGTGGCTCAGAGGATAGAGCGTCGGCCTACAGCCTGAAGGGCCACCCACTCACAGGAGCGGGGTCACCCACACGTAGGAGCAGGGCCTGCCCCTCTGCAGCCCCCCTGGGCCCTGGGCCTCAGCGCAGGGGGCAGCAGAGGCTGAGCCTGGCCTCGGGCTGGGAGTAATCGCAGAGCATGGTGTGCAGCTAACCAGGATTCCTGTGGGTGCCATCCCCTCCCCATGCCCAGGCAGGGCACCCCCACACTGAGGCAGGGAGGGATGGGCAGGGGAGGAGGGCAGGCAGATCCATGAAGGGAAAGGGAAGGGTGGCAGGGGCACGGCTATGGCCCTGGGGACCCCCAACCCCCACACACACACTCCCCACCAGGAAGCAGGGCCAGACTGGAAGCTCTGCCTGCAGAAGGCCTAGTGAGGCTGAAGCCAGTGGAGTGGCCCCCGAGGTGCCTTTGGCGGGAGCCTGGGGTCACTCCTGTGTAGTGGCCTCCTCGCTGCTGCCTGGGCAGCCCAGTGAGGCCCAGGGAACACAGTCCTGCCTCCGGAGGTGTCACCTTGCCCTGCATCCCAATTACTACCCACAAGATTTTTATTGCTTTTCAAAAGCAATGATTATTCTCTTAATAGAGGCAGTTTTCCCTGATTGTCAAACGAGGCAGTTAATTTTTTGAATTAGAAAAGATTTTTGTTTTGGTTCTTTATTACAAAGCAGTGTGGGCCTAGAGGACATGGGAAATGCAAATAAGAAACAAGATATTTAACAAAAACCTCCCATTATGCAATGATAAACGCTTACAGTTAACAGACGGGGTACGGCTGGCTTCTTTATGTGCGTGTCATATTTTTTCATAGATGACAAAACACTGTCTAACGGTTTCTGTTGGGTCTTGCTTTTTATTTGATCTATTGTGAATATTATTCTATGTGGACAAACATCCTTTTAAATACACTTTACTGGCTGAGCAGTTTTCCATTGCGTAGCTGGATCCCAGTTAATTGAGTCCGTTTTCTTTGGTTGGGAGCTTGGAGTATTTCCAGGTCTCTGATGTTACTCTACCGAAATGTTATAAATAGCATTATAGCGAGCATGGTTTAAACAAGTTGTCTTAATTATTTCTTTATAAAAAATACATTTTCTTATTGATTCCAGAGAGGAAGGGAGAGAGAGAGAAAGAGAAACATCAATGATGAGAGCACATTGACGGGCTGCCTCCTGCACGCCCCCTACTGGGGAAATCGAGCCTGCTACCCGGCTGTGTGCCCTGCCCGGGAATCGAACCATGACCTCCACACGGGCCAGGCCTAATGATTTCCTCAGGATAGACCCTGAGATGTAGCATTTAGAAGTAAAAAGCCAAGAAAGACATGTTTGAAGGTAACAGAATCCACACCAGATTGTCCAGCATCTCTGCCTGTTTAACAGCGAGTCCCTCCTCTCTCTCAGGAGCATTATTTGATGACCCTCTTTCTGTTAGTGTGCACTGAACATTGTTCTGGTTTTGCCTTTCTAGTCACCTCACTTCCACGCCATCACCAACGCCAGAGCCAGAGGAGGCCTCTGTCTGCAAAGCCCAGCTCTCAGCTCAGCTCACAGCCCAGGCCTTCCAGGGCCCCTGTCCTGCCCAGAGGTAGAAGCCACACTCACTCCGCAGCCTCCTCCGTCCCCGCTGCGACCCCTCCCGCACCCAGGCCGCACCAGCGTCTCTGTTGTCTCTCGCCTCATCTGGTTCTTAATGCCCTGAACGTGACAGTGTGTCCTTGCTGTGTCATCCTATGCCCTTGCTGTGTTGTGTGTCCTTGCTGTCTGTGCCATCCCATGTCCTTGCTGTGTCATCCCGTGTCCTTGCTGTGTCATCGTGTGTCCTTGCTGTCTATGTCATTTGTGTTCTTGTTGTGTCATCCTATGCCCTTGCTGTGTTGTCGTGTGTCCTTGCTGTCTATGTCATCCCGTGTTCTTGCTGTGTCATCCTATGCCCTTGCTGTGTCATCGTGTGTCCTTGCTGTGTCACCCCATGCCCTTGCTGTGTCACCCCATGCCCTTGCTGTGTCATCCCGTGTCCTTGCTGTGTCACCCCATGTCCTTGCTGTCTGTGTCATCTGGGGGCCTCTGCCAGGCCAGCCCAAAGCCGTGGGATTTGCTCTCTCCCAGCACAGGTGCTGGGCCTTTCTGCACAGCCTCCGGGGTGCCCACGAGGGCTATGTTCCAGGGCCCCACACTGCAGCCCGGGGCCTAATGGCTGCCCCATGGGCACAGGTTGGTGAGCTGCTTTGTCTATGCTGGTGGCCTCACTTTCTGCACCTTCACGCTGCGGACACTTGAGGGTCTCGAGGCTGCGCTCCCCAGGATGTCTCTGCCCCCACTTTCTCCGCTCACTGCTGAAGAGCACGTTTTGAATTCTAGTCTCAAGGGGAGATGTTTAGGGCGCTGTGGGTCCATGAATTCAGGTTCTGAACCGGTAAAGTGCCCGCTTAGGGTTCGCCATCTTTGGCCGTCTTCTTCCGCACACACGAGGTTGGAAGTGCAAGGGTTCTGTCTGCCTGTTGTTTGTTTAGTTCCTTTTCCTGGTTTAGTCCCTGTCAGCTCTTTTACTGTGTGAGTGACTCTCCGGGGCTCCTCGCTGTAAAACACACTATAAAATACACGTAAATAGTTACATGTGTTTCATTACACGCTATGTATCACATGCTGTGTCACAGGCGTGTCCTGGCTTATGTGTGCTCCAGCTGCCTGGACCCGCTCAGACCTCCTGCTCTGGGGGCCCGGCTTTGTGTGCTGTGCCCTGTGCCTGGGCAGAGCCGTGGGAAGGAGGGCACGGGCCCAGGCTGTGCGGGTCTGGGGCTCCGGTCCTGCTTCGCCTCAGGATGCCCGCTCCCACCTCCTCTGCCAGGAGGTCACGCCGCGTTAGTCCCTGACTGACCTGAGTGAGCATCGGGCCCCTTGGTGCGTCCGCCCAGCCCAGGACAGGACATCCGCCGGGCGGCAGGGCCCGTGGGGAGGCACGCACCTGCATGGGCATCACGGGGACCACATGTGCAGCCGCTGGAGGCTGAGCTCTGAGGGGTGGGGGCGATGGAGAGTCTGGTCTGGGTGGCAGATGAGCCCCGGCTGTTCCCAGTCCCCGGCTTCCGTTTTACCAGGAAACGGTGGGTGTGGGATTCTTGGGTGGATAGAAACACCAGCACTCCCTCTGAAACCGCCCCTGCGGCCTGGGGTGGGGCGCTCTGCAGAGGGAGTGCGAACCGCGTGCGGATTTCCGCCCTGGCCCAGCGCCCTTCCATTTGCACCAAAAATGGACTTCGCCCAGGGACCCGGTCCTGCCTCACTCTTGTCTTAGACGGACCCTCAGTGAAAACCAAGCCACGGGAGCCCCTCCGTGCAGAAGCAGGAAACCCCTGCGCTTTCATCCCTGTCTCATCCACTCCTTTGCCCTGTGGCTGGGGAGTGAAAGAGATGCTGGCTGGGACCCTGGCTCTATTATTAGCAGCTCATTGTTTCTCCATCTGCAGGCGGAGCAGGCACTGCCAGCACCCCCCCACCCCCCCGGGTCTGCGTGGGGATTCATGAGTCACAGGGAGGGAGCGAATGGAGAGTCTGAAAGGCAATTTACTCGGCAAAGTGATTACCCAGCTCACGTGTGTGTGCGTTTTTGGAGCGTCAGGCCCTCGGAGCGCCTGGCGGATGAATGGAAACAGGCACCCCCTCCCCCCAGGCGTCCTCGGGCAGGAGACCCCCATGGGGACCATGCTTAAGGCCACTCCTCACGCACTGAAAAGCGGCCTGCACTTGGCGAAGCTCATTTGCATGTGATCGCCCTTTCTCTTCCCTCACAAACACGGACACGTCCAGCCAACATGCTTGGGGCTGAGCCCTGACTCCTGGAAGCATTTACAGGTTTTAAAAACCCTCCACAGAGACTCCTGTGACGGAGCCCCTCTGGCTCCCTGTGCCCGAGACCAGCCCGCCTCCCCCTCAGGTGCCCCCTCTGGGTCCCTGTCCCCGAGACCAGCCCGCCTCCCCCTCAGGTGCCCCCTCTGGGTCCCTGTCCCCGAGACCAGCCCGCCTCCCCCTCAGGTGCCCCCTCTGGGTCCCTGTCCCCGAGACCAGCCCGCCTCCCCCTCAGGAGCCTCCAGCTGCAGGTCGGCCGCCCTCTCCTGGTGCTGACCACGAGCCTCTCTCGGTCCGTTGACCTTCTAGTCTGCAGACACCTTTCCAGATGCAGGCGCACAGTCTCCTTCTGCTCCTACGAGTTACTCTGCCTGAGAAGCCCAAGGGTGTGATCCTCTCCAGACGCTCCCGCAGGGAGTTAGTGCCCTCGGCAGCTCCTCTCCTGGCTGCCGCCGGCCACCCCTCTGTCTCCGGGCTCAGGGTTCCAGAGCAGCGGGGGGAGGGCGGGAGAAGGCCAGCCATTGAGTGTACTCCTCCTGGTAGACACTGTTATAGACTTTATTATGTTAACACCAGGGGATGCCCGGCCGGCGTGGCCCCGTGGCTGAGCGTCCACCTATGAACCAGGAGGTCACAGTTTGATTCCCGTCAGGGCACAGGCCCGGGTTGTGGGCTCCATCCCTAATAGGAGGCATGCAGGAGGCAGCCGATCCATGATTCTCTCTCATCATAGATCTTTCATCATTGATGTTTCTTTCTCTCTCTCCCTCTCCCTTACTCTCTGAAATCAACAAAAATACATTAAATAATTATTTTAAAAGACCAGGGGACAATTCGGAAGTTATGGTAAATGATATTTCCTTTATTGGTGATTAGTAATCTCAGTAAAATTAGTAACCTCAAAGAAATTATGGGATGCATTTCGGTCAGCAGGGGGGGTTGGCACTTGAACTCGGGTCTTCTTGCATCAGAGACACAGGGGTCAGGGACAGAGGTCACAAGAGGCTCTAACCAACAACAGGACAGGCCGCCCAGCCAGCACGGTTGACCTAAGTCTCAGCGTTTTCGTAAGAAAATGGTCCTAGCACCGCACCCTTACAAGCCAACACTAGAAATCCTAGTCTTTTTTTTTTAAGTCGCCTAAATATGTTTGCTCTCCCAATATCTTTTTGTGTTTTTATTCGTTTTCTCTAGTGAGGACTTTAAAAGCTTGCTAAATGGTCTCCTGGTCGTGACACAAACGACAAAAACAAAATCTGACTAGGAAAGCGTAACTCTCCCACGGGTATGGAATCAGCAGTCCCGGGAGCTGCCGTGGGAGGTGCAGGAACAGGCAGCACCGTGGCAGGTCCTGCTGGTCTACCAGCCACCAAGCCAGGTGGCCTCAGGCCCGAGGCGGGGGCCGGGGGAGTCGGGTTTGAAAGATGTGAGTGCCCAGGGCAGAAAACCCCGATTCGCCCGAAAATAAACCCTTTGGGGCACCTCCTTTATTTGCTCAGCGCCGTAGCCAGCCCTTTTCCCTGGAGCAGTGACTTGCCGGCCCGCGCGGCGGCCCTCAATCGGCCGTGTCCAGCCTGGACCGCACTTGCTGAAGTCACCAGTGGTCGCCGCTGCCGCGGAGCCAGTGTCTGGGTTCTCCTGGGTGAGAATCTCCGCAGCTGCTCACACCCTTGGTGTCTGGAGACCCCTTTGTCCCCCACACGCCACGCTGCCTCGCACCCCTTCTCCGCACGGGCTCTGGGTGTACCCACCCTCTCCTGACCCGGGTGCTGAGCTGCTGGGCTCAGCTGTGGGTTGGCTCCTGTGGTTTCTCACAGCAGCCACCCGCGAGTCGTGGTCCCACTGGGTGTGGTCCCCACGAAGAAGAGTGAGCAAGATAGTGAAACCCGTAGCCCCAAGTACGCGACTGTGGCTGAGGGCATTGCAGGCGGCAGGATGGCGCAGGGCAAGGCGTGTGCTCGGTCCTTCGAGGACGGAACAGCGTCCGAGTCTCGTTCTCGATCACATGGATGATCCCGTGATTGTCAACATCACCCACATGGCAGCAGCCCCACGTCCCTGACAGAGCCCGTCCCCCGGTCAGACGTGCGCATCCCCAGACGCGTGGCTGTGTCCACGGGGGTGTCTGCTGGCGTCTGCCATGGGGCAGGTCGGAAACAGACGCTTCGCTTCTGGTCTCCATCTGCCCCCTCATCCCCTCACCGTCCCTCCACTGGTGCCCACCAGGATCCCATCGCTCCCTGGCGCCCATGGCTTCGGACAGACAGACAGCTCCCCTGCCCTCAGTCCTGGTGACCAGATCAGTCACGGGAGGTTTTCCGCTTTCTCTCCAACGCAATGAAAATGTGTGGTGCCCCCCTCGCCATGCCTCCGTGCCCATCCATGCCGCCCCAGCGTGTCGGCCCCGCGGACGTTTCTTCCGTCTGTGTCCAGCCTTCTCCTGCTTCTCCCGCCCTCACCTGCTGCTCCGTCCGCTCCGCCCGGGTCTCTCCCTGCCTGTGCTGCTCCCTGCTCTGCGGCCCCTGCTCCCGT
>NW_006298272.1:1152628-1152869 GCF_000327345.1 Myotis davidii | reverse complement strand
GGCAGGAGCCAGTCCCAGGAGCAGAGTGGACGCCGAAGACCTAAGGGAACTGGCCACCAATAAGTGGCTGCTTCTATTTCAAGTGCTGTTTCCATGGCGATCTGATTATTTTAATATTTCAGAAAACCAGCGTGCGAACCGTTGGCTTATTGTGAATCGAAATGCAGGGCCCCTTGAAGAACCGCCTTCACGTCTCAGCCAGCCTCTCGCCCTCAGGGCAGCACCGTGGGCTCCAGGACCA
>NW_006298272.1:1151708-1152516 GCF_000327345.1 Myotis davidii | reverse complement strand
GAGCGGGCCGCCTGGGGGCCTCTGCCGCCCCGCGAGCCTCTCTCCTCCTACCGCGTGGGAAGGGCGTTGGGTCCCGGCACAGTCTCTACCCGGGACCACCGTGTCCCTCGGGGCAGTTCCCAGCTCCCGATCGTCTCTAAAATAGCGTGTCCTCACCCCCACACGGCGTCTCCCCGAGGATGGGGCCCGGGCACGGACTCTGTTTAGGGCTCAGGGACGACCTGGCAGCTCGTTCCGCTCGAGGTGTTTCTCGGGGGGGAAGGAGCGGGACAAGCACACGCGGCAGATTCTCTGTGCGAGGCGTCCGCACGCCGGCCTGAGGTCTCCCCGTGATGGAGCGCGGGGGTAGTTCAGGGGAACAGTGGGGCTCACAGAGTGTACCCCACACGCAGCCAGGGTCCGGCAGCCTGACCCCCACCTCTGCTCGCTCCCAGCCCCCCACCCCGACCCCAGAAAGTACTTCACCTTCAGGGACTCAGTCTTGGACTGAAACATAAAGAACTGGGGCTGTGTTGTGTCATTTCTTTTCATTGTTATGTGTCTGTGATTTCTAACACGCGCCTTCTATTGAATTCTGAGGTTATGTCCTCTCACAGCACCTGCCTTCCCTCCTCTTCTGTTCCTGTTAGTTATCAAACACTTTACATCCTTTTAGTGTGAAAGGTGCTGCCACATGAACCTAAATGCTGCCTTTCCAGTAGCCACTGCCCAGGTGGCGGCTACACAGCGTTCTGGGACCAGTGGCACCCACTACCCCTCTGCCCACACACACCCACCCTCCATCTGCACACACCCTTCCACCTGCACA
>NW_006298272.1:1139009-1151660 GCF_000327345.1 Myotis davidii | reverse complement strand
CCCGGGCCAGCTCAGGACGAGGGGTGGGTGGGTGGGACCCATGGAGGACGGGCTTGGGCTCGTGTACAAACCGTGAGCTGTCACCTCTCCCAAGGTCCTTGGTGCTGATGTCCCTGCGAATTCTTATTTTCCATTTGGTCTGAGGAGCGAGGACACGTCTCAGGGTGATTTGAAGACACTGCAGCGCGTGCTCCCCTCTGAGCGTTTGCTGCCGGGCGATTGGGCCGCCGCTCCGCAGGCCACTGCTCACCTCACAGCCCCCCGAGAACCACCTGCTTTCCCTCCGCCAGGAAGACACGGGGAGGGGAGTGTTCCCATCAATTGTATTCATTTCAGAGGAAGGGAGAGAAAAAAACATCAATGATGAGAATCAGGGGCCGCTGCCCCGCACACCCCACAGGGGGGATGGAGCCTGCAACCCGGGCCTGGGCCCTGACCGGGAATCGAACTGTGCCCTCCTGGTTCCTAGGTTGATGCTCAATCACTGAGCCACGCCGGCCAGGCCGTGTATGGGTTTAAATCAAATTCCCAGGCCTTTTCCAGCCTCTGTGTGCCTGTGCACCCTGGCATGATCGTGCCTCTCGGTTCATGTCGTTAAGGGTGGGTAATGAGCCTGCCCGTGGAAGGGTTCCGGTTTTGAGTTGTATCTCAGAGGTTATGACTAGAGTTTAATGCATTTATTAATCTATGTCACATGCCTCCTGAGACTTGAAAATGTAAGATTGAACCAAATTAGAGCCGAGATGATTTCACACCGTCCCTGCTCCTCTTGGCCGCGTTTCTCGGAGGTGCTGGGACCCTGCTCAGCTCAAGGCCAGCTGAGCCCGACTCTTTCCGACCCTGAAGCTCCGGTTTTCAGGGACATTCGTGCTCCCTGACGCAGGAGTCGGGGTGATGGAGCTCGTGTTCATGGCACACGCTCGGCCCCCGGAAAGCCTGTCTCTGTTTCAGAACCTCAGACAGACTTTTAAAAAAACTTCTCTGACTGTATTGGGGTGACATCGGTTAACAGAATTGCATAGGTTCCGGGTGTGCGGCCCTGTGACAGGCCAGCTGTGTGCTGGGGCTGTGTGTTCGCTGCCCACGTCAAGGCTCTTCCGTCACCACGTACCCCCTTCCCTCTCCCGCCCTGAGAAACGCTCTTAACCGATCTCTGGGGAAGGAAACAGACGCTGGGAAGCGGAGGGACAGGGCATTCGCTTCTGCACTGGGGGGGGGAGGGGGGTACGCAGCGCGCCGGCAGCATGGCGGGCAGCACAGAGGACGGCCGTCCTTCTCTCCCTCCCCCTGCCCCTCCAGGAGCCACTGCCCCATGCGGTGTCCCTAGGGACTGGGCATGGTTTCTACTCGGGGACTGTCTGACCCGAGGAGGGGGTGCAGCAGGGTGGGGGCTGTCCCCGTGCCTGCCTGGAGAGGTGCAGAGCCATGCCCTGTCCCTACAGGAACGCTGCTGTTCACTCCTGCACCTGTCACGGCTGCGGAGGCCGGGGAGCCACGCCTGTGCCCTCACCGGGGGGCCTGGGTGGATCTGAGACACAGTGAGGGTATGAAAGGGCAGTGGGTTAACACCTGAACCACGGCTTTGGTAGAAAAGATGTCCTCGTTCTCATGCTACCTCCCCGCCTGCACTCTGGGAGCCCCCCCCCCCACTGTTGTGTGTGTCTGTTTTATCTGTCCTTCCCTCCCATGGCATCCCCGTCCCTTTTCTGCTCTCCCCTGCCCTCCGGGAGCCGCCCGGCCTGTCCCGTGTTCGGGCCCTCAGACCCTCCACCCGCCCTTTCTCTCATGAACGAGCACCTGGACATTAGCTGTGAAGGTGGGGAATGCTCTCATCTGACTTGGAGGGGACCCCCCGTGTCCCCCACTTCTCTTCACTGCTGTTCCCGCTTCAAAGACAGAAGGGGCGAGGGGGCTGTAAGCCTGGGAGCCTTTCTGTGCCATGGACCTGTGTGGGGCTTGGGAAATGGCACCAGGAGCCCGGCTCTGGGTGAACAGCCAGGCCCGTGCTCCTCGGTGAAGCCGTCTTCACTTCCCACAGGGAACCGTTTCGCTGGGGAATGTAGGCGACACGGAGCGAATGATGGGGCTGCTGGGGTCCAGCCCCAGCAGGTCCAGGGGTCCCCAAAGGTGTGGACGGAGTTGGCGAAGAAGGAATGACACGGAGGCAGCCTTCAGGTGATCATCATAGCCGGGTTCTCTTGTCAGGGTCTCCAGCCAGGTTCTGTAGCCAGTTCTCCAGCCAAGTTCTGTCTAGGATCTCAATCCTATCAATCTCTATTCCAAAGGTTAGGGCGTTTCTTATCTCCATTCCAGGGAGCAAAGATTATGTAGCTTAAGCATGATTGTTCGTAGTTAAAGTGATTAATTACCCGCCTGGCACTTAGTTAAGAGGTTTTATTCCCTCCCTAACTTCAGGGGAAAGTCCCTACCTGGGGAAACAACCTTTCTCGGAGAGGTGACCTTGGTTAAAACACATAGTGCCAAGAAGGTGAGCAAACATAATATGAACAGTATGCCATATATGCCAGGTCCCTTGAAACAGCAAGGATGGACCGGCTCCCGGCAGGGGGGAAAGCAGGTGGATGCAGCGTTCTGCATAGGGCCATAAACAATTACAACTCAAATCTCGTCAGGGCAGGAGTTCTCAACCTGTGGGTCGCGGCCCCTTTGGGGGTCGAACGACCCTTTCACAGGGGTCGCCTAAAACCATTGGAAAACACACATATAGTTACATATTGTCTTTGTGATTAATCACTATGCTTTAATGATGTTCAATTTGTAACAATGAAAATAGATCCTGCATATCAGATATTTACATGACGACTCAAAACAGCAGCAACATTACAGTTATGAAGTAGCAACGAAAATAATGTTATGGTTGGGGGTCACCACAACATGAGAAACTGCATTAAAGGGTCGCGGCATTAGGAAGGTTGAGAACCACTGCGTTAGGTGAACTTGAGAGCCATTAGTAGACCCTGCCTACGGACTGGGTGACGCGGTGGACTAAACCCAGGGGTGGAGGAAAACCGAGTGGAACGGTCAGATGGATCAAGTGGAGTTCCTGGTAGCTTACATGTCCATGCCTTGTTGGATTTCTCTCTCTCTCTCTCTCTCTCTCTCTCTCTCTCTCTCTCTCACACACTATATGCCAGGTACTCTATCAAGTGATACACACACACACACACACACACACGCACACACACACGGTGAGATGCACGAACAGGAAAGTTGCCTTCCCCCCACGTGACGCACACAGTTCTGCAGGATCAAGTGCGTTCACGTCCTGGGGACCCGGCTCCACCATCATCCCCAGAATGTGTTCATCGTCCCGGACGGAGCCTCTCTGACATGTGACCAGTCATTCTGCCTTCCTCCCCCGGCTCCCGCGCCACCGTCCTACCTTCGGGCTCCGTGACGTCAGCTCCTCTCCCCTCTCCACCTCTGTGTGTCTGTAGGTCTGAAGTGAGTGTCTGTGGCCAGCAGGTAGTTCATGTCATTATGTTCTTTTCTTAGCCCACTCTGCCAGGCCGTGTCTTTACATTGGCGGGCGGGGGGAGGGAGGGTCAGTCTGCGGATGCTGCCATCGCACGGCCACAGCCTGGGCGATGAGCAGGAGACATTCATTTCCTCTCGGCTCTGGAGGCTGGACGTCCAGGAGCAAGGTGGGGCGGGGCTGGTTCTCCCGAGGCCCTCTCCTGGGCTGACAGGTGCCGTCTTCCCCCGCGGCCTCGCCTGGCCTCCCACCTGCGCGTGTCTGCGTCCTCACCTCCTCTCCCTAGCAGGACACCAGGCGTGTTGGAGTAGGGCCCCTTCTAATGACCCCGTTCCTGTGGAACCACTTCTTCAAAGACCCTCTCCAAAGCAGCCGGATTCTGTGGGACTGGGAGTTAAGGCCCCAACATGTTTGTAATATTTTATTGTGTGTGTGGGAGAGAGAGAGGGAGAGAGAGAGAGAGAGAGAGAGAGAGAGAGAGAGAGAGAGAGAGATTTTGCTTCCCCACTTATTTCTGCATTCATTGGTTGCTTCGTGTATGTCCTCTGACCAGAGATCGAACCTGCAACCTTGGCGTCTTGGGCAGACGCTCTAAAACACTGCACCACCCACCAGCGCTAAACATAGGAACTTCGAAGGGGTACAATTAGAGTAGCTTCCATTTACATTCAAAGAAATTACAGCTCAGAAAGCACTCACATTGACCATTTTATGTTTTCTGTGTGTCTTGTAGCTTTCTGTTCCTCGTTTCCACCATTACTATCCCCCTTTGTGTTCAGTTTATTACAATCTTCTCTTTCCCATTTCCTTCTGTGTGTGTTCTGTAGGTTTTCTTTGTGGTTGCCATGGAGACTACACTTACAGAAAACTGCTTTTTTACAGCTTTCCCAACTATTTTATACTATTGTCTCCACAAATTGCCTCTCTAGCATGTGCTTACTAACATAGATTTATGATTATTTTTGTGCATTTGTCTTTACGTTCTGCAGGAAATACAAATGTGGGGCTGCAAGTCACGTTGACAGAATAGCGGGTCTTTAAAAGTATTTCCCTGCGTTTACTTTTACCGGAGAGCGCTGTGTTCCCGTGTGGCTTTGCGTTGGTTATCGGTGCCGTTTAGCATTTCTTAGGGTGTCGGTGACACAGTCATGACCTCACTCAACTTCTGCGTGTCTAGTAGCTCTAATGTTCCTCTCATTTCGGAAGGACCATTTTGCTAGACGCAGAATCCTCAGCTGATGTTTTCCTCTGAGCAGTTCCAGACCTTGCCTCACTGCCTTCTCATCTGCACGGTTCTGGCTGAGGAACCCGCTGACGGTGTCACGGGCATCCCTACGTGTGAGGAGTCCCTTTCCTCGTTCTGCTGCAGGACCCCCTGTCTTCGTCTTTGATGTGTGTCTCGCTGTGGGTCTCTGAGTTTTCCTACGTGGAGTTTGTGGAGCTCCTTGGATTCGTATGTCTATACTTCTCCTCAAGTTTATAGCAGTCCGGCCGTTCTGCACTCCAGTGCACAGTGGACACCTTTGCAGGCAGCCCGATGCGCGTTTCCGCGGGGGTATTTCTGGACATTGCTTTTCCTCTGCCGGGACCCTGCTTTCTTCTCTCCGGGTAGGCCTCGTGCTCTGTTTCATACCCTGGGCCTCTGAGAGACAAAGCTGCCTCTCCCAGGCCTTGCAGGTGGTACGGAGGACTTGTACGAACTCCTGGGTCCCTGGGCCTGGGAACCAGCCGGAAACAAAGACTTCCGATCTTCTCGGGTCTCCCCTGGGCGTGTGTCCGGTCGTCTGTGTGTGTGCTCCCCTGACCCCCTCCCTCAGTCACTTTAAAAGATCTTAATACCCAACAGCCCGCCCCAGCTTCTTCTCGGGGCCTTGGGCATCCTGTTGAATTCTGCCGCCTGCGATTTCCTGCCCAATGGTCCACACGGCGGCCGTCACGGTGCACCTTTGGCGTGCAGGCGGCTCCTCCGTTCATTCCGTGGCGTCTACTCCCATTGCCCATCTGAGCTCCCAGCCAGGCAAGACAGACACCAGTCCCCCAAGCAGCCCGCAGCGGGTCAGCACATGGCAGACAGGTCCTCTCAGCTCCTCTGCCTCCAGCAAGAAAACCAGGACTAGGCTCCTTCCTCCCGCCCGCCCTGCCACATGCCAAGGAAGGTGTGAGGCGGGCCTCGTGAGAAGTCCACGGCATACTCTCCCGTGGACCAGGTGACTGTGGGTTTCCTCACGGGCGTGTGCTGGGTTGTGCTGGGTCTCTGCATGGTGTGCAGAGCACCTACAGCGTGCCTTTGCCTGTGGTTGTCTATTTGATGTTTCCACCATGGAATGAGGGCATGGAGGTTCCTACTCTGACCGCAGCTTGTGGAATTGCTTTGAAATGAAATGGAGAAAAGGCAGTTCTGTCTTTCTTGCCAGCAGCTTGCTCATCTGTTGGCTTGTGGCTCACTTCCGTTCTCTGAGGCTTGAGCGGAGGCTGTAGGAGGGCCTCTGGGAAGAGGCCTCTGAGCTAATAGAGACCCTATGGCTTCTCCTCTGTCCTAGCTTGGAGGGGACACGTTAAATAGGGGGGGCGGGGTGAGTGTTGGAGCGGCAGCCACTCGGTCTAATAAGCAATCGAGTCCTTAAGACACTGTCCTGTGACTGGACAGCACCCCCCCGGGGGACAGACACTCCACGGGCCAGTCAGGAGGTGAATCCGCCCATCTGTGCAAGAAAACCGAAGCTCCCTGAAGTTCAGTGACGAGCGTGTTTGATGGCTCAAGTGTAACAGGCCATTTTATTTAAATATCTGTCGTCTAGCGCTTCATCGATAATGAGCATCATTATTTCCTCCCTGGGGAGCGAGCGAAGTCTTCCTTCTGATAAACTTAGACATCTACCCGGGCAGCTCTCTTTCCTTGTCACTGGAGCCGGCCACAGAGCCAACCGTAATGAGCAAATAATAGAGCCCTTCAGTCCAG
This sequence comes from Myotis davidii, assembly GCF_000327345.1. NCBI lineage: Eukaryota > Metazoa > Chordata > Mammalia > Chiroptera > Vespertilionidae > Myotis > Myotis davidii. The sequence goes on along the minus strand of NW_006298272.1, from coordinate 1,145,205 downwards.
AGGAGCTCAAACCAATAAAACGGGACCCTCTCATGGGATGAGGATAAGAATAATCGTTCATTTTATTGCAGCTCAACTGTCTTGATCCTTAAAGAAATAGCATTTTAAGTCATAACTTAAGAACCAAATCTGCCTACTATAAGGGTATTCTCTGGGCATTTCCCCAGTAGCCGCACACAATCATAATATTGTTTCTCTCTCTTCTATTCCAGTGAGTCAGGGAGGTGAAGCCCTCGTCTCCGACATGTGCCCAGACCCGGGGGTTCCGGAATTCGGGCGACGGGCAGGAGCTGACTTCAGGTGGGAGACAAAGGCATGACTTGAAAAGAACGTTATTTTCTAATGCATGAAATGTGAGCTTGCCGTTGCTAATCTTTTTCTTTTCCTTTCGATTTAAAGATACAGCTTCTCCATTATTAGGCAGCTATGTTATTAGTAGAACTCTACGTCTGTGCTGAAAATTCCAGGTGCGCTAGAGTTGCCACCTTTCACTGTATGAACAAATATGAAAAATTAACTCAAAATGTATATAATCAAAATGCATCTCTAGGTTTTTCCCCCGTTTTAATTTCTTCTCATAGTCTAATGCATTTGGGCTAATGTGTAAAAAAAGAAATAGATGGAGAGAAAATTTAACTGCCGCTTCCCAATTATTTCATTAAATAAGCTTTCGTGTTAATGTGTGGAAGTGGCCTGCTGTGCGCCTCATTTGGAAAATGTTATCATTCATTGTATGAGGGTCACGATGACCTGGAGACTGCTTTCCGGTCAGCGCATTATGACTGTGGTCCTGGGAGCAGTGCTGTTGGCTAGGATATTTGCATCTTTTCATTTATTCCAAGAAACTTAAACCTCCCTGGCCAGTGTGGTTCAGTGAACCAGGAAGTCACGGTTCCATTCCCGATCAGGGCACATGCCTGGGTTTCTGGCTGGATCCCCAGTAGGGGGCGTGCAGGAGGCAGCTGATCAGTGATTTTCTCTCATTGATACTTCTATCTCTCTCTCCCTCTCCCTTCCTCTCTGAAATCAATAAAAACATATTTTTTTAAAAGAAATTTAAACCTTTTCAAAATGACTCAAGATAGGAACACATATTAGGAAAAAGCTTCGCAATCAGACACTGCAGGGGAGCCAGAAACTCATTTTTCTTTCCTATTATCTCACTGGTTTTTGAGAGAGAAACAGAAAAGGCGCGCAGCGAGTTAGCCTATGAAGGGAGCTAACAACCGAGAGGAAATAGCGGAGGAAGGGGGACGAGTATCTCATCGGACTCGCTGCCCAGGGGATACTTTCAAGTGCAGTTCAAGGCGTTTTAATCTTGTCTGTCCAACCGGAATGCCTTTTACTTCCTTTGTTGCCCGAAGACACTGGGTGGAGCCTGTGTCACCAGGCGAATAGAGGTAGCGGTGTTCTGGCCGTCTTCCTGATCCTAGGTAGGCGGGCGCATTCCGGTTTTCATCTTCCCGAGCGATTTTAGCGTCACAATTTTTATTGGTTCCTTTCATCAGGTTGAGGAAGAACCCTTCGTGTTTAGGTTATGGGAAGTTTTTAATCTGAAGCAGGTATAACATTTTGTCAAAAGCTTTTCTACATCAAGTGACATGATCTTTTGGTTTATTTGGTTTGTTGATATGAATTACATAGATTTTCCTGACTCTGCACATTGGGGTGAAATTCATTTGGTCTTGATGTGTGTGTTTTTTATAAACTGTTGGTTCTTATTTGGTATTTTTTTAGATTGTTTGCATATGTTCAAAAAAGATACCGGCCTGTACACTTTTCTTGTAATGACTTAATCTAGTTTTGCTGTCAGAGTAGTACTGGTCTCAAAAAATTAACTGAGAAAGATTCTCTCTTCTTGAATAGCTGGGAGAGTTTGTATGTAACTGGTAATACATATATATATACACATTTAATTCTGGGAAATTCATCAGGGCAGCCATCTGGAATTGATATTTTCTTATGGGAAAGTTTTTAAATTACAAATTAAACTTCATTCCTTCAGACAGGCCTACTTGGGTTATGTATCTGTACATGAGTGAGCTTGAGAGTTCATATTTCAAGGAGTTTTTTCACTTCATCTAAGTTGTCAAATGTAATGGCATAAAATTATTCATATCATTCCCTTCTCATCCTTTACATTATTAATGATGTCACAGTTCCCATTCCTGATGTTGGTGGTTTCTGTTTCCTCTTTTACCGGACCCATCGCCCTAGAGAATGTGAATGTGTTGATCTTCTCAACTTGGTTTTCAGGAGAAGACTAGCACACAAATGTGGTACTATTTAGTTAATGTTAAATATGATTCACTTTTTTAAAGTGTGAACCTAATTAGATACATGAAAATATTGTTCTTTTTCCTCATAGAAATATTAAAATAACTTTTTTTATTAGTCTTTAGGAAGCTATATATCACCTTACAGATTTTGTTACATATCACTTGTCACCTAAAAATTACAGGATTATTTAGGAAAGAATGATACCCTCAGTTTATATACATACATCTATATCCAGACGCACATATGTATACATGTCCAACACACACACACACACACACACACACACACACACACACACTCAGTGTCCCTGATCTTTTCCTGTTGGCCTTGCTCGCCTTGTATCCCGTCGATTTCTGCTCTAGTCGCTCATTATGCACTTGCTTCTGATTCCTGTGTGATCCATGTGCCCTTCCTGTTCTCCATCCCTACAATCCAAGCTGTGGTTTAAGGCCTTTTGACCTCTAACGGGGATATTCAGTGATAGGAGCCGTATTCTAAGAACTGCTTTAACCGCATCCCATAGAGTCACATTTCCCTGTTCTTGCCGCGCACAGCACTTTCTCGTTTCCCGGGACCACGTCTCTGATCCGTGGGTTACTTAAAAGTTTCCAAATATCTAGGGATTTTCCAAGGATCTTGGTGCTCAGAGAGAACACTTTACATTACTTCACTTCTTTTGAATTTATTGATCATTATTGTCTGGCCTAGAAATGCTTTATCTTGGCAAACACGTCGCGTACCTGGAAGAGAACTCACATTGAGTCACATTTGGGTGGAGAATTGTACAGAACGCCTATTAGAGCGAGTGGGTGATGGAGTTCTTCAGGTCGTTAAGACCCTCGTGGGCATCTTGCCACTCACTCTGTCACTGAGAGAGCTGCACGGATCTCCTGCTGGAATTGTGGATTTCTCTGGCTCTAACCATAGTTACCTGTTTCTGCTCCGTGGATTTTGAAGCTGTTTTATTAGGTACATGCTTGTTTGAAATTATGTCTTTTCAAGAAATTCACGTCTTCAGTACGGCAAAGTGCCTGTCTTTACTCTTGATAGCATCCATTGCTCTGACATCAGCTCTGCCTTGTCTGAGCATACCACTCCAGCTTCCTTTTGATATTGTTAGTGTGGCCATGCTATATGCAGACACTAATATCTGCTCTTGCACTCAATCTGTTAAACTGCATTTTTGGGAGGGTTAAAATATTTTTAAAAACTTTCTGCCCTCATGTACTGCTGAAAAAGGAATGAATATTTTAATAGCCTTTCAAACAGTTATGCTTATTCATATTTAAACTACCATAAAAATTGACAAATGATACCCACTTAAATGTTACCTGCAACGTGGAGTTAAATCACCACAATGAACATTAAAGTGTGCTCCTCCAGCTTCCACATTGAATCAAGGCTTTATCCACGCATGGTCTTGTACCACCACGCACGGGCCATTCTCTCAAATGTTCGCGTATTTCAGAATATAATAGCAACAGCGTCGCATTTATTAGCATGGCTATACAGGGGGACCTCAGTTTGCGAACTTAATTCGTTCCGGAAGGCTGTTCAACAAACCATTTATCCGAAAATGGAATCGTTTTTTCCTGATTAGAAATAATGTAAATTGAGTTAATCTTTCCCAGACTCCAAAACGATGCCGTTTTAACCTTATATATAGTACGTGTCTCATGTGCTGTTTAATCTATAAATAAGCGCTTCTTTTCTTAAATGTATCGAACCGCCCCCACTCGCCTTAAATAATCTCTTTCAGCACCAGGCCCTCGTGCAGCATCGTCGTTTCTTTCCACGTCGCTGCCTCCGAATGCTGCCGCCCGCTCCCTGCTTTCCCTTCACCCAAAGCAGCCACGGCTTCCCTGCCTCTTCTCTGGCTTGTGACCACTGTTCCCTCATACCCTTCGCAGCAGTAGCAGCCTTGGTGGCCCCTTTATGACTTAAAATTGTGCTAATCCTGGATTTCCCAGCAACAAGAGCACTCCCTCCTTTGTTCGTGGCCTGAGGGATGCTTTTTGCCCACTGAAGTTTCAGCATGAAAGGGTTGTCTGTCTGGTGGAAAACTGAAATTTGGGTCGACAACCGGGACATTGTTTTCTGAGAACAACTTAATTGAGAACTGAATTGTTGGAAACGGAGACCTTGGGGAAACAAGGTTTGAATGTATTTATCAGAAAACTTTCTAGTGCTTGGTCCCTAGCACCTGGGCAGGTGTGAGGTTGCTGTCAGTTTCGCTCACCCTTGCTTCTGTGCCATAACACATGGAAGAAAGCACGGGCCTCTTAGTATTGTTATCAAAATGCCACACCCTCCGAGAAGGCCCCACGCCCCACCAGGGATCTGTGGGCCACACTTAGAGAAGAGGTGCACTCCACACTCCACCTGGGAGTTGACTCCATCGGAATAAAAATTATTGTTGGAATTATAAGGAGAAAGAACGCATGAAGAAAGTGTTAAGGTAAAAAAACAGCAACCACAACAAAAACATTCAAACCTGTAAAGAATTTTGTGAGTTTATTTGAGCCAAACTGTCAGCAATTACCAAGAAGCAGAATCTCAACGGATAAGGGTAATGCTCTGGAGAATGGCGGTTTTTTACCTTGTTTTTATAAATTACCATCGAAGGAGGAGCCGTACATGGGTGACAGGAACTCCATTGGTGATGGATTGGGGGGTGGGAGAAAGCAAAGCGGGAAAGCTCTGGGATTGGGTAAAAGTGAAATGATGGACACGAGCTTCTGAGGTGGGTGCAGGGCAGTTAGTCAACAGTGAACATGGTAACATCACAAGGAGGCAGTCTGGGGTCCCCATGGTGCCATTGGTTGCACGCTGAGGGGCCCGAAAAAGGGAAGTTACAAGTTACCTGACAGCCCACAGGTGTGTTATCTTAGATGCAGAAAGACTAGGCTCCATAAAGATCCTTGTTGATCTTTGTCAGGGAAGATGCTGGCCTAGGACATAATGACCCACCATCACTGCTTTTCGTTAAATGTTTAATTTCAGACTATCCCGCGTGGTCACTGACGGTCTGAATCTGCACGGCCGCCACGCAGGCCTCCCCTGAGCTGGCCAGGTGAGCAGATGGCCTTATTTTTTCCACCATAAAAGCAAAGTGCCGTTCGGATATCGACTTTATTGCAGCTACATTAAAACTGGCTGCCATTCCTGCCGGCAGTCTGGGATGCGCGGTGCCTGTGGGCACCCGACGGGCAGGACCTGAATCTGTGTATTGGCTGCCTTCACCCGCGTGAGGGTGGAGCCCGTGTGCGCTCGTCGGTGAGCCAGGAGACCCCACTGCGTGATGACACCTCGTGCCCCTTCGCTGAGATGGCGCGGGACGTGCCCGGCCTGGAGCAAATTCACGGCAAATGCTGGCGTTTTGGGCAGAGGGAGGCTTTTCTGAACTGTTTGCAGTATTCCTGAGGCTGTTTTGAATGAAAGGCAATTCAGTTTCGTCTAAATTCTTATAATCAAACCTAATGGCCAACACTGTCAAGATGAGTGGATAAACCTCATTTGTCGTTCGCGCTGTAATTATAGGTAATTTGGGGCTGTTTTTATTTGCAAAGACTTCACTTTATTCAGTTGCTAAAATAGTCCTCATCCAACGGTATTTATGCTACTATTCTTGTTTCTTTGGAAATATTTCTCTCCATAGACGGTCTAGATAGTACCTACAGTGTCATCTCTAAAGAATCGTAGATAAACGCAGCCCCAAGTGCAAAGCTTGCTTGTTTGAACCCAGATATATCTGGGGACAGTTTTCTTCACATTGACCACTCTCTGCAAGACAAGCACACTCTCTAGCGCCAGAGACTGTGGCGGGGACTGAGGGAGACATGCGGGTGGGGGTGCAGGGCGTTGAGGACTGGAAGAGATATGCGGGTGGGGTGCAGGGCGGTGGGGACTGGGGGAG
>NW_006298272.1:1133339-1138878 GCF_000327345.1 Myotis davidii | reverse complement strand
GGGAGACAGCAGATGGGGGTGCAGGGCAGTGGGGACTGAGGGAGACAGCGGGTGGGGTGCAGGGCAGTGGGGACTGAGGGAGACAGCGGGTGGGGTGCAGGGTGGTGGGGACTGAGGGAGACAGTGGATGGGGGTACAGGTCAGTGGGGACTGAGGCTCCACGGGGGCCCTGGCCTGGTCATGCCTCTGTTTCCTGTGCGGGTAGGACGGCCCCTCAGCTCCAGGCGATACTGTCATCTCCAGTTTTGCGAATAGAGCTGTTGAGATGGTTACTGAGATTTGAAATGGGATCTGCTTATTGACCTCAAAGCCCCTGTCGACCCAAGTAGTTTGTAATAAGAAAATGAGGTGCAAAATGTTCACACCTACAGAAGCGCTGAGTGGGGTGCATGGGGTGTGCTGGGTGCGGGGGTGCAGGGGGTGCGGGCTGTGGACATCACAGGCAGCCTCGGAGGCTCAGGTTTGCTGGGACCAGCCTGGAGCCCCGCCTTCTCAGCATGGGCCCCGGCATGGGCCGCCCGTGCCCAGCAGGTTGCATCCCTCCCCTGCTGGTTCCTGGGAGGGACGGGACATGCTCATTTGCACACAGGATCCGCATGGGCCGGTGTAGCCTGCTCCTCACTGCCCGTGTTACCGGTTCCCTAAAGACCACATGCATGTTGTCTGTGTCAGAGAGTCCCATGTTAGGCATATGTGGGTGAGGCAAAGGTAGGATTACCTTTGTGAGTACATAACAGAGTCTGTTCTTGTAATATTACTTATTAGTTGTATTATGTTCCATACGGACAACTGTATACCTGCTTTTGCACCATACACCTGACTGTGTGTGTGTGTGTGTGTGTGTGTGTGTGTACACTTATGGTAAGTGTAGATAACGTACATTTAAGTCATACCTACTTATATATACTTACATGTCATATTATGTGTAAGTCTATCCATTCACACGTTATGGGCCCCTGAGGTCGAGTCTTTAAAGAATTCTGTGTTCCGTGTCATCGATGCTGGGAGGGAGTCGGAGACCTGATTTCTCTGAAACACGGCTCCACACCTGCCTCCGCGGCAGAGCCCCCGCACCCCAGTCCTGGGTTTCTGGGAGCCCCGTCACCACTCCGGAAGCCACCCCCTGCCCAGGGCCACCACTGCCCTCGGGGTCGGTCTTGCTGCTGCCACGTCTCAGTCCAGGACCTGACCAGGAGTGGCCTCCCCTCCTGCCCCACCAGCCTGCCCTGGAGGCGTCGCAGGTGTCAGAGCCCCCACCTCCGGGAGGAGCATGGGCTGGTGGGGAAAGAGGGCGGAGCTCTGGGAAGCGGACTGGGGGGCACTGGCCAGCACCCCACGGTCCCCGGGACCTGCACTGTGTGAGATCCCTCGCCCGCTTCCCGCGTCATCACGCCCGCTTTTCCAGGAGCTCGCGTGTGCTTGTGGCCACACACCTGTCACCGCAGAGCCCTCTTGAGCGACGGAAATACGCATTTGCCTCCCAGTTATGTTTCCATCAGGTTGGATCGCGAGGTTCTGAGGAGAGAGGACAGGCTTCCTTGATTTTACTTCTTTTAAAAAAATGATGTGTATAGATTTCAGAGAGGAAGGGAGAGGGGGAGAGAGAGAGAGAAACATCCATGATGGGAGAGAATCATGGATCTGCGACATCCTGCACGCCCCACATCTAGGATCAAGCCCGCAACCCGGGCCTGTGCCCCGACCAGGAATCCAACTGTGTCCTCCCGGGTCAGAGGCTGATGCTCGACCCCTGAGCCACGCCGGCCGGTTGAGGCCCTGAAGCTCGGGCCCTCGTGGAAAACGTTCCTTCCACGTGACACACCTCGCGCTGGCTCCCACAGGGCAGTCAGAGGACGAGCTGCGGGTTTCAGTGAGACCCAGCGCTGCCTGAGCTCGGGAAGCAGCGTCAGGCCTGTCAGTCGCCTGCACCAGGCCAGGCAGAGGGAGGACGGTGTGGGGCGGCGTTGCCTCGGGCCTGCGGTCACTACGGCAGTTTTGGCGCCCCCTCCTCGGCCCCTGCCTGGGGATCGCCCCCCGGCTCCTGGCCTGCTCCGCGGCGTGGAAGGTGAGAACACATTGTGAGGAGCGTACACTTTCTATGTCCTCCACACGATGCGGCTGCTTCCCCAGGAGATCCCGGACACTCGGTGGCCGCAGTCAGGAGACACGTCGGTGTGGTCACTGCCCTGCCGGGACCGTTGCGTCTCTAAGGACTGCGTAGTGCGCCCTCCTCGCTCGCCCTCCTGGAACCCGGTCCGTCCCCTGAGAAGGGCACCTGCGGTGTTGGCCCAGCATAGCTGCCTCCCATAGGGCACCCTCCACGCAGCCGGCGTGGCTGAGGGGTTGAGCGTCCTCAACCCAGGAACCAGGAGGTCACGGTTGGATTCCCAGTCAGGGCACCTGTCCGTGTTGGGGGCTGGATCCCCAGTGGGGGGCATGCAGGCGGCAGCCGATCCGTGATTCTGCAGAGGAAAGAGACCAGTCAGTGAAGCGGCTCCCGACCCCGAGGCCTGGCCCTGGGCCTCCTACTCTCCAGGGAACGGGCAGGAGCCACCGGCCTCCGTGCCTGGGAGACGGGTGGGGGCCTTCGCCTCTGATCTCGGCAGCAGCCCCCAGGACTTGGAGGAGAAGGGCCCGAGGACAGCCCTGCCCCGATTCCCTCCCAGCCTGATCCCCTCCCCGCTGCCCGCCCTTCCCTTCACCAATGCGTCCTGTGTCGTCATGTGGACGCGCTTCCACCCTGTGTTAACGGGGTGAGTATGGGGTGCACTTTTCTGCTTCGTCAGACAGAGAGCCCTCCTCTTTCAAAGACTCCCGTGCACGTGTCACATCACATACTGATGACGTTTATGTTCAGTTTCTTCACAGGAGAATCCACGCGTTCTCTGAAGGCCTGGCTTCCACGTTGGCCGGGCACGGACGCCCCTTCCCAGCTCAGTGTCCTGCTCTCACGCTGGACACGCCTCCCGCCGGGCGTGCTGGGAGGGTCTGGGTTGGGCGGTTGCTGACGCGCAGTCTCTAAAAATTATGTGAAACACCCGTTGCTTTTCCTTCCTGAGGCCGAAGAGCTCCCTGATGCTTTTTTGTGTGCGCAGTTGCCGCAGGACGGGAGGAGATGAGTCTGGAAATTGTCCCTATAAAAAGGGAAAATGACCCAGAAAGGGCACATCATGTGTGCAAATTGAAAGGGCAATGGGCATTTCAGGGCTCCCTGGGGCCCGGGTGTCTGTGATGGTGGCGCTGTCCAGGGTGCTGAGCAAGCCCAGGCCCGACAGCGGACAGCTCACTGCCAATGGTCCAGTCGCCTGTTACTCAGCTACTGGAGGCCATCGGCTAAGCATCTGAGCGGAATACAGACTTACTCACTGGCAGATCCACGAGGTTTTCTACCACAGCGCATTTTACAGTGGAAGCCGGTGGCCACAAAGACGCAGCCCAAGGCCATGGGCAGGTGCCCTTCACCCCGGCTGCTGGGCGTCGGCTCCCTCCCGCCTCCCGCGGGGCTGCTCCGTGCTCTCTTAGGAGGTGGTCTGAATCCGTGCCTTTGCCTCAGGTTGTCGCATGTATTCATGGCAGGGAGAGCGTCACTCGATACCCCTGCTGGAGGCCGTGAGGGGCGTCAGAGTGCGTCACACACCACACAGGCCTCCGGGTTTGTCCTGCGACCTGACGCCGTGCGGCCGCTGTCTCCAGCCCCAGCCCTTGGTGCCGCTGGGCCTTAGGCCAACATCCCTGAATAAAACACCGGAGGGAGCCCTGAAAGAACTAAGTCTTTGCCCTAACGGTTTGGCTCAGTGGATAGAGTGTCGGCCTGCGGACTGAAGGGTCCCAGGTTCGATTCCGGTCAAGGGCATGTACCTGGGTTGCGGGAACATCCCCAGTGGGGAGTGTGCAGGAGGCAGCTGATCGATGTTTCTCTCTCATCCATGTTTCTAACTCTCTATCCCTCTCCCTTCGTCTCTGTAAAAAATCAATTAAATATACTTTAACCAAGAAAAAAAAAGCAAAACGAAGAACTAAGTCTTGTACCTCCGCGGGAGAGAAGGAGGAGGAGCGAGGAGAGGAAGGTGAGGTCATCATGTCTCGGGGGGAGAAGGAGCCGCCGGGCTGGGCACCATCCGTTCTGGGCAGGACGATGGGAAAGCCACACCGCACACGCCAGGCGGGTTGCTGTTCCCTGAACAAGCCACCGACTGTCACCGACGGGCTTCCTGTGGGGGCTTTAATCTGCAGCACATGTGGCCACCGTGAAAACAGTGACTCAATTGCAGAGACCTCTCCAACCCAGCCCAAGCCTTAGTTTCTGAGAGTGTTTCATGGCATTTTTACTAAAGGCGAAATCGGTTTTGCCCGTTAACGTTCCCTAGCAGTTTCTGTTCTTCTTACGCGTCGGCCAGGACTGTGTGACGGAGCTGTCCTGCCCCCACCATTACCTCCAGGGCACCCACAGCCCTCGCCCATCAAAGCTGGACCAGGGGCAGTTGCGGAACATGCAAATGTCATAGAGGCCACTAGGGGGCGCTGAAGAGCAGACGGGTTTCTTTGCCAGCATTATTTCTCAGAGCTGTTTCACCAAATATTGTAAAGATCTTTTTTTTTTTTAAGTAAGAAGGTGGAAGAGGAGGAGAGAGAAAACTGGAAGAGAGAGAGAATGGGGGAGACGGGGGCAGCAGACATGGGGAAGGAGTGGGAGAGACCTGATTCCCCACCAGGGCACGTGCCCGGTTGTGGACTCTGTCCCCAGTCGGGCGTGCAGGGGGCAGCCGATCCATGATGTCTCTCTCGTCAATGTTCCTATCTCGTCCTTTCCCTTCCCCTCTATCTCAAATCAATGAAAACATATCTTAAAAGTTACTTAAAATAAGAAGGGGAAAGGAGGAGAGAGAAAACTGAACGAGGGATTAAGAGAAGGGGGGGGAGGGAGCAGAGATGGGGAAGGGATGGGACAGACCTGAGAAGAGCAGTCATGTTACTGCAAAGCCAGGAACGATGTAGGATGTATATCTGAGGCCGTGAGGTCAGGTGTGCACGTGTGACTAATTTTTGTTTCGCTATCGCTATGTGATCAGGGTCAGAAAGTGTTATTGATTCACTCGAGGTTCGGGTCAGGGGGTTCTCTGTCCTTTGGTTTAAAGTCAGTTGTTTATGTCCCTTCTTCCCAGGTTCACCATACACACACGCGCGCGCGCACACACACACACACACATACATTCATACACACACAGACTCGCACACACATGTTCTGTAACACGTCACATAATCATCAGGCCACAGGGCCCTCGTTCTCAAGAAAGTAGCTCATTTTATGTATTTATTTATATTTTTAATAAAATAAAATTTAAATCTATATACATATTTTATTGACTTCAGAGAGGAAGAGAGAGATAGAAACATCAACAATGAGAGAGCATCATTGGCCGGCTGCTAGGTCGAGGCTCAACCACTGAGCCACGCCGGCCGGGCTCTCGCTCCCATCAAGCTCAGGGCTTGTCCAGTGGGAGGCACATGTGGACGGTCCCCCTGTGGCCGTGGCTTGTCC
>NW_006298272.1:1123544-1133256 GCF_000327345.1 Myotis davidii | reverse complement strand
GAGCCGCCTGCGGGCCTCGCACAGGGGCTGCCGCGTGGCAGCCAGAGCCGATGTGCGTCTCACTCGAGGCCGAGGGGCTTCTTTCTACAGCAGACGGTGCTCTCCCTGAGGCGTGATTGTGAGACACGGCGTCACCGGCCTTCCTCTGAACGTAACTAATGTTTATGACAACAACGTAGACTCCTTCCTGGGAAATTTCCCGTTTATTTGGAGCAAGTGTTTTCTTGTAAATTTCACTACAATCAAGACACTTAACAGATTTTGAGGTGTTGACCATTGGGGCAAGGTGTACAGCGGGTCTGTGGAACGGACTCACCTTGAACCTCGTCCCTGCTCGTTAATAACCACCACCCCTCCTTTCTCTCCCCCCCTCCCCCCGGCCCACACCACCGCGCCGGCCTCTGTTTCTGTGAAGCTGGCTCTTCCCAGACCTCATGGGACCAGAGCTAGCGGCTCGGCCTTTCTTGTGCTCAGACTTTCTCGTGACCTGGACCTCTTCCGCGTGTTTCTGTGGGACAGTTGTTTGCAGGGGATGACATCCACCTGGGTTTTGTCTTCGGGATACACCGTTCACCCCATTTCCCCCTTCAGCACAACCCGGCCGCGTCCCTCATTCCCTGTGTGTCCCGGAGGAGGGGGAAGCTCTCCAGTGATGAAGCCGGCAGGTGGACTTTGAGCCCTGTGGTGTCTCCTGCTGTGCCCTCTGCTACAGGACAGGGCGCATGTGGGCAGAGCCCCGCTGGTTGCTCAGGGCCAACGCTGGTCTGACAGCACGAAGGCAGCAGGGCTGGGCGGCATCTGCTAAGGCGTCTTCCCCGGGTAACGGGCCCTTTTCTGTTCTGTGCTGCGCAGGGTCGGCGCGAACGTGCAGTTCTCCTGTGAGGACAACTACGTGCTGCAGGGCTCCAAGAGCATCACCTGCCAGCGGGTCACCGAGACGCTGGCCGCCTGGAGCGACCACCGGCCCATCTGCCGAGGTGAGCGGGGCGGCGGGCGGCACCAGGACCCCTCTTGCTTTAGGGTTCCGGGTTTTTCTGAGTCCGCCATGAGATCACGGCACAGAGCCTTGGGCGGCGACAGGGCTGAATTGGATGGTGTATCTGTTCCCAGGACGTGGGTAACAGAAATATTTCCTTGACACTCGTTAGGAGGCAAACATTCCCAAGGACATAGTTTAAAAGTTATGGTTTAAAATTTCAGCCCCGCTGGTGTGCTCATAGGTTAACTAGCGACCCATGAACCAGGAGGTCACGGTTCAATTCCCGGTCAGGGCACAGGCCCGGGTTGTGGGCTCGATCCCCAGAGTGGGGCGTGCAGGAGGCAGCCGATCCATGATTCTCTCCTCATTGATGTTTCTCTCTCTCTCTCCCTCTCTCTTCCTCTCTGAAATCAATTTAAAAAATCATTTAAAAATTCAGAAAAGATACGAGCAAATGGAGTCATTCAAACTCACACACGCATATGCAGTGTCAGTGGGCCTTCCGCAAGCTAACTGTATTTATATGCCCAGGTTGCACACGTATGAACATTTTACGTAACCGGATCCCTGCTACTGTGGAAGGGATCGCCTTCAACGGCAGTGGAGCGAATGCCTGGGTTGTGATGTTGTTACCGTGGAAATGAGCTGGTTGTTAATAACAGGAAAGGAGCAAAGGGGAGGCCGGGTGTTACAGGCGCGTCAGCCGGGCAGCTTCACCAGATCGCTGTCCCTAGGGAACCACCTGTTCATTCTTTGCAGGTCCCTGGGGGGAGGGGACCGAGGAAGGGGGGGATGGAGGTATATACAGTGAAGTCAGGGTAAGGTAGGGAAGGTGCCTGTCAATCAAACCTGGGAACAGAGGTTGTTGCTAGAAGGGGGTGGGGGTCTCTGCAGAGTGCAAAATCAAAGGTTAAAATCCCCAACAGGTGGGGACATGAGAGGGCCCCACTGATAATATCAGTGGCAAAGGGTTGAGTAGCAGGAGTGCAAGCTATTATTTCATTAATAAATTATCTTAAACTAACCTCTAACCTCATTAGCAGCCCGAGACCTAAGTTGAATCAAGCGTGTTTGTAGGAGGAATCGAGCGTGTTTGTGTGGCATGAGATGCACTTGCTGCCTCTCGCATGCACTGTGCCTGGCAGTGCTGTGCATGGCCCAGGGGCATTGCACCGCCTCTCGTCTGGGTGAGCCCGATCAGCTCCAGGTGTCAGGGGCCTCCAGCGGTCCTTGCCTGGTCCCCGAGCCCTTAGTCTGGGCCCCTCTGGGACGAGAGACATTGCTCTGCTTCGGGGGTTGTTTTACGTGGTGTCTGAGGTGGACAGACAGGGAGCCTGGTGTGAGGCTGGTCTGTAGGCCGTGCATACCTGTAAATGTCCGATATAATAAAATCCTAATATGCAAATCGACCGAACAGCGGAACGACCGGTCGCTATGACACACACTGACTGCCAGGGGGCAGACGCTCAATGCAGGTGCTGCCCGCAGGCCCGCAGGCCCCAGGCCAGTCAAGGCGGGTGTCAGCGGGAGCCCCCGATCACCCCAACGGTCGCCCCACAGATCGGCCCTGATCGCCGGCCAGGCCTTGGGACCCTACTAGGCACGAATTTTGTGCACCGGGCCTCTAGTTGTATGTAAGAGTGTCTTCGTTGATTGTTGCTTTGTGTCTCTGTCGTTTGGTTTGATTTCTTTAAGGAAGGGGCACTTCCTGCGTTGCTGGGGGCCCGGCTGCTGTGGCAGGCTGACCCGTGGCAGGGAGTGCAGGAGCTTCAAGGCACCAGCCGCCAGAAACTCTTTGCCAGGGCGGGTTCCTGTCTGTCTGTCTGTCTGTCTGTCTGTGACTTTGGTTGCTGCTGTGCTCTGCTTGCTTTCTGTCGCTTGGGGCTTAGCTGCTCCTCGCTGTGGAGGGACGGGGGGATCCTCTGTCTGCAGTGTGGGCTGTGTGCCCCTCACACCCGTTTGCTGAGCTGGGTTCGCGAGATACGATTCTCAGGCCAGTGTCCCAGTCCACCCTTCAGAGCACTCGCTTGTTTACTGTGGGGGTTTTCGTTTGTTTGTTTCTGTTTTTAAGATCTCTTCTGATACGCAAGATTTCATGTCGTTGCAGTCCACTCAGAAAGAAAAATATGGGAAATAAAACCTTCTGAGCCCCCCAAGTCTTTTCCTAGGAGGACCAGCTCCGCAGAGGAGCCCTCCAGCAGGCTGCACAACAGCAGTGGGGGCGGGGGGCCCTCCCATCTCGTAAAGAAAAATAAAATAAAGTAGTACTTTCCCATTAAAGCCACTGGAGGCCGGTGAGTTATTCCTGTTACAAAACTTGCCAAGAAAATGCCTTGGGTAATAATAATCGGCTTTAAAATCTCCAAGTTGTTCCGACATAATAAATAGATGTAACTAGAATGAAGGATTTATGATAAAGCTTTTCAGTGATAATTACATATGCCTGTACATAATTTTCCAAAGTCCTTGGCAACGTAAAACCCTTTTTGTTGGGCCGGTAATGGTTGGCTCCCTTCACGTAGAAGCAACCCAGCTGGCCTGCGACCTGGTAAGAGCCCCGGACGCCACCTGCAGGGCTGCACATGGGGTAGATCACGAGCTGAGCCGGGCCGGGGGGCAGTGCGAGGGCCGGGCAGCCCCGGACGGTTTGCTTTTGCAGCATAACCACGGCGGTGGGGAATTCCAAGGAATGTGCCCTTTTAATCTTTCGGACAATTCTCAATTAATACACAACAACATCCAACAAATGAGGGAGATCATCTCCAAGGAAAAACAACGAGAAGGGCTTTTGGATTTGCCTGGTCCAGCCGTCCGGGTTGCAGGAATTGTTTTGGCTTTTTCTCCTGTTATTGTCTGTAGCCGGACAGCTCGCTGCCGTCTTCGGCGTCTTCCTCTTTTCAGGCCCTGTATTCGCTGCATTCCATCCCCAAGGGCTGCTTTCAGGGCGGAAGCAAATGGAGTCCAGCCGGCCGAGAGTTTTCCTCTAAAACTCACCTCACAGACACGAGAGGATAAAAATGGGAGCGGGGGAACAACAGGGGCAGAAACAGAACATCGGGGACCGGCTCTAATGATAAGAAATATTAGTCATGCGCCTTTAACTGTGACTGTTTTGTTCTGATTAAAGAAAACACATGCTGCCCGGCTGGCGTGGCTTCGTGGTTGAGCACTGACCAGTGAACCAGGAGGTCACGGTTCGATTCCCGGTCAGGGCACAGGCCTGGGTGACAGGCTCCATCCCCAGTCAGGGCGTGCAGGCAGCAGCTGATCAACGATTCTCTCATCCTTGATGTTTCCATCTCTCTCCCTCTCCCTCCTCTCTCTGAAATCAATACAAATATATATATATATTTTTAAAAATGTTAAATAAAGAAGACATATTCTAACCTGGCTGGGAGTTGGATGGGACCAGGGGGCTTACCTGGAAGTGCAGCCCATCCTCCCCACCAGGGAGCTGCCTGTTATCATGGAAAGATTAACAACCTGTTCCAGAAACCAGAGCTGCCAGCCCACTGAAGACCCCGGCCCTTTGCATATCACTAGCCTTTGAAGACCCCAGCCCTTTGCACACCCACAGGCATCGCAAATCCCCAGCCTTTGCACACCCACAAAACCATTGCAAATCCCCAGCCCTTGCACACCCACAGGCCATTGCAAATCCCAGCCCTTTGCACACCCACAGGCATTGCAAATCCCCAGCCCTGCCCTGCTGCCCGCAGGACTGGAATAAACGCTCATATAGGATCCAGCCCCGTGGCTGCTGAATCGGCTCCGGTAGCGACAGGCAGCCGGACCTCTGGGTGGTTGATCACACTTGTGGCCTTGTACGTGTAGAGCACACAGCTGGGCAGTGCCCATGGCACCGAGGGTGTGGCGTGGCAGGGCGTGGCTGCAGGTGGGACGTGGCCAGGCTGCAGGGGGGTGGCATGGCATGGTGTGGCGTGGCCGGGCTGCAGGTGGGTGGTGTGGCGTGGTGGGACGTGGCCAGGCGGCAGGGGGTGGCCGGGGCAGCTGGCAGTTTCCCGGGCGGGACACTCACCTCTAGTCAAACAGCTGTGAGTGGCTGTGCCCTGGCCGGCGGCCCCTGGGCCGTTGTGTGCGGCCTCGTCCCACACGTGACGTTGGCTTTCAGAGGAACTCGGGGAAGCTGATGTTCCCGCCTGGGAGGTGATACACAACGTTCCAGTCATTAACGAGGGTGTCCCAGGTAGTATGG
Organism: Myotis davidii; assembly: GCF_000327345.1. NCBI lineage: Eukaryota > Metazoa > Chordata > Mammalia > Chiroptera > Vespertilionidae > Myotis > Myotis davidii. Next base: position 1,128,061 of record NW_006298272.1, on the reverse strand, counting down.
TTCCCCCAGGAAAATAACACGCTTTTATTCTTCAGTGCGCTCCTTGCTGCTCTACACCAGGAGCATATGTCACAGCTTTAAAAGGCCAGACTAGACAAAGCTCGTCAATTCTCACCTGTCCTCCATGGTTACAGCAGCACAAAGGGAAGGGGTGGAGAGGGCACTCCTGGACTCTTACCTGATGGATGAATCCATAACTTTCCCTCCGCGGCCCTGAATCTCATCGCACACACAGACGCTGTCTCAGTGTCCGCCCAGTCAGACGCATACGTGCTGCGAAGCCCTCAGGCCTTGGCCCTTAGCCCACAGCTCCTGCATCCAGGCCTCAGGCATGTCCCCCCCACACTCTGCCTCGGCCCCCCACTCCCGCTTGGAGGGGCAATGAGAAGAGGCTGTCTCCCCTGCTCGCCGAGCCTCCCTGTCCCCCCAAGTCCCAGTTACCTGGATAAAAGCCCCCCCACGGGCCTCTGGTGGTGGCTGGCTTGGGGTCCCGTGAAACTCTCACGGCTACTTGACCCCCACGTCCGTCTTTCATGCCCAAAGCAGAGGCTCAGCGTCTCCTCCCCGTCTCCTCCCAGCGGGAGTCACTCGTGCTGCTTAAACGGGGGCCCCCTCGTGTCCGTGGCCACCCCCGCAGTTCTTGCTCACGTGTTGCTGCTAGCTTTCTGCAATGAAGAGCGGCCGTCACTGGAAGTCATTCCTAAGTGTTTGCATAGAAGATGCGTGTCTCAGACCAGGGCCTGCACCCGAGCTTACATGCGGGCACCATGACACATGGCACTATGCTGTGAGGACATGGGTAGTTAGTTTAGTGTCTTTGGATAATAAAACATTGGACATAAAGATGGAAACATACTTCCTGATGGCTCCGCAATAGGATGATTTGAGTAAACTCTTTAGAACCAGGTCAGGAGATCAGATGGCGCAAAGCCAGCCCAAGAGAAGCCTAAGCCCAGGGAAAAGCATTCTCTCCTACAAGACGTTCTGAGCAGGCGGTAGCGGGCAGGACGTGAGCTCCATGGAAGAGAGGACACTGTCCCCACGGCACTGCCATTCCCATGGATCCCATTCCCATGTCCTCCATCCCATTCCCATGTCCTCCATCCCATTCCCATGTCCTCCATCCCATTCCCATGTCCTCCATCCCATTCCCATGTCCTCCATCCCATTCCCATGTCCTCCATCCCATTCCCATGTCCTCCATCCCATTCCCATGTCCTCCATCCCATTCCCATGTCCTCCATCCCATTCCCATGTCCTCCATCCCATTCCCATGTCCTCCATCCCATTCCCATGTCCTCCATCCCATTCCCATGTCCTCCATCCCATTCCCATGTCCTCCATCCCATTCCCATGTCCTCCATCCCATTCCCATGTCCTCCATCCCATTCCCATGTCCTCCATCCCATTCCCATGTCCTCCATCCCATTCCCATGTCCTCCATCCCATTCCCATGTCCTCCATCCCATTCCCATGTCCTCCATCCCATTCCCATGTCCTCCATCCCATTCCCATGCCCTCCATCCCATTCCCATGTCCTCCATCCAATTCCCATGTTCTCCATCCCATTCCCATGTTCTCCATCCCATTCCCATGTTCTCCATCCCATTCCCATGTCCTCCATCCCATTCCCATGGCTCCTTCCATTCCCATGGGTTCCTTACTCTGTTGGCGACTTCATTGCTTAGAGAGGAGCTGATAAAACATTCCAAGGAGCTTTCCTCACTCTCTCTATAGAAACATCGCTAATCTCTTCCGTCTCCCCTCTCCCCGCCGAGGTCTGTCGGTCTCTCCCAGCCTCTGTCTCTGGTCCTGTTTTGTTAGTCAGTTTATTATGTTCATCAGATTCCACTTTTAAGTGAAATCGTGTGATAATTGCACGGACGTGCTTATTTCACTGAGCATAACACGCCCCAGGATAACGTTTACTGTAATTCCATTGAAGTTGGAAAACAAATTCTGTTGCTGTTTCTGGATTCCTAAGGTTTCCTTGAAGTCACCCGGGAAAAAGGCATCTTCTCTGTATTTGTATTAAGTTGTTGGAAATGATGAAGCTATTATTGTAACTACTTCCAAACCCCAGTGACATGAAAGTCCCTGAAAACGGGGGTTCACTCAGAGCTCATCGTGTCCCCAGGACCTGCCAGGGCCTCTGTGGCTTGTCCTCGCACCCAGCCCCCGTTCCCTGTGGTCCACATGGCTCCCCTGCAGCTTTCCTCAGCTCTCATCCCAAATCCCTGCCTGCCCTCCAGCTCCCGTGGTCACCCCTCTCCAGATGCTCGGAACCCCTCTGCCTCTGGGAATGTCCTCCTGACCACAGATGCTCAGGTAGAACCTGTCCACTGCCCGATGGAGAGGGAACTTGGCTTTGCTCTCCCTCTGCGCATCCTCAGTGCTCAGCACGGCGCCCAGCCCATCACCAGCCACCGGCGCACGTTTCTCTGATGCACCGGCAAGGGTGCCTGGGCAGTGCTCACCGCCTTACCTATCCCCTTCCCTTCAGTCCTCACAGCGATGGTAGGTGAAGGTGTGATGAGTTTTGGAACCTAGTAAAAGGAGGAGCTTAAAGTGACACAACTTAAGATGAGGCGCCCAGGCACTGCCTACAGGTGGCGGGAGCCCGGGTGTGATTAAGGGACCCCGTGCCATCAGGTCTCCGTTCGGGGTGAGGATATGGACGTGGACATAAGGCCTGCGGTCGATGAAAGCACTTTCTTCTGAAACCACGCAAGGAGTAGAGGATGCAATTTAATTATGAGTGTTCCTGAGAAAAGCTGCAGATGTGAGTTCGGATATCAATTAATTTAAATGTAGTCAATTGGGATGTAATTTATTTAATTAAGCAGTTACGATAGAACAGCAAAGATTCCTGGAAGTGAATTCACATAAACAGATAAATTATTACTTCATATTACACGAGAGAAATTAGGTGACAGAGAGGTGACTTATATTTAATATGTATATTGATTATGTAGAGGAGTGGCATACATTGGTGTTCACCATCACTCATTTCCCCTTTACATTCTCCCACTCGATTGATTATGTTTCCCATTATCATTTTGTGACTCTCATTTTATTTTAAAACAGAGACGGTATCAGTAGGACCTCCGCGCACACGTGCAGCACCCTGTGCCGGGGTAATGTTAGCTGAACACAAGGTCACAGTCATTCCCTAAGACCATTCATCACCCATTGTGAGCACTTCTGCATGCATCACTTTAGATGAGACATTGCAAATCCCCCAAAGGCCTGGGAAAGGGACGAGGCCTGTAGTTATGTAAGTATAACATGCACACACATGCACTTATGCATTACAGGTATTGGACTGTTTTTAAATCTTGCTGTAAAACGTGAGTGGCGCTGGTACACTGTAGTCAATCACGTTGGTCAATTTAAGGCTTTGGTGGCCGATTGGAACCGTGCTCAGTATACCAGCTGCATTTGGGGAAGAAGTCCCCCCATCCCTGAGGACACCTGGACACTGCCTGGCCATTCTCAGGGCAGCTCTGCCCCAGGAGGTGTGAGCAGTGCCCACTTCGGGGTGGAGGGGGGGAGTGAGGAGCCAGCAGAGGGTCCAGCGGCAGGAAGAGACAGCCAGGTGATGAAGCCTCAGTGTCTGCCTCCGGGTCCGCCTCCGGCGATGCCTCATGAGCCCCCAGAACATGAGTTCGTGCTCAGGGGCAGCTCAGGGCAGCCGGCTCGCGGCAGGGCTGTGGTTGCTGATAAACCACACCGAGCACCCTCCTCCAGAAGGTGAGAGGTAGGCCCCGATCCCCCCTTCACTCCCTCTTCCTGTGTCAGACCGCCCGCTCCTGCACCCCAGTCACGGGCCAGGATCTGAGGGCAGAGACACCCCAACATCCCTCCTGCGGCTGAGGGACCACACACACTCACCGCGTGCGTTTCCAGGAGCTCTGGGCCTGGTCCTCTCCCCCCTCCCCCCGTGGCTGTTCTGGGTTGTCCTCTAGCTCTTCTTCTTCCCAAACATGGGGTTTGTAAGGACCATAACGCCCAGGGGACACGAGAACGTGAGCCTTCAGTGCTGGGTGCTGATGGAGTGGACGATGTGGCTGTGAGAGGACCCGCTGTGGCTTCGCTCCTCTCTCTCTCCACTTGGAAATGTGCAGTTTAATAGAACCTCCCTGCCCTGGAACCACACAGGAGAGGGGACCTGGGGGAGATGCCCTGCAGGAGGCGAGCGGTTAACGGAAGCCGGGACTTAAGCCGCCATGCGGATGTGGGTAATTGCTCACAGAATTCCAGTCCTGGCAGCTCCACGGACATGGGGGTTTGGTGAAGACTACACGTGAGGGCTTGAACTCCGAGTAGCTGCCGGGGGAAATCTGAGAGTCCTCTGTGGAGAGCAGGGAAGCCTTGATACAAGACAGTGTTACCTGGTGGGTAGGTCCTAGGGAGATGATGGAGAAGCAGGTTGGGAGATGGTGGGGAGGCAGGTGGGGAGATGGTGGGGAAGCAGGTGGGGAGATGGTGGGGAAGCAGGTGGGGAGATGGTGGGG
>NW_006298272.1:1112065-1123160 GCF_000327345.1 Myotis davidii | reverse complement strand
CGGGTGGGGAGATGGTGGAGACGCAGTTGGGGAGATGGTGGGGAGATGGTGGGGAAGCAGGTGGGGAGACGGTGGGGAAGCAGGTGGGGAGATGGTGGGGAAGCAGGGAATGGCTTAGGAGGCAGAGACCCAGGGAAGGAGGAGCTGAAGTTTCTGACTCTTGCTAAGAAGGCGGTTTAAATTAAACACCTGTGGTTCGATCACATCGTTTGAAGCTGTTGCACCTGTACAAAAAGTGCAGGTATTTATGCGGGAAACTGCCCAGTGCCAGTCGGTTCTCATTGCAGAGGTTCCACCCGTTCACGCGGCAGGAAGACATTCACGTACCGGTAGTTCCGTCCGCTGATCATTTCAACGGCTTCATTACAAATCTCGGCAGAAAGAGTTAAAATGTTAACTTACTAGGAAAGTGTATTGTAAAGGCAGAGGCACATTTAGGAGAAAGAAAAGCTCTTCTAAGGATCATTTTGGTGAGAGGCGAGGAAAGCCTCAGAAGGGCCTGGACCCACGATCGCTTCATGTGGACACAGTGTTATGTGCGCGTAAAGGGTGGGAAATGGGCCGCTTCCCATGAATATTCAGCCAATAGAGTTGTTACCGGCAATCCTGTTTCCCTGAGCTCCGCTCAGAGGGATTTCCGAGAGCCGGGAACCGATTTCACAGGCCAGGCTGGAGGTCAGCTTCAAAGCCGCCAGCGGGACGGGCACTGAAGCGGGTCAGAGCGCGGGCGTCCCTGGCTACCCAGGAGGGGACGGCCGGGCACAGATTGTCCCTGGGAAGGTAACCAATTCGGTCCCAGCATCACACATTCCTCAGAGGAATCCTTCCCCGAGTCTGAGGCGCTGACAATGGCGCTTAGATGAGATCAAGTCAAAATGAAGTCGACAGATAGATTCTGAGTAAACGACATCGTGCTTAACACCAGCCGTCAGGACGAGGTGTGACGCGGTGTGAGCATGTAACACAGGCTTTGTACCTCACGTCGCATGGATGGACTCTTCCCCAAGGGGTTTCTAATCAACGCCGTTAGCGTGCTGGGGCGTCGGGAAGACTTTACACCGGGCGTTCCGCTCCCGGACCCGCTGAGAAGGCGTTTCTAAAGACAGCCCGTCAGCGAGGGACCTGTGAGTGCGTCCGCGGTGTCCCGTTCACCCTGTTGCATGACCGTGTGGGCGATGGCCCACCTACTGCGTTTGGAAAACCAGATGCGTCTTCAGTTAAGAAATGTTTGGTTGGAAAGCCGCTGCCGATGTCGCTGTTTGAAAGCCTGGTGACTCGGGGTTTCGTTCATCCCTGTGGTGGGTGAATTCTCAGGGGATTGTCTTCATGGTGGGTAGGTATCCATCCGGCAACTGAAAAGCTGAGCCATCTCACATGTTCACGCGTGGACACCTGTAGGCCTGGGCATGACGGTGACGACGCCCAGGAGGGCGCTGTCTCCCAGGACTAAGAGTTCACACTCAGGAACCAAGGGCTGCGAGGGAGTGATCGCGGACAGAGAGGGGGGTCTGGGTGGCCAGCCGCATTTCCATTATTTCCGTGTCCATGGGAATGGAAAGGAGAAATGTGCTTCCCTGGGGGCAGTGAGCGGCAGGCGAGGGCAGCATTTCTCCAGACCCCGCCCTATGTGGCTCTCGGAACACAGGATCCTGGTCTATTTTGTTTTGTGTGTTTTTAAATATTTTTTAATTGATTTTAGAGAAGGGAGAGGGGGAGAGAGAGAGAAGCATTAATGATGAGAGAGAACATTGATCAGCTGCCTCCTGTACGCCCACACTAGGGATTGAGCAGCAACCCGGGCCTGTGTCTTGACCGGGAATTGAACTGTGACCTCCTGGTTCATAGGTCGTCACTCAACCACGGATCCCTGCCAGCCGGGCCCTAGTGACGGTGCAATCAGTTTGCCTGACGTGATGACTTAGGAAAATGAAGCTGACCTTCTCTCCTGTTAGTTCTCACTTTTTCTTAGTTTCTCAAACCAAGTTTAAATGATCAATGTTAAAACTGGGGCTCAGGCGGACATTTGATTTCCTATTATTGACTATTGATTTGAAAGGAAAACGGCTCCCCTCCTACAGAGGAGCCAGTTGCAGTGTTTCATGTTCCAAACGTCGTCACGTGTTGGGTCCCAACATTCCTCTGATTCGCTTGGTCTTTCCACTTGAAGGTACTTTTTCCTTTAGAGCGACTGTTTCTTTTTAAAAATATATATTTTTATTGATTTTAGTGAGAGGAAGGGAAAGGGGGAGAGAGAGAGAAGCATCAGTGATGAGAGAGAGTCATGGACCGGCTGCCTCCTGCACGCCCCCCACTGGGGATGGAGCCCACAACCCGGGCCTGTGCCCTGACCGGGATTCGACCCCTGACCTCCTGGGTCATAGGTCGATGCCCCACCACGGAGCCGCGGCGGCCAGGCTGAGCCACGATTTCCATTTCCTTCCTTTAAACTCTCACCTGTTTGAAGCTCCTGTTTGCCGTACAGGGTGGACATGGGGTGCTATAGGAGGGAATCTAAGGCTTGAGGGAGACATCGCAGCCCCCCCCCCCACCATGTGCAGTGGGAGGGACAAAGCTGGGGGCCGGGTGCTTATCCAGGGCCGTGTGTTGGTGGTTTGGTTGAGACGGAGACTCTGGTCCTGCGTCTCTCTACACCATGCTGTCCACTCTATCATATGCACCCGAGGGCACCCGATGTGCCCACAACCGCCCTCGAGTCAGAATGGGGCTCAAGACGGGCTCATTGACCTGACATTGTCCATGGTGCTGGCATCAGCTGGGCCGTGGTGCGGGGGGAAGGGCTGGGCACATGGACTGGAATAAAGAGTGTCAGTGGCAGCTGCAAACCAGGGTCTGAGTGCTGAGCGGCACCCACTTGCCAACGAGAGCTCAGGAAACTGTTCCTTTAGCCGCCGGATGCGTTCCACACTGCTGTCGCCTCCCCCGGGCGGGCAGGCGGGCGGAAGTAACTCTCCTCTGTGTGTTTGCAGCTCGGACGTGCGGGTCCAACCTGCGGGGGCCCAGCGGCACCATCACCTCCCCCAACTACCCGGTGCAGTACGAGGACAACGCCCACTGCGTGTGGGTCATCACCGCCTCGGACCCCGACAAGGTAAGGCTCGCCTCTGTGTGGCGGGCGCAGCGGCAGCCGGGTTTTTTTTGGACGACAGACGGACAGCCGGGCGGTGTCCCGCGCCCCGACCTTTGGTTGCTGGGGCTGAACAGTGAAAGCTGGGCTGTGTGTCCGTCTGTCCCCCTGGGCTGGAAGCCAGCCCGGAATCCCACCGGGAAGGGAGACCCCCGTGCGGCCCTCCTGGGTGTGGTGGGTGTGTCCTGTTCCCTCCTCCCGGCCTCACCGAGAGTGTGGACGGCCCCGCTGCTCTGTCCCGGTGCAGGACATAGGATGTGACATGTGCACAGGTGCTGAGGCGGTCGCCACGCGCACTGAGTGAGCACACATCGCTCACGTAGCTGTGGATTTGCTTGTGCTGGGAACTTCAGTGTCTTCTCTCTCAGCCACGTCTAAGCGCGTCCATGAAGCAGCACCAAGGCCAGGCGGGCCTGGTGGAGCGGAGGTGCTGGGGGGGGGTGTGTTCTGCAAGGCTCTGCAGACCCCCCTCCCCACCCCACGTGGCGTGGAACTTTGCTGGCCTGTGCGATGGGGAATCTTAGCCGGGCCGAACCAGGGAGGCATGGCAGCATGCTCAGTGCATCCTCACGTTCTGTGTGGAGCACGGGGGACGGTGCTGGTGCGGCCGTGGGGAGAGCACCCCAGGTGACAGAGGCTGGGGGTCAGGCAGCTGGGACCTGCTGCAGGTGCAGAGGTCACCCTAGGGTGCGGGTGGGAGTCTCTCCACCCCTCTCTCCAGCTGCGTGGCCAGGCAAACAGCCGACTGCGTGGAGCCCGGCTTTGCCATGGAGTCACCGGCACTCACCCCCACAGCTGCGGTGAGAACCTAAAGCCCTGCAGCAGCTGACACTGCCGCCCCGCCCCTCCTCTTCGTCATTGTTACTAAGTGACCATTAAAGCCCGGACCTGGAGGCCAGGGGATGGCTTCCCGTTTGATGCCAGTGGAAGTGGGGGGCCCTGTGGTGCCCAGGAAGGAACAGTGGTCGGCGTGTCGTGCCCCAGGAGGTCCCTCTGCCGACAGTGAGGCCGTAGGGAAGGGCACAGTCCACTGCAGGAAGCGCAGGCTGCAGGGTAGAGATGGGAGGTGGCAGGAGCCGGATCAGGACAAGAACTCGGGTTCCGAGGGAAGGAAACGTACTGGGGAGACTTGAAGGGCCAGGCAGACACAGCGATGCACACACTCACACCGCGCCGTCTCCCGGACGGACGGATAACTCGGCAGCTAAGGAACAGGAGGGAAGCCGCCGTAACTGTAGTGCTCGCAGGAAAACGCAGCTGATCAGCGCTCTTCGGGGAAGGAGCGATTCCCTCTTCAAATTATGAAATTATTCCGGGGCGTTTTTACATAATTTTAAGTAACAGATTCATAGGATCCAGAAAAGGCGCTCATTTGCGTTGAGATTATGGTGAAGGCAGCATTAAATAGCATGTAAAATAGCTCGCGATGTTTGAGATGGGATCTGAGTGGTGATGGTTCCACAGGTGGTATTTACACGAGGAGACTGACGGATGCTGCGAAGCCGGGGTGGGACCGGCTGCTACAGTGTCCTTGGTGTCGATCCCGGACCCTGTGCAGCCCAGGGACCAGGGTGGCTGTTTTACCTGCGCTCGCTCTTTAAAAAAAATATATGTTTATTGATGTCAGAGAGGAAAGAGGAGGGGGAGAGAGAGAAACATCAATGATGAGAGAGAATCACAGATCAGCTGCCTCCTGCATGTCCCACACAGGGGATCAAGCCTGCAACCTGGGCAAGTGCCCTGACCGGGAATCAAACCGTGACCTCCAGGTTCACAGGTCAACAGTCAGCCCCCTAGCCACACAGCCGGGCCCACACTCACTCCTGTCACCTGTCACTGGACGCCCTGCAGAGTGGGCTGTAGGTGAAGTCTCCTCTGAGTGTGAGCTGCCCCCTGGTTCTGGGCCATCCCACTTCTCCACGTTCTCTATGGGTTAGTTTGTCTCCGTCACCTCCTTACATCCCCATGTGCCAGCCCGTCCATCCTCACGGCACAGATGGCTGCTTTCCAGGAGCCGCGTGTGGCTCTGGGACAGTCTGGGGCTCAGGTCTATGACTGTCCTTCCTGTGTCCTCTCCCTTCAGGCTCAGGGCATCCATGTGTCTCCTTCCCACTCACCGGATTTTCTCAGGACCCGCGGACCCCGACTTCCTAGATCAGATGCGCTCATGTTATCACCTCTGCTTGCTGCTCCCAGGGAAGGAAGAGAGGGCCAGGCCCACGTTTTTGATTTCCTTGAAATTTGTGCTAAAACCTGAATCGCACGCACACACATGCACACATTCACACACACATGCACACTCATGCTCACACACACTCATATGCACACATACACATGCATACACATGCATGCACACATACGCACACACTGCAGACAGCATTTTCAGGACGGGTCTGCATGCAGAAGACACTGAGGAGATAGGGAGCCATGACAGAGACTAGAGGAGACCCCAGCACCTGCCCACTCCCTGTGAGTGAAAGGCCAGGGGGCGGGGCTTCGGGATGGAGTGGGCGGGGCCAGGAGCCTGGGGCAGCTTCTCAGAGAAGCCATTTACTGATGGGTTTTTCAATAACAGTGCCTTGAGGGGAGGACACTTCCATCACATGTGGGTGCACCGTAGGCATCTGGGATGGGGATGGAATGACTCTGAAGTATCTTCTCTGTGCAAGTCTCGCCCAGAATGGATGAGAGTCGGTCGCGGGAATGGTGGGCGTCCCGTGAGGCCACACTTGCTGGGGAATGAAGAGCTGCATCGACCAAACACTGAGGGGCACAGAGACCGCGGCATCGTTAAGACTCGCTTTACACTACCCCGCTGTCTCCCGGCCAGAGTCCCACGAATTTGCTTAGTATTTGGGTCCTAAAAACAGCCAAACCCAACGTGCTCTGTGTTCCCAGCTCAGCAGGGCCTTTTCTCAGCAGTGTCTGCCGCAGGGAACACAGAGTCCCTGGCCGCCATTGGCTGGGTAGTGGTCGCCACTTTGCAGGCTTTGGCTGCTGTATTTCTGACCTGCCCTTGGGCCCACAGTGAGCAAACCGCATCTCCACGTGGGGCCCGTGACCTGCCCATCTGCGTGAGGCGCGCCTGGTGGGTGTGAAGTCTGTGCTCACGGCCTGCTCCCTGTCTCCGGGACGCCCTGACGGGGGAAGTGAGCTGGCAGCCGCAGCAGTGCCCGCAGGCCCGGAGGGGCCAGGGAGCCAAGCAGACGTGCCCACTGGGCTCCCTGTGGTCAGAGGGGAGCAGTGTCCTTGACCTGGACATGCCCCGAGGAAGTGGGCCGTCCGTCACCCCTTCCTGTGAAAGGGCGAGATGCAGGTGTAGGTGCCATTAACGGGGCTGCAGCGCCCCTCGCTGTGCCTGCCTCCTGGGCCTCAGTGAAGGGATGTGAGTGTTTCTCTTTGTAAAATGCCTCTGTTTTGTTGTTGAGGAAAAGGCCTGTTTCCTTTGACACGTTTGCTCAAGGACTGAGCCAATACTGTCCTCTCCTGGGATCACTTCTGAACCCTAACATGACAGACAACGGGGCTCCTAATTAAACGTCGCATGTTCAGAATATCCATGTGGGCACTCATGATTCTGAATAGCTCCCGGGTGGGATGCCATGGGCACCGCCAGGGGCCGATGGAACACGTGTGAACGTGGAGTAACGGACTTTAAATCATCCAGAGCCCAAGTGTGGGACCCACACTCCTCTCCTCCCGGACTTGTCCTCGGTCAGGATCACAAGCTCCCGTTGTGACATCATCCATTTAACACCCGAGAAGCACCGTCCGTCCACACCTCTGCTCTACGAAAGCAGCTCTTACCCCACATCGGGCTGACTTGCTCCACAGATGCCGTGCGATTAACATGTCCAGCTACAGCCCGGCCGGCGTGGCTTGGTGGTTGAGTGTCGACCTAGGAACCAGGAGGTCACAGTTTGATTCCTGGTCAGGGCACATGCCTGGGTTTCAGGCTTGATCCCCAGTGGGGGGCGTGCAGGAGGCAGCCCATCCATAATTCTCTCATCATGGATGTTTCTATCTCTCCCTCTCCCTCCCTGAAATCAATAAAAACATATTTTTAAAAATAAATAAATAAAATGTCCAGCTATCACACTTCATGGAAAAAAGGTCTGACATTCAAGTTGCGAGTCTTACAAAATATGCATATGTATGCAGATAGCTAAATGATGGAAATGGAGAGAAAATTCAAAATATGATTGGCACACTTTAAAAGCTCACATTTGAATTAAATGTTATCAGAAGCAAATGTATATCTACAGACACACATATTTTAAATTTATATGTAAAACAAGTTTATCTTGATGTGGGATTAAAGGAAATGAGCCACAATTATGTAAAACCTTCCCGGAAGCAAGCTTTTAATAAGCTCCTTCAGATGTGGAATTTTCCAACTGGAGCTCAGGTACCTGAGCTAAGTCCCTGGGCACCAGGCATCGGCCACCCTCCTGCACCCAGAGCTCCCTCCGCCCCGCCCAGCCTCAGGGGGGAGGGCAGGGCGCCTCAGGGGGGAGGGCAGGGCACCTCCGGGCTGGGACCTTCCCGTGCCTGGCCAGGTGCACTCTGGCTACCCCTCCAGGAGGGCAGGGAGCCTCCAACTTCTCAGGCTTCTGCCCTGCACCTGTGCCCCTGCCCTTACCCAGCCCTGCTCAGGAACGCTCTCTCCTGCTCCCTCCCGTCCCCATCTGCACACCCTAAGCAGGCCCACCCTCTGCCAGGCATGGCGGCCTGGCTCACCCTGCCTCTGAGAAGGGGAGAGGGGCCTGTAGCCCTGCTTTCCTGAATGCAGGCAGCTCTGAAGTGCGCAGCATGGCCTTCTGCAGCCTGGGCTTCCCAACCTTCCGATCTCCTCTTACGTTCACAGCGTCAAAACCGTCCCACCCCAGCCGGCGTGGCTCAGCAGACAGAGCGCCGGCCTGCGGACTGAGGGTCCCGGCTTTGGTCTGGTCAAGGGCACACGCCCGGGTTGTGGGCTGGCTCCCCCGTGTGGGGTGTGCAGGAGGCAGCTGTAAATGATTCCCTCTCATCACTGGTGCTTCTCTCTCTCTCTCCCTCCCCTTTCCTCTCTGAAATCACTAAAAAAATATTTTTAACAAATGATGGAGCCGTGGACCTTTGCCGGTGTAGGGACCCCTGAGCCGCCGCATCCACTTGTAACGGACGAGCAGCCCGCTGTCCGTGTCCAAGTTTCACAGCAACCCTTCCCATGAGCACGTATGTTACCCAGGGAACGGAATGGAGCCCAAGGCAGCCTATGAAGTAAGATGCGTGATGAAACGCTGCATGAGAAGGCGATGTGGCTCAGTGATGGTGTCTCCTCCTAAAATGCTTCTTTGAAAACCACTTGTCTGCACTCAATGTAACAAGAGCAAACTCTGCTGCTCCCCAAGTGCTCACGGACATGCTCCACGATAGACGACCTGTGAGGCCACAAAACAATCCTTAAAGAAGTTAGAAGCTTGAAATCACGCACAGTCTCTTTCTCCATCACAATGGGAGGAGACGTAAAATAAATAACAGAAGTACAACTTGAAAATGCACAAACGTGTGGACATTAAACAACACGCTCATCAACAACCCATCAGTAAAGAAGTCACCAGGGACCTAGGAAATATCTCAGACAACTGGAAATGGAAACACACCGGACTGTATGGGTGCAGCAAAAGCCGTGCCAAGAGGGCAATTCATAGCTATAAGCAATCCCTTCAGAAGGTCTCAAATCAACAAGGAACATTGCATCTTCCGGAATAGAAAAAAACGAGGACCAACCAAATCCAGAGCAAACAGATGCAGGCAGCTCATATGAGTTAGAGCTGAGATAAGTAACATGGGAAATAGGAAGTAATAGAAAGAAATCAATGTAACCCAGAGTGGTTCTTTGAAAAGATCAACAAAATTAACAAACACCTGGTGAGATGGAAGATGACAAGTGTATGTTTTGGAATTCAGTATTCAAAGTACATGATCGTCCTGTTCTTCTTATTGGCATGGATCACGTTAAAATGCCAGGAGGAAATGGACAGAGAGGTAGGCCACGTCATTAGGTGCACACATGTGTCGTGTCCATGCTTGCAAACGTCCCTGCTGTGACTAAAGGCACTGATTTTCACACGCAGTGTGCTCCCCTCCCCATTAACCACAGCAGACACCCTGCCCACGGGAGCTGTCACTCATAGATCATCGAGGCTGGGGCACCCTAGGAGAGGATGGTGGGACAGGAGAGGACATGGGGCTCCGCTGGGCCGGATCCATTTCCACTGTGTGTGGGCGGAGCCACAGCACGGGTTTCCAAGTTGTTTATAAATAGATCCCCCTGGGAAGCTGACACTTCCCCCATCACAGGGAGCTAGGAGGAGGTGTGTTCTCGGTGCTGCTCCCACGGCACGAGGTGGCGGAAATCCTGTGAAATCACCTGCACGTGGATAACCGTTTCTCCCTCTCACCCAGACCGTGATGTGTGTAAGGATCCCTGCTGGACTCTGCAGTGCCTGTCACCCTCCCCTTCCTTGTAAAGATACCATGTGAAGAACTCTCCGTGTGAAGCAATGGTACCTCAATTTTTCTTTTTAAGTGATGGTGTCCCCTCCCCTTCCCCTTTCTCTTCTCTCCCTCCCTCCCTCCTTCCCTCCCTCTCTCCCTCCTCCCTCCTCCCTCCCCCCTCCCCTCCATCTCTCTGAGAATCAGTGGGAGAAATACCCTTGGGTGAGGATTAACAAAACAATATATGAGCCAGGGACACTTGGCATTTTAGAAACACAACGCTTGGCTTCGGTCCTCTGACTCAATTGAGAAAAGCCAGATCAATATTGTATGTACCACTTCAACTTTATAATTTAAAATTTTGATGAAATAATTATAAGTCTAGTTTTAAACAAATCAGTATATTACACTGAAAGTGTCTAGGTGACAGCCCTCCATCCACTGTGTCAGGAGGGGCAATATTGGGGGCGCCGAAGGGGTCCGCGTGACCATACATGGCGTACTTTTGCCTGACACTCCGTTGTCAAAGGCTCAAATTACTTACCCTGTTTTTGCAGATACATGCCAATCAGATGCACATTTATATGCACAAACAGTATTAAACCTTAATGAGTCCCAGTAGCCTCATATTTGAAGAGAGGACTATTTCCAGAAATAATTTCTGCAGGTGTTTTCTGTCTGTCAGTTTTCAGTGTTGGGGGCAGAAAGAGTCAATGATCTCACAGCCCCGGTGTCCGCCCAGGCTCCTCTGTCCCTGTACCCGTGGCCCCACAAACCCATGTTTGCAGGGACCCATTCGGGAGCCAAGTCTGTTCCGGCCCAGGGGTGCCCTTTTGAGACCTTTTACCCCACTCGATGGTTTCACGTGGGGAATGCTTTGAGGCAGATTAACGCGGCAGCTCCGGGGGATCTCAGCTTTTTCTGGCATGTTCTCTGCTCTCTGAGAGCGTCTCTGAGGAAGAGTCTGTCACCTGGTCACCCAGGTGAAAGGCATGCTGGGAAAGGTGTATTTTCAGCACGTGGGCGCGACCGAGCAGACGGGATCGGGTCGCGGACAGAGCAGGAGGTGACACTGTGGCTACGTAGAGGACGTAGAGGACGTGAGCCGCTGGCCCCCAGCCTGTGCCCTGAGCCCCACCTGCCCCGGTGATGAGAGGGAGGGAGTTTAGGGGGAGGGTTCGCTGGTGGCATGGAGGCCGTGGCTGCGCTGCGTTCAGTCTGAGTGGTTTGGTTTGTGGCTGACACTGGGTCCGGACGGCAAATTCCACAGGATAACCCGTCTGTGGGCATCTCTTTGCTGTGTCTGCAGTGCTAGGGCATTCCTCCACTTCCTAGTAAAACGTAAAATAGACTGACCATCCGGGCGGGCTTCCTCCCGCTCCCCGGCACAGAAGGGGTGGCTCCTCCACTGGCACAAGAGCATCGTCACGGAGGCATGGTCCCCCCGGGGAGAAGGCGCTCTTCCTA
>NW_006298272.1:1086971-1092845 GCF_000327345.1 Myotis davidii | reverse complement strand
TGGTGGGGGCAGAAAGAGTCAATGATCTCACAGCCCCGGTGTCCGCCCAGGCTCCTCTGTCCCTGTACCCGTGGCCCCACAAACCCATGTTTGCAGGGACCCATTCGGGAGCCAAGTCTGTTCCGGCCCAGGGGTGCCCTTTTGAGACCTTTTACCCCACTCGATGGTTTCACGTGGGGAATGCTTTGAGGCAGATTAACGCGGCAGCTCCGGGGGATCTCAGCTTTTTCTGGCATGTTCTCTGCTCTCTGAGAGCGTCTCTGAGGAAGAGTCTGTCACCTGGTCACCCAGGTGAAAGGCATGCTGGGAAAGGTGTATTTTCAGCACGTGGGCGCGACCGAGCAGACGGGATCGGGTCGCGGACAGAGCAGGAGGTGACACTGTGGCTACGTAGAGGACGTAGAGGACGTGAGCCGCTGGCCCCCAGCCTGTGCCCTGAGCCCCACCTGCCCCGGTGATGAGAGGGAGGGAGTTTAGGGGGAGGGTTCGCTGGTGGCATGGAGGCCGTGGCTGCGCTGCGTTCAGTCTGAGTGGTTTGGTTTGTGGCTGACACTGGGTCCGGACGGCAAATTCCACAGGATAACCCGTCTGTGGGCATCTCTTTGCTGTGTCTGCAGTGCTAGGGCATTCCTCCACTTCCTAGTAAAACGTAAAATAGACTGACCATCCAGGCGGGCTTCCTCCCGCTCCCCGGCACAGAAGGGGTGGCTCCTCCACTGGCACAAGAGCATCGTCACGGAGGCATGGTCCCCCCGGGGAGAAGGCGCTCTTCCTATTTGCTCTCACGGGATCACGTCATGCTTGAGGACAACGCACGTTCTACAGAGGTTTGGGGGAGCAAGCACTGGTTACCGGAGGGTTTACGGAGACCTGTGGGACGTGCCCCCATCGCTCTCTATAGATACATGACTCCAGCTTTCAGTTTGCAAAGTGAGAATCGAGGTGGTGGTTCTAACCTGAACCACACCTCACCAGGGGCGGCTCCGTGAAGCCGCGTGGAGCCTGGTCATGAAGCGGCCAGGTCTGGGGTGAATTGCTTAAGCTCTGGCATGTCCCCCATCTGTGCACGGAGTGGTCCTACCAGCGGTGAAGGAACCTAACGCTGAGAACGATGTCTGTGTGGAGTGGCACGTGCCCCACGTCCTGTCACGGCTCTCGGACACCTTCTCACGGAGGCCCAGTGGCGGCGTCTCACGTTAGAGACACTGTTGCAATGCCTGGCTCCCATCCTCCCCACGAAGGTCCTTCCCACGTGCAGATGTAGATGTCGGAGCGGGTCACAGGCAGCGGGAAAATAGAGCAGCAGTGAAGCCACCGCTCGCTGCCGTGATGCGATGGATCGGATGCCGGGGAGATGCAGAGGGCGCCCGGGACAGGCTGATGCCGAGGCGCCCGGGACAGGCTGATGCCCAGGCGCCCGGGGCAGGCTGATGCCGAGGCGCCCGGGCTGGCAGGAAGGCGGAGCTCCCGCGTGTATTTTCAGGTGGAATCCTTGGCCCCAGGCCTGAGTCTCATCTCCAAGGACGGCCCTCCAGGCCCTGCCAGCGACCACGCAGCTCAGCGGTGCGCTCCTGGCGCCCGGGCCTGGCCGGGGCTGCATTCACCCTCTTAGCCGCCTGGTCCTGGGCCTGCTTCTCCGGGGGCTGCTGAGCGCCGTCTTCCCAGAGCAAATGGCATGTTCCCTTCGACCAGCTCACGGCGCTGACGTGGCCCCTGCTCTCTCTCAGGGGCCTGCAGCCGCGCCCCGGCCTACAAAGGTCACGCCCTGGGGGTCCCGGGGGGTCCCGTGGGGCGAGGCCCAGGCAGACCAGAAATCGCTGCTAGACACAGGGCTCGCTCACTGTGCCAGGCGAGGGCTTTACGTGTGTCTGACAGTAAATTTGGGCTTAAGAAGGACCTTTTTGACAACATCGGATGCCACGCCACACCTGTTAGAATGGCCCAAACCCAGGCACTGACCACGCCCAGCGGGGAGGGCGCTGGGTGGCAGGAGCCGCACACACTGCTGCTGGGGCCGCGGGGGGCAGCCGCGGAGGCGGACACTGTGGGGTGTCCCATGAAACCGAACCCACCTCCCCACGCGGCCTGGCAGCTGCGCTGGGCGCTGTGGGAACAATGTCGTGCGGGGCCACGTATGTTCTCATCACTTCCCGCCTGACGCTTAGAGCGGCCGGTTCGGAATGTCCCCCACATGGGCGTGACCGGATGGCTCTCACAAGTGATGGACAAGCTGTGGTCCATCCACACATGGAACGTTACCCAACTGAACAGAATGAGCGCGCAAACCAGGGAAGGTCCAGGTCCGACCACGTCCCTGGGCTGGGGGTCGCCAGGGTGTTCGTACCTCGCGCGTCCCCTCTCTGTGGAGGCCCCACGGAAGTGGCCCTGAGTATCCCGCCTTTCTTCCCACTTTGGGGTGTAAGTGTGACTGAGGGTGAAGCACATGGGTAGTAGCCATTTTTAGTTTTTAAATATATTTTTTATCGATTTCAGAGAAGACTGGGAAGGGAGAGAAGATAGAAACATCAGTGATGAGAGAGAATCATGGATCAGCTGCCTCCTGCACGCCCCCTACTGGGGAATGAGCCCATAACCCAGGCGTGTGCCCTTGACTGGAAATGAACCTGGGACCCTTCAGTCTGCAGGCGGATGCTCTATCCACTGAGCCACACCAGCGAGGGCGGCAGTAGCCAATTTTAGAGACAGAAGCAAATGAAGAGGGAGTAAAACTGGGAACATTTAGTGGAGATGAAGGAGGTGGCCAGTCTGGTGGTCTTGACAGCCCGCTCACGGCCAGAAGCGAGGAGGTGGGGGCCGTGCCCGTGGTGGGAGGGAAGCTCAGACTATTGGGTGTGTTTTCAAAGAAATGCAAGAAGCAGGAGAGAGCGTGTCTCACCCGTGGGCAATCACGTGCCCAGACCGCACTGTCTCAGAGCCCTGCCCGCAGGACTGAACTGAAAAAAGGAGCCAGCGGCTATTTTAAGGGAAAAACCCAACACGTTAACTGATAAAACACAATTCCCATGTGTGGGGCAAGGAAAAGAGTTGGCCGTTTTGCCCGTTGGGGTAATGAGTCGCTGTGTTTAGGATTGCGGTGGTTTAGCTGGTTCAGTGTATCTTTCTCTTTAATTTGGAAGTTAGCCCAATGTTCGCATAGGCGCGGGGAGCACACCAGTCCGAGTCTGTAACTTCGGTTTCGGAAAAGCGTGTTCAGTGTGGCAAGAGAAGCGCGTCTGTGTGCACGTTGCCTGGGGACAGCGACGTCCCCTCCGTCTGCGACGCGCTGTCGTTCCTGTCTGAGGCGGGAGGGGCCCTGTGGCCGCGGTGGCCCTCCCTGGGCTGCCTGGCGCGTCCTCACTCTGATGGAGCCGGGCGGCGGGTGGGTGACGTCGATTGGGGTGATTTATCTGAGGCGGGCATGGAGTCTGGCTGCGACTAATAATTAATTCCAACAAACAGGACGTGTAATGAAGTGTTCCATCCCGCGGCCCTCGCGGGAGGCGAGAATCACACCAACATCTTATTGAAACGGTTCTTTGGGGCGTGATTAGCTGTTTCTCATCTGTCTCACCCTTCATTCCTGACATCCTACATTAACTCTGGCTCCGAGTAGCTTTGCCGGGTCGCCTTGTCCCCTTTTAATTGCTCCTCCATGGGGCCCTGCGTCACGCTGCGCAGAGAGCATGGGTCCCTGCTGCTCAGTCGTTCTCCGAGTTCTTTCTCGGGCGTCTCGGTGCCACGTCCCAGAAGCAGTGTTGTCCCCACGCGTCATCAGCAAAGAGCGTCTCCGTGTGCAGCTGCATAGCACCCGCATGTCTGCCCGGCAGTGGGCGCTCCCAGGGACACCGACCGGCCCGCTTCTCACGCTCTGAGCTACAGAGGAACGTGCAGCTCCCCCAACCTGTTTGCTGAGTTAAATTATTTTATTTAAAATTACATATTCATGGATGAACATGGATGGGGCACAAAAGGAGAAAATAATGGAGCAGGGGACCATCTGTGGGTAACGATGCCGCGTTCTGGGGTGTCTCCATCCTTCTCTGCTCCTATAAAGCAGACGTGTCACCTGCCAGGTGGGGTGCTGACGGGACCGCTCCGCAGGGCGGCTCAGAGGTTGGGGAAAGCGCCCCTTCTAGGCAGGACGCCGCGCCTGGCCCTTCAGTGCGAAGGGAAGTGAGGGCAGGTAGCATATGTTCACCCAGAGGTTGCTCAGTGGACGAGGGAACCGCATGCCCGGGAACGGATGTGCATAGCATGTGGATTTCCCCTGCAGCACCTGTTCCAGGTGAGTCCCGCTCCCTGGGGCCTGATGGCCCCTGGGCCCCTCATCCGTTTAACACGGGCACCGTTCTAGCTTCTCAGGCAGATGGGCAGGCGCGGGCCTCCCTCCCGATGTGTGTGCCATTTCCGCTCTGAGCAGAGAAGGGAATAAGAGCTAATTCCACCCAACGGAACAGCTAATGGAGCCTTCAGCCTTCAGCCTCGCCACACTGTGTCTGTTCCTCTCCCGCGAGTTCCCGCTAGCTCATCCGTGCGAAAGGGGTAGACGTCGCCCCAATGGCCACACCCACAGAGTGTAGTTTCCTGTCCCACAGGGGCGACCGCGGCTGCTCCGGTGTCAGGGACAGAGCCGCCCCCGCTAACAGGCCCTTATTTACTGATGCCAGGAAAACCCAGAGGGGACTGATTTCTGTGGAGCAGACAGGGTGGCCAGAGGGACTGTGCGTGACACTGGATTCCTCAAATCCTCAAAACCACATGGAAACAGGATGTCAAAACTTCCTGGTTGGGGCGTGACCTCTGTTTAATATGAAAGTCTCATTGCAGGTGTTGATTTTTAAAAATGTGTCTAATCTTTATCTGCGTGGTGTGGCTCAGGGGTTGAGTGTCAACCTATGAACCAGGAGGTCACAGTTGGATTCCCAGTCAGGGCACATGTCCGGGTGTGGGCTCGATCCCCAGTAGGAGGTGTGCAGGAGGCAGCCGAGCCATGATTCTCTCTCATCATTGGTGTTTCTCTCTCTCTCCCTCTCCCTTCCTCTCAATAAAAAATAAACACACACACAAAGCCGTGTGAAAACCGTACCTGGGAGCTCACCGAGCTCTGGGCGGCCAACTCTGGCCCTGCAGCCTGACTGGGGCCTGGCGTGGGATGGGAGGAGTATCGGAGGGAGGAGGTCACTGTGCGTGATGAGATGGCCCTGTGAGAACTTAGTGGAGTTTGTCGGGGTGGCTGAGCTTAGATAACTTCTCCGATGGTTTGCTCACTGCGGTTGGGCTGTGAACCGAGTGTGGATTTTGTGCATTGATTGTGTCTGTCCTGAGCTGCTCCATGGGCAGGAGGAAGGTTATTTTTCCTCATTATTTCATGACTAGAGGCCTGGTGCATGACATTTGTGCACGGGCGGAGGGGGGGGGGGCGCGAGCATCCCCTCAGCCCAGCCTGCACCCTCTCCAATCGGGGACTCCTCAGGGGATGTCCGACTGCCAGTTTAGGCCCTATCACCAGGATTGGGCCTAAACCAGCAGTCAGACATCCCTCTCACAATCCTGGACCACTGGCTCCTAATCGCCCACCTGCCAGCCTGATCGCCCCCAACTGCCCCCTAGCTGCCTGGTCGCCCCCAACTGACCTACCTGCCGGCTGAGGGAACACGCTAGCAACAGCCTTTCTCTGTGGGTCTGGGACTCAGTCATTGATCCATTGCCTCTGGGTTTGATTGCATCCGAAAAACACAAAACACACTTTGATTTGCGTGTATTTACACAGAACCACCTACTCTTCTGCGTTAGGCATGGATTGGGGGGGCGGGGCTGGTCCTGAGAGTTAAACAGTCCGATGAGGGGGTTCCTGCTTCCCCAGCTGGTGTGTGT
>NW_006298272.1:1084426-1086869 GCF_000327345.1 Myotis davidii | reverse complement strand
GCGGTGACCGATCTGCCCGTGTCCCAGGTCTTCCTTGCCCCACACCGGTGCCTGCTGCCTCCGTCTACAGATCTACGGTTTCATCTCACCCCTGCCAGCCTTCGCCCCTCACACCTCCAGCTCGGACGCGTCTCCATGGCGGAGGCCCGGGTCTGTCAGTGTTAATTCTGCATTTGCCGCATGGAATACGCTCTGATCTGTTCCGTGGCGGTTATTGTGCTGGGGCCTCAAATCCCTGCCTCTCGTTTTTAATAAACGGCCGGCCTCTGCCGTCCGTCTGAGGACATATTGGATGATTTTCTCGATAACGCGGGGTGCACCGGCGCCTCGCCCCAGGTTTAATGAGACGCTCGGAGGGCTCCGCCGCGGACATCGCCCTGTTTCCCGGGACTTCGCCTGCGCTCCCCCCGGGAGTTTGTACCTGTGGCTGCGTGAGCATCCCTCCTGCGGACAGTGTCCTCTCTCCCCCCCTCCCCCCCTCCCCCTCTCTCTAAAATCAGTAGCATGTCCTCAGGTGAGGATTAAAAACAAACAAGCACCTGTTCTGTCGGCATCGCTGTTCACCTGCGTCTGCGGAAGATTGTCACTGAGACTGGCCGGCAGGCTTCCTTACGGACGCGTTTCTGCCTGACGTTTCCCAGGCCACACTCAGCAAAGAGTGAAGGCCGTCCTTTGACAGTAGCCGCTGCCGATGGTCCAGGCTCAACCCCGACAAAAGCCTCCCCCTTCGCCCACACTGGAAAGAATCACCCCGTGGCCACGCACCCCCGAGTGAAAGCCCTCATGCAGGGGGAGCCCTGCCGGCCGCCCCAGCTGGCCAGTGCGGCGCTGGGTGTGACTGGGTTCTGGGCGCCTCGCTGCGGGCTGTTAGGGCAGAGCCAGCACGCGGGAAGGGCGCGTGGAGGGAGGCGGGCATGGGCCCTTACACGTGGACCCGTGAGAGGCTGTTAGGGCGGAGCCAGCACGCGGGAAGGGCGCGTGGAGGGAGGCGGGCATGGGCCCTTACACGTGGACCCGTGGGAAGAGAGCAGCTGAACCCAAACCGCCCTCGGCTGGGCTTCACGGGCGGTGGTCCCGCTGCGTCCCAGCGGCTCCAGCCTCAGGCCTGTTTCGAACCGGATGCTCCAATCACGTGTCAATGCACAGGCTGCCTCGGCAAGAGTGGACGTTTATATATTGTCTGTATCAATCTATTTCTCTGATCTATTATATCTATCTATCATATCTATCAATTGCATCTATCATCTATCTATCTATCTATCTATCCATCATCTTCCTCTATCTATCTGTCTGTCTGTCTATCTATCTATCTATCATCTCCTCTATTATCTCCTTCTATCTATCTAGCTATCATCTACCTATTTATCTACCATCTATTTCTATCTACCATCTATTTCTATCATCTATGTATCTATCATCTATCTCTATCTGCCTGTCTACCTACCTACCTATCATCTATCAATCATCTATCTATATTTATCTGTCTGGATAGAACATCGGCCTGTGGACTGAAGGGTTCAGGTTCCATCCTGGTCAAGGGCACGGACCTCGGTTGGGGGCTATCTGTCTATTTATCATCTATCTATCTATCTATCAATCATCCATCTATGATTGTCACCTGTCTGTCCCTGCTTGTCTCCCTGGGTTCTAGTTTACCTTTACGACCCCTCCTGTGCTCTCTCCCCTTCATCATACCTTGGTCCCTAACAGATGCACCCCCTCTCTCAGGAGAAAAGGTCAGAGATCAGGGTCATGTGTCAGAGAGCAGCTGGTCTTGCCTGATTGTCACACACTCATCCCCACGACAGAGTGTTCTTTAAAAGTAAAACTTAAAAACCAGCACTTCAGGGCTGTGCAGAGTCACATGCAGAGGACAATTTTCTAGTCGCAGAAGTTCTTTTTCATATGTTAATGTAAATAATTACATAAATTATGCATATATTTCTCTGAAAGCATTCATTTCGTGGAGTTCTAGGTATCCTTCAAATGTATTTTCATTAATTATAATCAACATTGCTTTTGATTATCCTGAGTTTTCTTTCTGTCATTCCAAGCAGTAAAAGTGTTAGCATAAATATTTGATAGATATTTGACATAAAGCGTAATGTGCTTAATTTCGCTTGTGGAGCTGATGATGAATGTCTTCGGAGTCACACGATGCTGAGTTCTGTGAAATTCCCACCTGTAACCACTGTCTGTACTGTTACTTCCCAGGCAGCGTGGGAGCACAGGGATGCAGTGGGTTAGGGAGCACGGGGATGCAGTGGGGCAGGGAGCACGGGGATGCAGTGGGTCAGGGAGCACGGGGATGCAGTGGGGTAGGGAACACGGGGATGCAGTGGGTTAGGGAGTACGGGGATGCAGTGGGGTAGGGAGCACGGGGATGCCCTGGGGGTACGGAGCACGGGGATGCAGTGGGGATGGGAGCAGGGGGATGCAGTGG
>NW_006298272.1:1079870-1081626 GCF_000327345.1 Myotis davidii | reverse complement strand
TGGTGTGGTTCAGTTGATAGAGCGTGAGCCCTTTGGACTGAAGGGTTCAGGTTCCATCCTGGTCAAGGGCACGGACCTCGGTTGGGGGCTCTGGGCCCTGGTTGGGGCTTGTGCAGGAGGCAACCCATCGGTGTGTTTCTCTCACATCGAAGTTTCTCTCTGTCTCTCCCTCTGTCTTCCACTCTCCCTAGAAATCAGTGGGGAAATATCCGCGGGTGAAGAGAAAAAAAATCCTCATTCCCATCAGTGGCTTTTTATTTTCTTCACCTTCTTGGCCAACAAGAGAGAAACTGGACACTGGTGGCCTCGTTACTAACCTGCTCTCCCCAGAGGGGGAGGGAGGTACTCAGGGGACTTTAGGAAGGACAGACTGCAAACAGAATCCAGCAGCTTATTTAACAAGTCCCTGTTGAGACCGTCAAGAACACCTATCGATAAATTTCTCCGACTCGGTTTGCAGAAGAGCCGCGTATGCAGATGCGCTCCGCCCGGCCCTCTGGCCTCCGCAGCCCTTGGCAGCGGGGCAGGAGATGTGTTAATTCCGGGCGGCCAAGTCCTGGGGTGCGGGCACAGGGTCCCGCTTTTAAACGCGCCTTCCTCTGGGGGAAGCCGGAGCCCGGGGGCTCTGCCTCTGCCTGCGCCCTTGGTGGGTTGACCCCTGAGGGGTGGGCGTCCTTCCCCATGGCGGGCTGACCTGTCATTCCTGAGACTGCCTTTTCCTTCGGGAGCTGCCCTGGTCCCTGCACGCACGGCTGTCCCCTGCCCTTGTCCTGGGCCGAAAGGCTTCATTCTCTTTTCCATAAAAGACTGGAGCCGGGCTGGTGTGGCTCAGTGGTTGAGCACTGACTTATGCAGCAAGAGGTCACTGGTTCGATTCCCAGTCAGAGCACGTGTCCGGTGTGGGAGCACAGGGATGCAGTGGGTTAGGGAGCACGGGGATGCAGTGGGGTAGGGAACACGGGGATGCAGTGGGTTAGGGAGTACGGGGATGCAGTGGGGTAGGGAGCACGGGGATGCCCTGGGGGTACGGAGCACGGGGATGCAGTGGGGTAGGGAGCACGGGGATGCAGTGGGGTAGGGAACACAGGGATGCAGTGGGTTAGGGAGCACAGGGATGCCCTGGGGGTACGGAGCATGGGGATGCAGTGGGGTAGGGAGCAGAGGGAAGCCTTGCTGTGCGTGCTGGTCCGAGGGGGAGGTTCCCGGGCACTAAGTGCCTCCTGTCCCCGCAGATCATCAAGCTGGCCTTTGAGGAGTTCGAGCTGGAGCGCGGCTACGACACGCTGACCGTGGGTGACGCCGGCAAAGTGGGCGACACCAGGACCGTCTTGTACGTGTAAGTGTGTCACTCCCTCTCCAGCGCGTCGGGGCGTGTGCCAGCACGGGTGGGCGCAGGGCTCCCGGGCAGACTCCTATCTACGCGCGTGGGATAAAGGCCACGTGGACTGATCGCACGGGCCCACATCGCAGTCCCGGGAGAACTCCTTCGGGGTGTTTGATCCACGCCTCTGCTTCTTCCAAACCATCAAAAATATGGCAAACAGCCCTGGCCGGTGTGCTCAGTGGATAGAGCATCAGCCTGCAGACCAAAGGGTCCTGGGTACGATTCTAGTCAAGGGCAGGTACCGAGGTTGCAGGCTCCTCCCCAGCCCGGGCCCTGGTCGAGGCTCATGCAGGAGGCAACCAATTGATGTGTTTCCCTCACATCGATGTTTCTCTCTGTCTCTCCCTCCCTCTTCCACTCTCCCTAAAAGAC
>NW_006298272.1:1072789-1077418 GCF_000327345.1 Myotis davidii | reverse complement strand
AACATCGTCCTGTGGACTGAAGGGTTCAGGTTCCATCCTGGTCAAGGGCACGGACCTCGGTTGGGGGCTCTGGGCCCTGGTTGGGGCTTGTGCAGGAGGCAACCAATCGGTGTGTTTCTCTCACATCGAAGTTTCTCTCTGTCTCTCCCTCTGTCTTCCACTCTCCCTAGAAATCAGTGGGGAAATATCCGCGGGTGAAGAGAAAAAAAATCCTCATTCCCATCAGTGGCTTTTTATTTTCTTCACCTTCTTGGCCAACAAGAGAGAAACTGGACACTGGTGGCCTCGTTACTAACCTGCTCTCCCCAGAGGGGGAGGGAGGTACTCAGGGGACTTTAGGAAGGACAGACTGCAAACAGAATCCAGCAGCTTATTTAACAAGTCCCTGTTGAGACCGTCAAGAACACCTATCGATAAATTTCTCCGACTCGGTTTGCAGAAGAGCCGCGTATGCAGATGCGCTCCGCCCGGCCCTCTGGCCTCCGCAGCCCTTGGCAGCGGGGCAGGAGATGTGTTAATTCCGGGCGGCCAAGTCCTGGGGTGCGGGCACAGGGTCCCGCTTTTAAACGCGCCTTCCTCTGGGGGAAGCCGGAGCCCGGGGGCTCTGCCTCTGCCTGCGCCCTTGGTGGGTTGACCCCTGAGGGGTGGGCGTCCTTCCCCATGGCGGGCTGACCTGTCATTCCTGAGACTGCCTTTTCCTTCGGGAGCTGCCCTGGTCCCTGCACGCACGGCTGTCCCCTGCCCTTGTCCTGGGCCGAAAGGCTTCATTCTCTTTTCCATAAAAGACTGGAGCCGGGCTGGTGTGGCTCAGTGGTTGAGCACTGACTTATGCAGCAAGAGGTCACTGGTTCGATTCCCAGTCAGAGCACGTGTCCGGTTTGCAAGCTCGGTCCCCAGTAGGGGGCATGCAGGAGGCAGCCAGTCGATGTTGATGCTTCTCTCATTCATGTTTCTCTCTCTCCTGCTCCTTTCCTCTCTCTCTAAAAGCAGTAGAAAACATTTTTAAAAAGGACTGTGGGAAAGCCACAACCAAGCAGACACTGAGACGGATGTGTGGGCGCATGCATCTCTGATGCTATCAGCAGGGTCGTCACTGCACGCCTCAGGGATTCAGAGAAGGCCTGAGACCTGGCGACAGGGTGCTCTTGTCATTTGTGGCTGAAGACACGGAGAGCTCTGACATATGGTCCGCACAGAGCAGGCCACCTCATACAGTGATCCCTGTTCACCGTGCCCCATGTCCCCAATGCTCACATTTCCCAAATCTGTAATAACACATCACAACCAGGGTGTGGACTGCAGTTCGCCAATTATAACTCAGAGGTCCCATTTTCGCATGTGTTACCCTGACGTATATGTGTTAAGTTCTACACAATTGCATCACTTAAGTTCATGCACCCACTACCACAGCTAAGACACAGAACAGTCTCAACATTGCCAACCTCACCTGGTCAGCATTTCATCATCACCTCCATCTCCTTCTGCTCCACTGGTCCCTGAATGACAACAATTGTCTGTATTGCTTCTGCAAAACTGTGTCATTGTAGCAATGCTGCACACTCCCACCTGTGACACTGTCACTGTAGCAATGCTGCACACTCCCACCTGTGACACTGTGACACTGTAGCAATGCTGCATAATCCCAGCTGTGACACTGTCACTGTATTGATGTTGCACACTCCCAGCTGTGACACTGTCATTGTAGCAACACTGCATCCAGAAATCATACACTGCGTGACCTTCTTTGATTGCGTGTTCTCACTCGGCACAGCACCCTGAGTGCTGGTTGCTTCAGTGGATCTTTCCTACTGTCTCTCCCTCCCTCTTCCACTCTCCCTAAAAGACAGGGGGAAAATATCCCCTCAGGGGATGCGCTTCTCCACTTTCTTTCGTTCTCACCTGGGCTCTGACAGTCAGGGTTTTGTAAGAACCAGTGCTTTCTAGAATGAGGCCACGTGCCTCCAGAAAGCCCTGCACCAGGGGAAGCTGCATTGCTGGCAAACAGGACTGTGGGAGACGGTGGCTCAGGTGGGAGCCCATGGGGCACACCCGGTGCCGGTGAGAGCGTATTCCTTCCTGAGTCTAGTCCATAGAGTGGGTGGCCCGCAGTCTGACGCTCAGGCCTGAAGGACACCTGGATGCTTATTGTAATGACTGTTGTGAATAAACTGCTCTCTGCCTGTGTTTGAAAGTCTCAGTGTGAACAGGAGTGTCCACGCCCTTGGGCACAGTCCCCGGAAGTGCGGTTGCTGGATTACAGGTTAGTCAGTTGCGTGTTCAGTTCCGTGAGAAACTGCTGGGCTGCCTTCGGGAGTGGCTGCGTTTTTTCATTCCCGCCAGCGGTGTCTGAGCGGGCCAGGCCCTCACACCCTCACCAGCATTTGGACTTGCGGCAGATCATTTCTGCTCTGATCAGTACGCAGTGGTCTCTCTCTGTGGCTTTCGTTTGCGTTGCCCTGAGGGCTAAGGATGGTGAATGTATTTATGTGCGTATTCGACAGCTGTGACTCCCCCTTGCTCTCTTTTACACATTTCTGATCGGAGTGTTTGGTTTCTTACCTTTAGCATAGAGAGTTCTCCTGTTTCTTAGAGACCAGTTATTTGTCGAACATGTGGTTTGCAAATACTATTTCTCGGCCTGTCTCAGGTCTTTTTCTCCTCTTCACATGGGTCCTCACAGAGCAAAAGCTTTTAAATTTGATGAGGTTCAATTTATGCACTTTTCTCTTTAAAACTTGTGATTCGGGGTCAAGTTTAAGGAGTCTGCCTTTTTTTTTTTTTAGCTACTTAGTCTTTTTAGCGAGTCTGAGCCTGTGCCGTTCGATATAACTTTTAGAATAACCTTGTGTGTGAGTGTGTGTGTGTGAGAGAGAGTGCGGGTGGGAGCCCGTGGGGCACACCCGGTGCCGGTGGGAGCCCGTGGGGCACACCCGGTGCCGGTGGGAGCCCGTGGGGCACACCCGGTGCGGGTGGGAGCCCGTGGGGCACACCCGGTGCAGGTGGGAGGTGGTGTTCACACTGGGAAACTCGGTGCAGCGTCCGGCTTCTCATCAGTCCAGAGGAGGTGCCCTGTTCTCTGGTTCTCACTGGCAGCCTCGCTTCCCCCCCGCACCCGCAAACAGCTGGCCAGATACAGTCTCCTTTCTCCTCTGCCCGCAGGAGCCCCAGCAGGGAGCCTCAGGAATCTGGGAGAGGGTGTCTTCATGTACATGCACGCTTCCCAGCAGCCCCCAGGAGTTTCTGTCATTTTACCATTCCCCACACTCACCAATCACTATTCTTTGTTGCCAAATTACTGGCTGAAATGACATTTATTCATCAAAACTCAGACTCCTGCCGGGCCGGGCCAGGACTCCGTGTTACACGAGGCTCCTGCTGACTGTGCACAGCCTGCGAGGCCTCGCCTGGCACTCCCTGTGGCCCGAGGGCAGTCACTTGCGCTCCGTGCCCCGTTCTCCACCGTGAAGTGTGTGCAATAAACTCCTCCTGCCCGCGGCCGGAGAAAATGATAAAATGCGGGGGAGCTCCGGAGGGGAGGGGAGGGAACCCACACAAATGGCTTCGTTACCACCGAGCGCCCGTTTAAGGAAGATGCGGTGAGACAAACGAGGAACTTCCTCATAACGGCGACTGTAAAGCATGAACGTAGCAGAGCGAGGCCCAGGCAGTCCCCGCGGCCACCGTTCGTGGTGCCCCCATTTTTCAGCGCCGTGCGCTGTAGGGAGAACAGCGAGCCATGAGTCACCCTGAGCGGGGAGAAGGGAGGTGGGGGGTGAGCACTGGCACTCGGCAGCTCAGGCCCACAGATGGGCACTAAACAGAGGCCGCATCAGCCCAGTGCCCTCTGGGGAGCATAATGGAACGAAGATCGGCTGGGCATTGAATCAGCCGCCGCCGTTCGGGAAAAGGAAAGCAGCGGACTGACTCCTCGGTCTGCAGACTTGCAGGAAACAAAGGAAAAGCATCAGAGAACCGCAGCCGCTGTCTTGGGGCAAGTGGGTAATTGAGAGAACCCGTCAGCGAGTCCTTCCACGCACGTGCGCGTGAGGCCTCCTTCTGGGCACGGAGGGAACGGCTAGTGGAGAAGTGGCCGGACGGGGACCGCTGGTACAGAGAGCACGGGGCACCATCGGGTCTCACGATCCCCGCGTCTGGAGAACACGCTGAGACCCGTCTTTAAGGATTTCAGGGAGGGGGGTCCCTCCCTCAGCTCCATCTGTCATCGGCTCCTTTGTGGGGGGAGGGTACAGCTCCTACCCGGGTCTTGGATTTCAGGAGAATCTTGGAACCTGAACGAGCCTAACCGACTTACCCTAAATGTGGTTTTAAAAATTCTCATTTCTGCCCTGGCTGGTGTGGCTCAGTGGATAGAACATCGGCCTGTGGACTGAAGGGTTCAGGTTCCATCCTGGTCAAGGGCACGGACCTCGGTTGGGGGCTCTGGGCCCTGGTTGGGGCTTGTGCAGGAGGCACCAATCGGTTGTGTTTCTCTCACATTGATGTTTCTCTCTCTTTCCCGCTCTCTTCTACTCTCTCTAAAAACCAATGGAAAAATATCCTCAGGTGAGGATTAAAAACGACAACAAAAACTAACAAACAAATAAAGATCTCTGTGATTTTTCTTATCAT
>NW_006298272.1:1063720-1071023 GCF_000327345.1 Myotis davidii | reverse complement strand
TGTGTGATTCGGGGTCAAGTTTAAGGAGTCTGCCTTTTTTTTTTTTTAGCTACTTAGTCTTTTTAGCGAGTCTGAGCCTGTGCCGTTCGATATAACTTTTAGAATAACCTTGTGTGTGAGTGTGTGTGTGTGAGAGAGAGAGTGAGTGTGTGTGTGTGTAGACCTTGCTGGGCTGTGATAGGAATTGCATTAACCCTGGGGCACAACTGGGAGAGAATTCATTTGTTTACTGGGTTAAGTCTTCCAATTCATGAGCACAGGGTGTCCTGTCATTTATCAAAAGCTTTGTTGTGTCAACTAACATAATGTTTTCCTTCTTCAGTTTGTTCATGTGATGGATTGCAGGGATTGATTTTTGAATATTGAACCAGCCTTCCATGACTGGAATAAATTCCTGTTTATGGTGGAGTATAATTCTTATTATACATTTTAGGGTTCAGTTTGTCTAGGATTTTGTTGTTGGATGTGTGCCCCCAAGTTCATGAGAGACTCTCCCTTCCTTCCTTCCTTCCTTCCTTCCTTCCTTCCTTCCTTCTTTCCATCCTCCCTTCTCTCTCTCTCTCTCTCTCTCTCTCTCTCTCTCTCTTTTTTCTTTTCTTTTTTTTTCTTTTCTTCTTTTCTTTTCTTTTCTTTTCTTTCTTCTCTTCCTCTCATTTTGGTATCAGATTAATACTGGTCACCTTAAATGAGTTAGGAAGTATTTTTCCTCTTATTTTCTGGAGATGTTTATGAAACACTGGTGTTAATATTTCTGTAAAAGATGGTAGAATTCTCCAGTAAAACCATCTGGGTTTATACGTTTATTTGGGGGAGGGCTTTTAATTATAACATCAGTTTCATTATGGGTATATGGCTATGCAGACTGACTAGTTCATTTTGGTTGAGTTTTGGTAGTTTGTGGTTTTCAAGGAATCAGTTTATTTTTAATAACTTTCAAAATTATGACTCTACTATTGTTCATGATACTTTCTGTCATCTTTTTAATGACTGGTGAAGTTGTTTTTATATCTACTATTTTATTCCCGATACTAGTAATCTCCATCTCTCTCTTACTTCTCCTTCTCCTCCGTGCTGATACTTTTTAGATTAGACCTTGATCTCCTTCCCTCCTCCTCCTCCTCCTCCTCCTCCTCTCTCTCTCCCACTCTTTTTAGAGGTGTATCAGTTATATTGATTTTTTAAAAATAGAATATTTTTCTATTAATTCTGTATTTGAATTTTTTGAGTTTTGATTTTTATCTTATTCTTCCTCCAGCTTGCTTTGTGTTTACATTACTTTACTTTTTATAATTTCTTGAGGTAGGAACCTGGGTATTATTTCAAGTACTATAAGTTTTCCTCTTGGAACAGTTTTAGCTGCATCCAACATATTTTTGTTTTCATTTCATTTAGTTCTTAGTATTTTTATATCACTTTTGATTTCCTCTTTAAATCATGAATTATTTTAAAAGATGGGTTTTTTTTTTAACTTACACATGTTTTGACATTTTCCTATTGCTTGTTTGTTAATTGTTTGTAGTTTGATTACATTATGGTTAGAGAATACATTTAGTATCATTTCAATTCCTTTAAATGTATTGAGGTCTATTTTCTGGCCCAGGATGCGGTCTACTTTAGGGAATATTTTTTCTCTCCCCTTTTTTCTTTCCTATCTCTTATTTTTCTCCTTTTTAATTCAGTTTCTCTCTCTGTTCTTTTTTTCGTTTTAGGGTTTTTCTTTTCTAATTCTATATTTTATTTTATTATTATTACTTTTAAAAATTATTACTAAGAATTTTTATTCTTATTCTTTTTTATCATTTTCTTTTACATTCTCTTTTTTGTTTCTCTTTTTTACTTATTTTTTTAAAATTAATTGATTTTTGAGAGAGTTGAAGGGAGAGGGAGAGATAAACATTGATGTGAGAGCATAACATTTATCTCCTGCCTCCTGCACACCCCCTATCTAGAATCAAGCCCGTGATCCAGGCATGTGACCTGACTGGGAATCAAACCAGCAATCCCCAAGTACATGGAACAATGACCAACCAACTTAGCCACACAAAAGGGGCTTTTGCTTTGTTTCTTTTTTCATCTCTAGTTCTTGTGGTCTCTTGTCTTTTGCTTTATTTTGTGGTTGTTTTTCTTGGGGTTGTTGATTTGGTTTTTATTTTGTGTTGTTTTTGGTTTGGTCTTGTTTTGCTCCGACAGCCCCTGTATTACAGTTGGCACGATGTGGTTGGGTTGAGCCTCACAGTCAGCCAGCCCGTGGGCCCAGCCCACCCATTAATGGAACAACAGCATTCAAGACCCAATTCCAAGAGGAGGGCCCTCCTAACCCACACCAAGGACATTCCTAGAGCACCCAGCTCAAAAGATCAAGGCGGCTAGACCATTGGATCCCACAGAACATCCACGAAAATGGGGTGCCCCACCAAGACTGGGAGTCAGAGCAGTCCTCTCCAATAATTAGAAACAAACACAAACAGCAAACATGGGGAGACAAAGAAACAGGCCCCAATGAAAGAATAGGAGGAATCTCCGCAAAAGGAGCTAAATCAGATGGAGGCAAGCAACTTATCAGAAACAGGTAGAAAGCAATGCTTTTAAGAATGCTCAACAGCATGAAAAAGTACATAGAAACCAAGGAAAACAACCAGCCAGAAGTAAAGAATGACGTATCTGAAATAAAAAATACACTGGAGGGAATAGACTGTAGGTTAGAGGAAGCAGGGGGTCAAATCAGAAGACAAGGTAGACAAAAATCACTCAATCGCAGCAGCAAATTATTTTTAAGAAAAGCATGAGGATAGTTGCGGGAAACCATGAAAGGTAACCACATCTGCATCATAGGAGTACCAGAGGGAGAAGAAAGTGAGCAAAGTGTGGAGACCATGTTTGAAGAAATAATGACAGAAAATTTCCCTAACCTGGCGAAGAAAACAATCACACAAGTTCAGAAAGCACAGAGTCCCAAACAAGATGAACTCAAAGAAACCCACATCAAGGCACAACATAATTCAAATGTCAAAGCTTAAAGACAAAGAGAGAATCTTAAAGGCAGCAAGAGAGAAACTGTCAGTTACCTACAAGGGAGCTCCCATAATGCGGTCAGCTGGTTTCTCAACAGAAACACTACAGGCCAGAAGGGAATGACATGAAGTATTCAAGGTAATAAAAAGCAAGCATCTGAAACCAAGACTACTCTACCCAGCAAGGCCATCATTCAAATCTGAAGTTGAAATACTATTAAACAATGGATGGATTTCCGAGAAGAGCAAGGAAGAAATTAAAAACAAACAAACAAACAAAAAAAACCTTGTGGAAACAAATGAAATTGTACATAACAACAACCCCAGATCTATGGGACACAGCATAAGTAGTTCTGAGAAGCAAGTTCAAGCATTACAGGCCTGCCTCAAGGACCAAGAAAAACCTCAGACAATCTAACCCAAAAACTACATGAATTAGAAAAATATCAAGAATAAAAGCCCAGAGTAAGTGGAAGAAAGGAAATAAGAAAAGTCACAGCAGAAATAAATGACATAGAGATTAAAAACAAAAACAAAAATATCAATAAAACCAAGAGTGGTTCTTTGAAAAGATAACGAAATTGAAGATAGACAAAAGTAAAGGGAGCCACCTAGACATTGCAGTTAACACTTGGGGACTTTTATAATTAACTATGATTCATATGTCTAAGAAAATCACTGAAATGATGAATTTTCCCAGAATACTGTATCTGTAACAAAAAATCAAACCGAATTGTAAAAATTGAAAAACAGAATATTTGCAATACAGAACTCAACATATATGGTTTTAACTGGAAGAGATCTTAGTAGAAAATATTCAAAGTTAAGTAGGTGGGGGGCAGGAACATACCTACAGAAAATATATGTGTAACTGGACTTCGGGAAGAAAGAGAAAGTGGGACATAATTATACTTGAAGGCAAATCACCATTAACTTTTTCAACACCAACAACAGACATCAAGATGGAGATGCCCATCAGGATAATGCTGGGAAAACCGCACCTGGCACTATATAGTAAAGCTGCTGAAAATCAGGACAAGAAAAGTTCTTACACAAAGAAACATTATTTTCGAAAGGCCAAGTACTAGACTCATACAATTCTTCACAATAGAGACAAACAAATAAAAAGATAACAGAATGACATATTTGAAGTGTTGGGGAAAATAAATGCAATTCAATAAAAGGGATAATTGAAAATAACTGACTAATAAAAAATGGAAAATAAAAAATGAACTTTAGTTCATTAAATATTTTCTAAATAAGACAAAATTCTCTAGGTAAAAATCCTATAAAATAAAAGGCTAATATGCAAATTGATGGAACGGTGGAACGACCGGTCTCTATGACACACACTGACCACCAGGGGGCAGATTCTTAACACAGGAGCTGCCCTCTGGTCATCAGTGCACTCCCTCAGGAGGAGTGCCACTCAGCCAGAAGCCCGGCTCACAACTGGCAAGTGTAGCGGTGTTGGTGGTAGCCTCTCCCGCCTCCACAACAGTGCTAAGGATGTCTGATGCGGAGTAGGCCCACTCCCCACGGCCTAAGCTGGCAGTCGGACATCCCCTGAGGGCTCCCAGACTGTGAGAGGGCGCAGACCGGGCTTAGGGACCCCCGAGTGCATGAATTTCATGCGCGGAAATATAATAATTCAGTAATATAAATAATTCAGAGTAATATAAAACAAGTATAGGATGCTTATATGAGACACATACATGTAATATGCTTGCATAGAATAGTTGCAAGTGAAAGATGAAAGATATCCTTGTACAGTTTAAATATTACAGCTTTACTATCACAAGTCAAACTAGACATCATCTACACACTTTTGTGTATGTTACACGTCAATACAATGTATGATAGGGAAGAAACATTTCTTTCAAATCAGACACGCAGATAGAACAGCCAGTCCTAAAAGAACAGTCTTTCTAACAAAGAATAAAAATGTTCAGAAAGAAATCCATAGTTACAGACGGCACGTCACTCACTGAATCCTTCCTTCATTTCCATGTTGTGTGGGGGTTGTGCGGGCTGCTCCAGGCTTTGAAGGGACAAAGCAATGACTGTCCTTTATCTTCTTGGAGCACCAGCCCCCTGCCCTGTCCCAGGTGAGACTGTCGGGCTGAGGGGTGAATGAGGTGATTGACAGCGCAGGTCACCTGTTCGTGTTCCCGAATCTACTTTGCCGACAGCAGTGCTGCCTCCTTGACCAGAGACGTTTGTGTGCTGCACTGACTGGCTCCACACCCTCGTTCCGCGTCCACACGCTGCTCCGTCGGCACGTGGAGCCCGTCAGTGGCCCGTGTTTCCTTACACGGCGGGCAGCTGGGCCGTGCGGCTGCTCTGTGAAGGCACAGCCAGTGCCTCATGGAGACCCCGGTGACCCGGCCATTAACGTGCAGAGGGGACACCTGGGGCCGCTGCCAGCTCTCGGCCGCGTGCTGCCCGTCTCCAGAGGCGCTCCGTGTGGGGTCGCCGTGGGCACCGAGATCCAAGCTAAACTTTATCTTTAGAGCAGTTTTAGCTTCAGAGCAAAATGGAGGGGAAGGTACAGAGATTTCCCATCTACTGTCACCCCCACCTGCACGCCCCCCCATCCACACCCTCCAGGTGGACACCTGTCACCATGGAGGAGCCTGCACGCCCCCCCCCCAGGTGGACACCTGTCCGTCACACGGAGGAGCCTGCACGGACACTCCATCGTCACCCGAGTCCACCGTGGACGTCAGGGTCGCTCTGTGCTGTGCACCCCGGGGGCCTGGACAGAGGTGTGAGGACATGTGTCCGTCATCACAGCATCACCCAGAGCAGTTCCACTGCCCCACACCCTCTGGGCCCCCCTTCACCCCTCCCCCATCCCCATGGCAACCCCTGTCCTGTGCCCGTCCCCGTAGTTCCGCCTTTGCCAGGATGTCACAGAGCTGGAGTCACACAGTGTGGCCTCTCAGACACCTCCGTCACGTAGCCACATGCATTCAGGTTCCTGTGTTTTCACAGCTCAATAGGTCACTGCATTCAGTGCTGAGGAGTATTCCATCCTTGACATGTTTTAAAAGGGACCTTGTGGTGAACATTCTGGATAACTCCAGGCCAGACAACCAAGCGTTTTGTTAACGAACCAGAGCATTTCTCAGCGTGGGTGTGCTCTCATGTGGACGGTGTGATGTGGTGTCCCCCTCGACCATGGGTGGGACTGTCCCTCACAGGTGACCAGCCCCCAGCCCTTGTCCAAGACCCGCCCCTGTTTCAGTGCCGAAATCCTGCCCAGGACATGCCCTCTCGTTCCAGACTGAGGGGGCCGCTGGTCACACCACATTTATTGTTAAAACAAAAGGTACACGTTTGCACTATGGAGAACAATGACTGTGAATCCCCTGCGATACTGAGTTTAAATGGGAATATGGATTTCCCATGGCCATCAATCCTTTGAGGGAGGGTCTTACTACATGTAGGTGTCCCCCCAAATGTGCACACGCCCGATGACTGATTGTAAAGGCCTGTTTATTACAGTGCATTTCGTTTCTAAGCCGAGCCACCAGCGTGACCAGCCGGGCACATGTTGGGACGCCTGCGTCTGGCCCGTGTGTCTGAGCGCCTGTGCCCCCAGGAGCGGGCAGAGGTGACGGTACCTAACAAACGCTTCCCGCTTCCCTCCGCAGGCTCACCGGCTCCAGCGTCCCCGACCTGATCGTGAGCCTCAGCAACCAGATGTGGCTGCACCTGCAGTCGGATGACAGCATCGCCTCGCCCGGGTTCAAGGCCGTCTACCAAGGTACCCACCGCGGGGACAGGCACCTCTGCCGGGCAGGGTGCCCCTGGGTGGCAGACACAGGACAATCCTGTCTCCTCGGCCGTGGAGACAGGGACTAACTTTCCATCCTCCGATGCGGGGACGCCGCTAAGCTGTTTGCGGAGCAGAATGTTTAACTTCTCGAGAGCGTGGCCTGCATGGCACCTGCCGTGGCTCCTGCCGTGGTCACGTCAGGATAGAGAGCGAGACCCCGTGTGGACTGGGAGCCAAGCCCGTGACACGGTGAATCTCGGGGTTTTACACGCCCCAGCTCGGCCCCTGGGCGTGTGGCTCAGGGAGACTGATCTTGAGCAGAGGGTGCGAGTCATCGGTGGGTCACGTGCGTCCCCTGCACCCCTGGGGTTTATGGAGGCAGCGGGACCAGGGCTGTGAGGAGGAGAGCAAGCCCGTGTGGAGGGGTGGGAGAGTAACAGTGTGGGGAGAGGGGCTCCACCCGCAGGGGGCTCACCTCCCAGCTCACTGGGGCGGCAGGGGCGGGGGT
>NW_006298272.1:1061533-1062514 GCF_000327345.1 Myotis davidii | reverse complement strand
CCTTTCACAGGGGTCGCCTAAGACCATCCTGCATATCAGATATTTACATGACGATTCATAACAGTAGCAACATTAGTTAGGAAGTAGCAACGAAAATAATTTTATGGTTGGGTCACAGCATGAGGAGCTGCATTTAAAGGGCCAGAAGGTTGAGAACCACTGAATTGTAACCAGAAGCCATTGCACATCCAGCCCCCGAGGCAGGTCGTTAAGAAGCGTCTGCCTGCCCGGGGGCGTGGCTCCGTGGCTGAGCATCGACCTAGGACCCAGGAGGTGGCACCTGCTGGGTGGCAGCTCAATCCTCTGAGTCCCAGTGGCTGGGCTCCTGGGAGGGTCCTTTATGGGGTCATCTCGCCTGGGCCCAGGGTGCCCCAGCCCTCGGTCGGGCATGCGCTGGTGTCTGTGAAGGGCTCGGGCGAGGTCAGCGTTTGAATGCACAGACTGAACAGAGCAGACTCCCTCCAGTGGTGGGCCTCCTCCCCTGCTGTACGTGCAGACAGGCAGGCAGGCAGGCAGGTAGGTGGACAGACTGTTCCCAGATTAGCCCGCCTCTCTCCGTCTCCTGTGGCCCCTTGCACGGCACAGACCCTCCCTTGCCCCGTGGGACTGCAGGCACTTAGGGCCCGAGGGGAGCTGGAGGCGGGTGTGACTGAGCAGAGGGCCCTCGCTGGTCCCTGGGGAAGGTGACCCGCGGCCCCGCCTGGTGCCTGTGCGGTGAGGGCCTGGGAGGAGCGGACAGGAGAGTGTCCGTCGGAGAAGCAGGCGGTTCCCCAAGTCCCCGGGATGGGGTGCAGCCGCGTGAGGTGCTCCCCCAGCCTTCGCTTTATCCCGCGTGGATCCCGGGGAAATGCCGGCGGCCTTTCTCCCCTGGAGTTCCTTCCTTCCACAGGAGATGCGGCCTCGTGTCTAACATGAGTTTAAAAGGAGATCAAGGGCCCGATGCATCTCTGAGCAGGAGCCCTGTGCTGGGTGGCTGAGGTG
>NW_006298272.1:1059395-1060967 GCF_000327345.1 Myotis davidii | reverse complement strand
CTCCCTGGGCTCGTCACCCTGCCCCCTGCTGCCCGGGCCCCGTGTGTCAGGAGGGTCTCGGGGGACAGAGCTTCCCCCTCAGCCTAGGCAGCGTGCTTTCCAAGGAGTTTTCTTATGAGAAATGTCCCCGAATGAACAGAAGTAGAAAGTGACAGGATGAACCCTGAGGGACTGTGTGTGAACTGTGCAAGCCCCGCCCCTCCTGCCGCTGCCTGGGCGGGGCTGGGACCAGCTGCTGAGTGCTGGCCGCCTGGCAGCCTCCCTCCCCCGGCCTCCCCAGTGTCCAGGGCGCCTGCCGGGCAACCAGCCACTTGTCCTGTACAGGCACCCGGCCTGGGCGGGACTCCCAGCCACAGTGACTTGTCAGGAGGAGTCTCGCCAGCGCCATTCCCACCCCTCACAGATGACCAGGACAGGCAGGGACTTGATCCAATCACCCAGAAATGACATCTGCAACCCACTCGGCTCCCTGTACTGCCCCCCCCCACCCCCCCTGCCCCAGAAGCACCATCATTACAAAGACAGCGCTACTGTGAACCACAATGTGAGGAATCAGCGGCCATCAGGGTGAAACATGAGCGTATGGTCCACACACCTCTCTAAACCTTCAGAAGTCTAGATACTTCCCATAAATTGTGGGGTTTTTTGTTAAATTACAAAGAACTGTAATCCGATAAGCTGGAGATGATCGGGCTATTTACGGTCGGGGAGCTGCTGAAAGGAAAGAAGAATCGGTGTGTAAGTTGCTGTCAGGAAAGGTTTTGAGGCGGAGCCGTGCCAACTGAAGTCCCCAGTGTCCTTCCCGTGCCTGGTCCCGTGGCCGGTCCCCACCCCTGGAGGTCGGAGCCCGGTTGTCCCTGAGCGACTTCCTGAGCTGGGCATCGGAGAGAGCGGATAGCAAAGCCGGGGTCCCCCTGAAATACGGGTGCGGGTGGTACAGAGGCGACACAGTGGCTCTGCCCGGGCTGGAGACCGGCTCGGCCTCTGTAGCAGGAGCATCTGAGCCACCGATGGTCCTGGGGCGTGTCCTGGGCCTCCCTCTGAGCCGCCCCCAGTGTCACCGGCTCCCTCAGGAGGCGCTGAGCCCCTGGAAGCCCCTGGAGACGCAGGGCAGGGGGACGTGAGCCGTGTGACAGGGGAGCCGGGAGGTGATTGCTCGCCCACTGTGTGAGGAGGTGAGAGACCAACCGGCTGGCGTCCGGGGTGCTGTCCACCCGGAGCTGGAACATGTAACCCAGTGGCTCTCAACCTGAGGGTCGCGGCCCCTTTGGCAGTCAAACGACCCTTTCACAGGGGTCGCCTAAGACCATCCTGCATATCAGATATTTACATGACGATTCATAACAGTAGCAACATTAGTTAGGAAGTAGCAACGAAAATAATTTTATGGTTGGGTCACAGCATGAGGAGCTGCATTTAAAGGGCCAGAAGGTTGAGAACCACTGAATTGTAACCAGAAGCCATTGCACATCCAGCCCCCGAGGCAGGTCGTTAAGAAGCGTCTGCCTGCCCGGGGGCGTGGCTCCGTGGCTGAGCATCGACCTAGGACCCAGGAGGTGGCACCTGCTGGGG
>NW_006298272.1:1056557-1058089 GCF_000327345.1 Myotis davidii | reverse complement strand
CGGGGGCAGGATGCTGAGCAGAGCGCGTGGGGCAGGTGCCCCCGCCCCCCCGCCGATGCCACGGAAAGTTCTGGAGCTGGGTGACCCGTCGGAGTTTCCCCAGGTGGAGGCCGGGGAGCTGGTCTTGGTGCCGCTGGCATTGATGTGGGCGGCCCCCGGGCCCCAGCGAGAGGCACGGCCTGCTGGGCGGCTCCTGAGGAGGGTGCAGCCGGAGCCCGGAGCTGAGAGAACCGGCACCTCGTCCTGTTGAGGACCTTCCCCCCTCCTGAGCAAGGAGCTCAGGTTCTGCCTGTGTTCTCCATCCTTCCATCTGCGCCTCCTCCTCCTCCGTGAGCGCGGGACCTGGCCACGCCGTCCGCGGGAGAGCAGGTTTGCGGGGAATGTCGGCCAGGACTCAGAACTGAGAACGTGAGTGCGACCAGCACAGGCCCATGTATCTAACCGGCTCTGTCTTGTCGAGGTCCGGTCCCCAGTCCACATGACCTCATCCTGTGCCGTTTTGTGCTTAGGATACACACAGCAAAGCCAGTTCCAAAAGCATGGGCCGGCCAGCGTGGCTCCGTGGTTGAGCGTCGACCTAGGAACCAGGAGGTCACGGTTCCATTCCTGGTCGGGGCATGTGCCTGGGTTGTGGGTTCGATCCTCAGTGTGGGGCGTGCAGGAGGCAGCCGATCCATGATTCTCTCTCATCACTGATGTTTTTATCTCTCTCCCCTTCTCTCTTCCTCTGTGGAAAAAAAAGAAGCATATTTTCTTGTTTCCTTCTGTCAAACATTTCTAAGGTTTTTTTGGAACTAAATTTCCCCACCAGCTCTTCTCTTGCTCCGCTCAGCACTGTGCCCTCCGCAGAGCAGCCGGCGCCTGTGGGGTCTGAGCTGAGGCCGGCAGTGTTTCCCACTTTCCTTCCTGGCCCCCGTGTGGCCAGCTCATCGCTCCTCTCTGCCCCCGGGGCCAGTACCTGTGAGGGGCTCAGTCTGGATTCGTTTCATATTAGATATGAGAGCTCGTTAGGGTCTATATAAGGGCCCTGTTGGCAGCCGTAGTTTCACTGTGGTTTGCAAACAGGCCAGCTCTGCAGTTCCCTGAGAAAAGGAGAGTGAGTTTACAGCAGCTCACGCGATGGGTTCGGGAGTGGGTTTGCTTCCCTCGGTCTCCCCGGCCTCATAGAGCTGAGAAAACATTCACAC
Source organism: Myotis davidii (assembly GCF_000327345.1). Lineage (NCBI taxonomy): Eukaryota > Metazoa > Chordata > Mammalia > Chiroptera > Vespertilionidae > Myotis > Myotis davidii. The sequence continues at coordinate 1,056,902 of NW_006298272.1, read as the reverse complement.
AGACCCCCGCCCATTCTGTCTGTCTGAAAGGTAATTCCATGGCAACACACTTTTCACATCAGTTTTCAGTCCATTTCGACTTGACGGTTATCTCTCCAAACTTCACTTCCCTGTCAGAAATGCAATTATCCACCCGCCCCGGACGGTGTGGGCGACTGCTGCTCCCTCCCAGCGGCGCCTGGACTAGCCCATCCCATCGCTTCCTCTTACAGGCTCCCTCCCAGCCATCACGCTGGGTCTGAATCTCGTGCTCCCCTTTTCTGTCACGTGCGGAGCTGGATTGTGCGCCCCGTGGGAGGATACGCCCTCTGTTGCCTTTGCTGTGCTCTTTCTTGGCTTTTCCTC
>NW_006298272.1:1055420-1056455 GCF_000327345.1 Myotis davidii | reverse complement strand
GAAAATCGATCAGAAAGCCTCGCCTGCTCCGGGGCCCGGGGCTCCCCCGCCCCCATTTAAAAGGCATGTCCACGTGGCTTATGGCAGGCGTCTCCCCACTGACCCCCTCTCCTCCAGGCTCCTCCCCGTGGCCTCACCCCAAGGCCTCTGCTCCTTAAATAACAACAGAGCGCGCGGGAGGCTGTGAGCATCGCTGTCCCCGCCCTGAGCTGGGCTGGAGGTCGTCTCCGCGGTGATGTGTTTCCTCTTGGTCTGAGACGTGGACCCCATGACACCTGCCTCAGGGCTTTGGGGGTCAGTGAGGTGACGGTGCCCCCGCGCCCTGTGACATCTCCCACCTGTCGGTGCCTGTGCTGTGAGGTCACAGAGAAACCACCTCTTCGCCCGCCTGTGAGACCACATGCAAGCGTGGTCCCCTCTCCAGCCTTCCAAGGCTCCAAGGACTGAAATTGTTACTAAAATTCAGTGTTTAGCGCTTGTGATTGGCCGGTGGTATTGAAAGTACCTTAGTTTATACTTGCATCCTGTCTGCCTTTTATTCTTGCCGTTTATTTATAGGAAAAAGAGCATCCGTCGGCCTGTAGAGTCTGCCCAGTATGCACGTTCTGATTGCATTTCCGCGGCGTGTAAGGAAACTGCTCCGATTCTCCCTCTACCCCCACCCTCCTCCCTCTCTCTCTCCCTCCCTTCCTCCCTCCTTCCCTCCCTCCCCATCGTGCTACACAGCACTCTATAGTGTACATAGATGGGGCATAATTTATTCATTCAGTCTTCCAAACTCATAAATAGCCGTGTAATTTCTCTTTTCACATATTTCTAAAGCACAAGGTGTGCAGAAAGTACCTCTTTCTAGTGTATAGCTAAGGTTTTTCAGGAAGTATCATGGGCATAAATACAACCCTTGATTTCCTTTTGAAAAAATGTCACTAGCCGCGCCCAGCTTGCTCAGTGGGTTGCTCTGTTGTCTTTCACACCCGAAAGGTTTTGGTTGGATGCCTGGTTGGGGCACGTATGGGAGGCAACTGACTGATGTTC
>NW_006298272.1:1048446-1055366 GCF_000327345.1 Myotis davidii | reverse complement strand
CTTTCTCTCTCTCTAAAAAGAAAGCAAGAAACCTACCCTCAGGTGAGGATTAAAGAAAATTGTCACCTAAACACACAATTAATTCATTGCAGTTATAAGTTTAAAACAGAATACTTTGATTCATAGGGGGACTGAGCCAGTTGAATAACCGCAAATAATAAACCATCTTTAAGGAAAAGTGACGCCGATTCGCACAGTCAGTGCAGCCCGTTGAAGAGAGAACACCTGTCGGTTCTTGTGGCGCCTGATGACCCCGAGTCAACGGCACGAAGGTGCTGCAGAGGAGAGAAGGGCCAGCTGTGCCCTCAGAACTGTCGGAGTTTCTCTCCCAGGGTGAAGGCGGCCCAGCACCTGAAAGCCAGTCAGTGCCATCCAGCCTGGGGACGGGACAGGAGAGAGAAAATGGTCGCATCAGCGGATGCAGAGAAGGCACCTGCAGCATCCAACCCACCGCAGCACTCCCTTCCCGAGCGCAGGAGTCCCCGGACCCGCTGGCTCATGACTGTAGGGACATGGGCTTCTGTGCTCCCGGAGGCCCCGGTCAGACCAGGGTGGGCGTGCTCTCAGCCCCAGGGAGAAGCTCTCCTTGCTTCTCCCAGCACCTGGGTCACCCAGCGCCCTGGCCTCCTGGCCACGTCTCACCGGTAGCTGCCTGTCTTTCCTTCCTCTTCTCCTCTGTGTGTCTTGGGTTCGGGTCTCACCCAGAGAACACAGGCAATCTCTTTGTCCGAAGACCTTTAACCAAATCGCATGTACCATGACCCATTTTCCGTGTGAATTCACATGCAGTTTTCCAGAATGAGGAGGTTGCTGGATACTTGGGGGGGGGGCACCCTTCAACCAGCCACGGCTCCCCCTCCTGATAAAAGTCTTCGGGAAAAATAGGACCGAGGGACTCTGCTGAATTTGACTGAGAGCAGCTACAATAAACCCCCTGCGTCCAGGGAGCCGAGTGGTGAGGGCTGCGTCCTCCCCCCCAAGACCAATAATGAGGCCGCTGGCACCCTCCACACCCTCCCGGTACCGGAAGTCCTGCTCATTTCAAAGAGGAAGAAAAGCAGTAACAGCCACGCACATGGGAAAGCGAGAAATTAAACAGGCTCCGTTTTCAGATGATATGTTTGTCTGTCTAGAATGCTCCCCAAAACTCACAGAAAAACTCATAGAACCAGAAAGCCAGGCTGGGAATTGTAGGACACAAGACGAGCATCTGAACACCATTGGACTTCTGTATTCTAGCAATAAACCCACGATCACCCAAATCAGAAGTCCAATACCATTTACAATCACTGAAAACGATGAAGTACCTGGGTGGACGTTAACCCAACGTCTAGGACCTGGGGCTGAAAATGACAGTGTTCTGGGAAGGAATCAAAGATCGACATAAACGGAGAGACCGGCTGTGGCAGACTCCAACAAAGGACGGTGCCAGCTCTCCCCCGATCGGTCCATGTGGTTGCTGTGAGGATCTCAGCCAGTTTTTTTGGAAGAACTAGACAAGATTACCCTGGAATGGATGTGGAAAGGCAAGGGACCTGGAGTAGCTGACATACATTTGAAAAATAGTAAAATGGGAAGACTTGCTGTGCAGCCACAGTGACCAGGGCGGCGTGGGGTTGGTGACCAGGATGGCATGGGGTTAGTGACCAGGGCGGCGTGGTGTTGGAGGGTGGATAGATGCGTGGATCAGTGAAATGGTAGGGAGAGCCCAGGAACAGACCAGGCACATACGCCCACCTGATTTTTGAGAAGATGCAAAAGCAGGTCAACAGAGGAAGGTCATTCCTTTCAACACGGTACTGGATCTACTGGACGTAAATACAAAACAAACAAACAACTGCTAGCTTAACCTATGTCTTATACTTTATACAAAATTAACTCAAAGTGGACAAGAGCGTTAAATATAAAATGCAAAACTATAAAAGTATTAGAAGATGATAAGAGAGGTTTTATGAGTTGGAACTTGGCAAGGTCTTAAACTTGGCATCAAACACCATTATAAATGGAAGAATTGACAATATAGACCTCACAGACATGAAAAACGCTTGCTCTGCAGAGGACAGTGCAGACGATGAGCACACGGGCTGCCGGCGGGAAGCTGACAGGTTGAACCGTCTGCCTGGTGAGGCTGGTACCGAGAGTGTGTGAGGAACTTCCGAGCTCAGCACTGACGCACACGGGGAACACGTGGGCAAAGGGAAGCAGAGAACGCCCCCCAAGAGGGACAGGTGCACACAGCACACGGGGAACACGTGGGCAGAGGAGGGGGGCAGAGAACGCTCCCCGAGAGGGACAGGTGTGCACAGCACACGGGGGACACATGGGCAGAGGAGGGGGGCAGAGAACGCTCCCCGAGAGGGACAGGTGCGCACAGCACACGGGGGACACATGGGCAGAGGAGGGGGCAGAGAACGCTCCCCGAGAGGGACAGGTGCACACAGCACACGGGCAACATGTGGGCAGAGGAGGGGGGCAGAGAACGCTCCCCGAGAGGGACAGGTGCACACAGCACAAGAAAGGTGCTCCATACCCTTTGCCGTGAGGGAGACGCAAATTACAACAAAAACGAGGCATCGTTACACAACTCTCAGAATGTGTGTAATTTGAAAAAAAATGTCCAAACGCTCTCAAGGATGCGGAGAAACTGGATCCTTCAGACCTACTGGCGGGACTCGCCCCGGCGGGCGCTCTGGGAAGCCGCTCACACTCCCACCACATGATGACAGGACAGGGACCAGGAGGCCCTAGAGCAGCTCTGTCCCTGACAGTGAAACCTGGAAACTGCCCAGAGGCCCTGGCACCTGCGATGGTTGAAGAACCAAAGGGGCCCATCCCCCCCGTGGAGGAGTTTTCAGAGTAAAAGGGGAGGCGCTATGGTGCCCACAACACTGGGTGCGCCTCTCAGAGCTGAGCAGGCTGCAGGGAAGCCAGTCCCCCGCTGTGTGTCTGGGGCAGTGGGAGTGACAGAGCGCAGAAATAGACGGAGATGTGCAGGGCCGGGGCCGGGGCCGGGAGCGGGGCAGGGAGGAAGCGAGTGGGGGTCCTTGGGCGGATGGACTGGTCTGTTTCAATATCCATATAGATGCCCCCTCGGGGATGGGGGACGGGGGGCGGTTACAGGGGATCTCTCTCTATTACCTCTTACAGCTCCAGGCAATCCAATTATCTCAAAATTCAAAACAAATTTTTTAAAATATATTTTATTGATTTTTTAGAGAGGAAGGGAGAGGGATAGAGAGTTAGAAACATTGATGATAGAGAAACATCGATCAGCTGCCTCCTGCACGCCCCCCACTGGGGACGTCCCCAAAACCAAGGTAGATGCCCTTGACTGGAATTGAACCCGGGACCCTTCAGTCCGCAGGCCGACGCTCTATCCACTGAGCCAAACTGGTCAGGACTCAAAATTCAACATTTAATTAAAAATGATAAAACCCCAGACTACTTCGTTACCAAATCACAGATGGAAACTAAACGTTCCCACAGTTCCAGTCCCCGCCTCTGTGACCCGTCTGTTTAGTAAGTTCTTGTGTTTACCTCTGAAGAGGGGGAGGCTTGCATTTATTGTAGAAATGTTTCAGTGAGCCGCATCCAACGGGAGCCGGCGGCAGCCTGGGCAGGGTCTCACTTTTAGTTTGCCTTTTACTCTTATTAGAAAGTAAAAGCGTTGCCCGGCCAGTGTGGCTCAGTGGTTGAGCCTCGACTTATGAACCAGGAGGTCAGGGTTAGATTCCCGGTTGGGGCACAGGCCCGGGTGGCAGGCTGGATCCCCAGTGTGGGGCGTGCAGGAGGCAGCCGGTCCATGATTCTCTCATCGCGGATGTTTCTCTCTCTCCCTCTCCCTCCCTCTCTGACATCAATGAGAACATATTTACAAAAGGGAAGTAAAAGCGCTAATGCTGCCCGCAGCTGTCACTGTATGTGCCGTTGGTTCAGGACGTGAGGGATCCTTTCGTGGAGGAGCAGCAGCCCCCTGGCCCGCGGGGTTTCCTCTCCTGGGGTTTCTCCGGCGGCTGTCGAAGCTGCGGGGCTGGTCCTGCCCCCGTGGTCCCCCTGGAGCAGCAGTTGGCTCAGCCTTGTCTGCACATGACCCAGCCTGGCGGGCTCAGCCCGAGAAGCCCGCGCTGCGTGCACTGTCCAGGCGCGTTTCCTACGGGAGCAAACCTGCCGCCCAGAGGACAGCTCCTGGGGAGACGGGCAGAGGGAGGGCTGGCCGGGGCGCGTCATCAGGTGCGGGTCTCCTCCTCCGTCACCGATGGCCGAAGGCAGGGACACGGGGATCAGCCGCAGGTGGGTTTCCAGGGGTTTCCCCTTGGACAGTGTGAGGCTGGATCCAGGCAGTGGCAGTGGACTTCCCTCCCTGCAGGGAGGCTCTGGCCTGGGAAGGGGGTCTGCCCTTCAGCCTGGAGCTTTCTGATGCGTGACCAGCGCCGTTGTGGGGGGGGTGGGGGGGGGATCGGGCTCCAGCTGAGAGCAGGAGCCCGGCCCAGGCTGCGTTCTGGCTCCAGGCTGCGCATGCTCTTCCATCTCGTCGTCAGCCTCACTGATGTTTTAAGGAGCAGGACCCACAGCGGCTGGTAGAGTAGTGATTGCAGACACCCCTCAGACCTGCTCATGGTTCCGGGGAGAGGCTCAAACCCCGAGCCACGCCGACCGGGCTGGCTGCACCTTCGTCACCAGCGCCCGCCCTCCCCCTCTGACGGCTGGCCGTCTGCTCTCTGTCTCTCTTTGTTTGCTGGTCTGTGTTGTTCACTAGACGCCCACCTGAGCCAGCTCACAGGGGCTGTGCATTCCTAAGGGGAGGCTGGGAGCTTCGGAGGCTGTTCATCCCTCGGGTCCTGAGACGGGGCGGCCCTCAGATCCCCCTTTAGGGAAGCAGGGGCCGGCTCCGTCCCCGCCGCCTGAGAGGGGACAGTAGGTCCCGGAGGGGAGGTGGCCCAGGGACTCCACAGGGTGAGGCGCTGCTCATCTGGTTCCTGATGTGACCAGAGGCAGGGCCCAAGGACCAGGCAGGGGGCCACTGGGCCATACCAGCCGTCTCCCTGCCCGGGACACGGACAGTAAAGAATCTGCTGGGATCTGCTCAGGGATGGAAGTAAAACCCAGGGACCCCCCAGCCAGGTCGCCAGGTGGGTGGACCATCGGCCCTCTCACCGAAGGGTCATGGGTTCCCTTCCGGGTCAAGGGCACGTACCTGGGTTGCAGGTTCGATACCCAGCCCAGATCGGAGCACGTGCAGGAGGCAACCCATTGCTGTGTCTCTCTCACATCGATGTTTCTCTCTCCGGCCTTCCCCTCCACTCTCTCTAAAAATCGATGGAAAAATGTCCTCCAGTGAGGACTCACAGAAAACAAAAGAGCTTTTAAAAAGCCAGTGCAAACCGCAGTTTAGCTTGAGACGGAAAGACCCTGGTGGGAGCCAGGAGGCATGGCTCGTCCTGGAAGGATGAGTGGCTGCCGAGCCCACACCCAGGACGCCGTCCTGTCTGCTCCGCAGGATGGGTGGCCTTGGGAGGTGATGCGGGCGGCTCAGCAGGGGTTCCGGCGCTAATTAGGAAAGAGAGGCCGCCGCCCACCGCCCCACCACAAACAGAAACCACCCCTCAGTTTAGGAGCAAAGGGAAGCTAAGAGAGCCCGCTGTTTCCCTAATTCCCAACTTGAGAAGCAGAAGGAATTCCATAGGAAATCCTTAGAGGAAGAAGGTTGAGCAGTGGGAGGCCCTGCCAAGGGAAGGAAAGCAAAGGTCAGAAATCCGGGAATAAAGCGGGAGAACTTTAAACAAATAGAAAAGTAACGTCATCTTTTCAAAAACGTATTTTTATTGATTTCAGAGAGGAAGGGAGGGGGGGAGAGAGAGACCTTTATGAAAGAGAAGCATCAATTGGCTGCTCCTGCTCGCCTTACCCTGGGGACCGAGCCTGCAACCCGGGCCTGTGCCCTGACTGGGACTTGAACCTGACCTCCTGGTTCCTAGGTCGACGCTCAGCCCCTGAGCTGCCCGGGCCGGGCTCACTGAACCTTTACGGTTCCTCAGAGTCCCCGTCTCCAGACGCAGCCACGGGCTCGGGTCCCAGCACAGGAGTGGCGAGGACACGCGGTTCTGCGGTGGCCTCCCCGAGCAGTTGTCGAGGAGCAGTTACTTCAGTGCTGTGCCCCAGATACACGCGTGCCAGCTGCTGTCTGCGGTGCCGTGGAGGGCAGAGCCACGTGCCAGCAGGAAATGGCATGGCCTGTGGGAGAGGCCTGACCAGCGCACACCAGGCAGCCGGCTCCCCGGCCAGCTGGGTGCCAGGGCACAGATAATTGGATAATCAAGTGCCCACACGCCCCGCCTAACGGAAGAGCCACGTCGGCAAAAGCAGCCGCGAACGTGGCGAACTGCTCAGCGAAGTCCGCCTCCCCCACCGCAGGGTCTGCGTCCAGCGGGCACCGGGCACTCATCGCGGAGCAGCACCTCCAGCGCTGACGGCGGCCCTCACCGGCAGCACCGAGGGGCGAGATGAAAGGCCGTCTCTGTACAGGAGGTGGAGGGTGCCGGTCTGCAGGCGCGGGACCGTCCGTCCCCGTGGAGCCTGGAGGAGGAAGCAGTGGGTTCATGTTCGAGGGCCGAGAACTGAGGCGTGTGCAGGGCCAGGCAAGGGAGAGCTTTCACTTGTACAGTCGCTATCTCAGTGGTTCTCAACCTTCTGGCCCTTTAAAGACAGCTCCTCATGTTGTGACCCAACCGTAACATTGTTTTCGTTGCTACTTCATCACTGTCATGTTGCTACTGTGATGAATCGTCATGTAAATGTCTGATGTGCAGGATGGTCTTGGGCGACCCCTGGGAAAGGGTTGTTCGACCGCCAAAGGGGTCGCGACCCACAGGTTGAGAACCGCTGCGCTATCTTCTGAGAAAAACAGCTGACAGAGCCAGTAA
>NW_006298272.1:1042519-1048259 GCF_000327345.1 Myotis davidii | reverse complement strand
TCTTCCTTTGGGACAACCACGCACAGGCGCTGAGAAGCCCAGGACATGCCCGGACTGGGAGGCGGGCAGGTCAGAGAGCACCCGCACCGGCCAGCTGGTCCCGCCAACGCCAACGGTGCCGCCCGCCTGGCGGTGACGGCAGAAACCAGGCGGAGCAGGGACTGAGTCGCTGGCCTGATGCCCACGCTCTCAGCGCGTGCTCACTCTCATCTCCTTCACGATTTCTGTGTGGAAGCCACTCCAGCCACAGTCCCGTTTTGTCTCGTTTCACATTTTAATTTATCTCCACTGACCTCGCAGCTTATGTCCAAAAGAACTTAGAGACGCACCCTTCCCTTTCCGTTCTGAACGCTGAGCACAGGTCAGCGGGGTATCCGTGCCCCGGCCAGCTGCCCGGCCACAGTGACAAGATTGGGTGGGCGGCAGGCGGCGGCTTTGTTTCCACTGACACGGCGCTGTGCGTGGAGTTCAGTTCGATTCCTAACTCTGCCAGCGTTCGGCGGCAGGTGTTCCGGATTGGCTGTGCAAATATCACTGTTATTTACTTTTCATTTTTATTTTTTAAATCCTCACCCGTGGATGTTTTCCCATTGGTTTTTAGGGAGAGTGGAAGAGAGACGCAAAGACAGAGAGAAACAGTGAAGTGAGAGAAACACAGTGATTGGTTGCCTCCCCCACCAGCCCCAGTACCAGGGAGGGCTGGCAACCAAGGTACGTTGACCGGAATCGAACCCGGGACCCTGGGGTCCGCAGGCCGACGCTCTGTCCACTGAGCCACACCAGCCAGGGCCAGAACACTTTTAGAAACAGCTCCTGTGGTCTGGGCCGCTTGCATAGGGCGTTCCCGGTCCTTCTGAGGCCACCCCAGGCACAGGCTCTTGTCTGTGCTGAGCCAGGCCTGCTGGCCGGTGTCCATGGGAGAGACGTGGTTCAGGCCTCCAGGCTTCAGTTCAAGTCTGGCCCCGCCTGGCTGTGCTCCGTCGAGGGCCACGCCCTGAACCCCCAACCGTCCTTAAGGAGGTGCCGCCTGCAGCTCGGTGGCCCGTGTGCCCCCGGGCACTCAGCCCCTGTTGCTGGAGGGGGCCCTTCCTCCTATCACGACCCCTGCGGTTAGTGACGCCTGAGCCTGTGCCCGGTGCCGCCTTTGTTGTGTTTTCTGTTCCTCTTGCTCTGCTGCTCGAGGAAACAGAGGTGGTCCCACCGCCGTGGTGGGGTCTGGATGCATTGTGACCCCACGAGCTGGCCCCCTTCCCAGGTATCCCACCCCTCGGGGCAGTCCCTCCTCCCGCGTGGACTTGGCCATCCCTGGACCCATCTCAGGGGTGAGGGACCAGGGGCTGTGCCCACACTGTGGCACCTACCTTAAAACCACCCCAAAACCCAGCTCCAAGTCACCCCCCAAACACCCCTCAGGAGAGCTTGGTCAGAAGGAGGTTAGGTCGCTCAGAAAACCTAAGTCCCAGCGAGCTCCGGACCCTGAGTTAACCCAGAGCCGGCCGTGAAGATCTGCGGCAGGCGGATAGTAGTGTGCGTGGGAGACGCAAATCCACCCGCGGGCGTCAAAACTCACTCTCCCACCCGCCGACGTGGCTCAGTGGTGAGCGTCGACCTATGAACCAGGAGGTCACGGTTCCATTCCGGTCAGGGCACAGGCCCGGGCTACAGGCTCCATCCCCAGTGTGGGGCGTGCTGGAGGCAGCCCACCCATGATTCTCTCTCATCACTGATGTTTCTATCTCTCTCTCCCTCTCCCTTCTTCTCTGAAATCAGAAAAAATAAAAATAAACACCCCCTTCCTTTGCCCTGCGCCCACTCCGCCAGCCTCTTGCCCTCCCCGTCAGCCCTGCGGACGATCTTTGAAGCGTGTGCTCACCCTGCCACCCGGCCATGCCTTCTCCCACACACTCAGCGCAAAACCCCTCCCAGCCGCGGGGTGCGTGCCCCCTGCCCCTCCCCGCCTCTTCCCAGGCATCTCTGCTGCAGGCATTGACCACATGGGCTCGCCTCTGACTCCGCCCCTCCTGCCACTTATGCTGGTCCCGCCTCCTGCTACCAACCCCAGGTGCCTGCTCGGTGCTCATTCAGGAAGCCGTGGTGTGGACTTGCCGCAGGTACAGGGGATGGCTCATACCCCAGCGCCGTCTGGGAGGCCCGGCCACGGCCTGACCTCTGTGTGGCTAGTTGCCATGGTTTCCTTGGTGCGGTTACCCACTGGGGCTCCTGTCACGCTCACCCTGCCTACAGCCGGGTCTGTGAAGCCCGGGCTACTGTTGACCTTGAGCATTGAGCAAGGGCAGCATTCAGCCAGGGTCCTGCCGGCCACACTCCCTGCTCTCCTCTTGCCCTTTGAACCCGCATTGGGCCTCGCATACTGGTCTTCACTGAAATGAGGTGCATTTTAACTGTTTTGTCGTTTCCCTCCAAATACCGTAACCCCACCGCCCCCCCAGTGCATGCATCTTGCCTTCCCCGTCCCCGTCCGCGCTGCTCATTTTGAGAGCAGGGCCTGACCCCGCTGACCTTCCGAGAGGGTGTCTCCGTGGAGATAGCTGAGCGCTCAGTCCTGTGGTCAACCTCGGAGGTGGAGCCATGCTGGGCCCCTCTGCCGCGTTCGGCCTCTGTGTCCAGGTGTCACTGCCATCAGGTTTTTGGGAAAAGAGGTCGATTCCGCAGTTTCTTCTCATCTGGAGGCCACGCGTGTTTCACTGTCTCATGAATGAGCTCTAACCTTCGTTAAAGGAGAGCGTTCACATGGGCCTGCGGACTTCAGTGCTCAGCGGGGAGGACACGCTCCCTGGACTGTTGCCATGAGAACCGCCCGAATTAGAACGAGACTGGGGCCTGCCCATCAGAGGCAGCGGCTGTGGGTGCCGAGCCGGCCGTGTGTGGCCAGGAGGGCTCGCTCACCATGTTCATCGTCACAGCCGCATCGTGAGCTCCTCTGTGTAGCCACGCGTGTCCCTGAGGACCGTCAGCTAAAGCCTTTCTCTTACGTTTACATGGCGCCTTCTCCCGGCTCTTGTAACTGAACGCGGGTGAATCGAGTCCCCATGTTAAAATGCTGACGGAAATAATGTGGAGACCACCGATGGCCACCATGTGTTCGTGTTCTAAACGGTTAAGCGCTGTCCGCGTGCCTGTGTAACGGTCCATCTGTCCCTCCTTTTGCAGAAATCGAGAAGGGGGGCTGCGGGGACCCCGGCGTCCCTGCCTACGGGCGGCGCACAGGCGGCAGCTTCCTGCATGGGGACACCCTGACCTTCGAGTGCCAGGCGGCCTTCGAGCTGGTGGGCGAGCGCGCCATCACCTGCCAGCGGAACAACCAGTGGTCGGGCAACAAGCCCAGCTGCGTGTGTGAGTGTCCCCAGGGCCCTGCCCAAGGGAGCGAGACGGGGGGGCGGCTCCCAGGCCCAGGACAGCCTCACGGAGGGGACTGCCCACTCTTCACGCCCCACCCCTGCCTCGTCTCTCACTCGCCCCTGCCTGGTCCCTCACCCACACGGACCATTGTCACCTGTGCTAGTCAGTGCACCCGAGCGTCGGCCAGAAAGACCGTGGTCCCAGCAGCGCCTCCAGCAGGCATCGTGAGCGGGCAGGTGTTGGCGTGGATTCCATCTGACGCCTGCCCACCTCCTGCTGAGCCAGTGATGGGGCAGATGGGAGACTGGACTTCAGCCGCTGAAACAGGGGGCTCTTTATAACGACATAGAACGAAGGGAGGAAGTGTAGGTGCAATGATGTGGGAGAAGAACAAAGCCTACCCCTAGAAATGAATCCAGCAGGTGTTCCCTCCATAAGAGAAAAGTATACAGCTACAGGGCGCTGACTCCCCAAATGTGCACACACTTCGAGTAACTCTTCATTCCAAGGGGTCACATCGGAAAAGAAAGAAAGATCAATTGAGCTGTCAGCTGTGAGTGAGTATACAGTCTTGGGGACACCAAATAGGAAGGTTTTTCAGTGCACATTCTTTTTTTATTTTATATTTATCTATTTATTTTTAAATCGTTATTGTTGAAAGTATTACATATGCCCCCCTTTCCCGCTAGTGACCTCTTCCAGACCCCTCCACTCTGCACCCCCACCCCCGGCCACCCCACCCTCCCCCCGCCGTCCCCCTGAGGCTCCACAGTCCGTTCCAAGCTTCCACGTCCCTGTGCACACAGTACACTCTCTTCAAAGCAACTCTTCCAGGAGATTTTTACAGCAGCCACCCAGACGTGGTCTGATTTTCCAAGATAACGTTTCTCAAGAGTCACCCGTGACCAATGACGTACGTGGGTAACTTGAGCGACACTCACGTGAAGTGGGGAGTGAAACGCTGGCCTGGAGCCCGAGTGGAGCCCTGTGATTTCCTGGGACTGGCTCCTGAGACACAGACACACCCTTCTGTGTCAATCTCTGCTCCTCCAAAGGCAGAGGCTTCTCACGAGAAAGGCTGACGTCTGCCCACGTCTCAGCCAACTGGACGGGTCAGGTCTGAGCCCGGCCTGTGCTGGATCCGTGCAGGCTCAGGGGGCACCCCACACGCTGGAACACTCTATTTCCAGTTCGGGAAAGAGAAAGCGTTCGGGTCCAGAATTAGCCATTTACCTAGCGGGACGACCTCGAGGGGCAGGCACGGGCTCCCCCCCCCGTCGGTCCCCAGCTCCGTGCCCCGGTCCTGGGCCCCATGTGCGACGGGTGAACCCTCTCTCCCCTCACAGTCTCCTGCTTCTTCAACTTCACGGCGGCCTCGGGGGTCATCCTGTCCCCCAACTACCCCGAGGAGTACGGCAACAACATGAACTGCGTGTGGCTGGTCATCGCCGAGCCCGGCAGCCGGGTCCACCTCCTCTTCAATGACTTCGACGTGGAGCCGCAGTTCGACTTCCTGGCGGTCAAGGACGACGGCGGCTCAGACGTGACCGTCCTTGGGACGTTCTCCGGCAACGAGGTGCCCTCCCAGCTGGCCAGCAGCGGGCACGTGGTGCGCCTGGAGTTCCAGTCGGATCACTCCAACACCGGCAGGGGCTTCAACATCACCTACACCAGTGAGTGCCCGCGCCCGCCCTCCTCCAGGGCCACGCGAGCCCAGGGCCGAGCTTCAGGGTGCGCTGTGCTCATTGTCTCCTTTTGGCTTTTATTTTTTTTTAATATATTTTATTGATTTTTTACAGAGAGGAAGGGAGAGGGATAGAGAGAGAGAGAAACGTCGATCAGCTGCCTCCTGCACAACCCCCAACTGGGGATGTGCCCGCAACCCAGGTACATGCCCTTGACCGGAATCGAACCTGGGACCCTTCAGTCCACAGGCCGACGCTCTATCCACTGAGCCACACCGGTCAGGGCTGTTTTGGTTTTTAAATGTGTTGTTATTGATTGGCGAGAGGAAAGGAGAGGGAGAGAGAGGAACATCCGTGAGGAGAGAATCATCCGTCTGCTGCCTCCTGCTCGCCCCACGCTGGAAATCGAGCCTGTAACCTGGGCGTGTGCCCTGACCGGGGGTCAAACCAGCGGCCTGTCGCTGCAGGAGATGATGCTCAACCAGCGGGCCAGGGCGTCTCAGAGGGTTTATAATCGTAATTAACATCATGAGAACAGCAAAGCGATGCATCATTATCCTGGTGACGGAAAAACACATCTCTCTGTTAGGTTCCTGGCTCGGTCACCCCTGCAGTAAGGACTGAGTCTCTCACATGTCTTTTCTCTCCTCCCTCCTTCCCTCCCTTCCTTCTTCTCATCTATCCATCCATCCGCC
>NW_006298272.1:1036174-1042405 GCF_000327345.1 Myotis davidii | reverse complement strand
GGGACAGGATGGAGGGTTTGGGCCAGGCGCCCACCCTGGGACACCTGTGGCCCTTGGTGAGCTCTGATGCGACAGCTCACGTTGCCTTCTCTTTACCTCTGACCTCCCCTTGGCAACGCGGATTCTACTGGAGAGCACCCTGCAGTGCCGCTGAGGGGAGGGTGGGGTGAGCTAAGGGCTGTGCTTCCTGGCTGCCGGCTTCTGGGGGGCTCTGTGCTTAGCCCTGGCCAGGGCTCCTCTCGTCAGACAGGACAGCGTCTCTGGGGGCGGCTGGCTAGTCCTCGTTCTGTGAGGGAGGGGCGGGCGCTGCCCCCGGGCGGGGACTACGCAGGAGCCGGGACTCCGGCCGAGATGTGTCCGAACCACCCACCCATCCTCTCTGTCTCCCTAGAGGGTGGGACACGGGCTGTCGAGGCTCATGTGTGGCATTCACGCCGCGTGTCCGCCTCTCACTAGGGAGCAGTGTCATGCGGAGACACTGTGTTTGTCTGTCTGTAGGACCAGAGGGCTGAGGGCTGGGCACTGCGCTTATCAGCAGGTCTGTCCTGTGTGATGCGCAGAAGTGACCTCAGTCCACTTTCCTGTCCAGCGTTTGGTCAGAACGAGTGCCATGACCCCGGCATCCCCGTCAACGGGCAGCGCTCCGGGGACCGCTTCCTGCTGGGGAGCTCGGTGACCTTCCAGTGCGACGACGGCTTCGTCAGGACGCAGGGCTCCGAGGCCATCACCTGCGCCCTGCAGGACGGCAACGTGGTGTGGAGCGCCGCCGTGCCACGCTGCGAAGGTGGGTGCCCCGCCGGCAGTGCCACTACAGGGGGCCTAGGGCAGCACACACGGGCACACACCGGCACATGCCAGGTTTATACCACACGGGCACACAGAGCACATGCCGGGCTTACACCACACGGGCACACAGGGCACACGCCGGGCTTACACCACACGGGCACACAGGGCACACGCCGGGCTTACACCACACGGGCACACAGGGCACACGCCGGGCTTACACCACACGGGCACACAGGGCACACGCCGGGCTTACACCACACGGGCACACAGGGCACACGCCGGGCTTACACCACACGGGCACACAGGGCACACGCCGGGCTTATACCACATGGGCACACAGGGCACACGCCTGGCTTACACCACACGGGCACACAGGGCACACGCCGGGCTTACACCACACGGGCACACAGGGCACACGCCGGGCTTACACCACACGGGCACACAGGGCACACGCCGGGCTTACACCACACGGGCACACAGGGCACACGCCGGGCTTACACCACACGGGCACACAGGGCACACGCCGGGCTTACACCACACGGGCACACAGGGCACACGCCGGGCTTACACCACACGGGCACACAGGGCACACGCCGGGCTTACACCACACGGGCACACAGGGCACACGCCGGGCTTACACCACACGGGCACACAGGGCACACGCCGGGCTTACACCACACGGGCACACAGGGCACACGCCGGGCTTACACCACACGGGCACACAGGGCACACGCCGGGCTTATACCACATGGGCACACAGGGCACACGCCTGGCTTACACCACACGGGCACACAGGGCACACGCCGGGCTTACACCACACGGGCACACAGGGCACACGCCGGGCTTACACCACACGGGCACACAGGGCACACGCCGGGCTTACACCACACGGGCACACAGGGCACACGCCGGGCTTACACCACACGGGCACACAGGGCACACGCCGGGCTTACACCACACGGGCACACAGGGCACACGCCGGGCTTACACCACACGGGCACACAGGGCACACGCCGGGCTTACACCACACGGGCACACAGGGCACACGCCGGGCTTACACCACACGGGCACACAGGGCACACGCCGGGCTTACACCACACGGGCACACAGGGCACACGCCGGGCTTACACCACACGGGCACACAGGGCACACGCCGGGCTTATACCACATGGGCACACAGGGCACACGCCAGGCTTACACCACACGGGCACACAGGGCCTTACACCAACACGGGCACACAGGGCACACAGGGCCTTACACCAACACCAGCACATGCTGGGTCAGACACAGACCCGCAGGATCCTCAGCACTGGAGCTGCACTCGGGGGCCCTCCCAGGCATGGGGGCTCTGCTCAGCCTGGCTCCGGTGTTGGAGGCCGACGCTCCCCACCTGCTGGAGACCGAGCGGCCCCGGGGGGCGAGACTGCGCTCCTTGTTCTGCGCTAGCCTCCCGCTGCCCTGCACAGCTCCGTGTGCGTAGGAACACCGGTGACCAGGGTGTGGGAGGAGGGGACTGCACACGAATATGTCACTCACTCCACAAGGCACATGATAGAGTTCACGGGGACTTGGTGATTAACTAGCAAACGATACATCACCCAAGTTAAAGTGCAGCACCTGAGTCCACAAAGGACCAGAAAAAGAGGTGATAAAGGGCTGGCCATGGAGAGGGACACAAGCACTGAGGACCCGAGAGGCAGGTCCCGTGGGCCAAGTGCACGCAGGGAGCACCCTCACACGGGCCGGGCGCTCGCTCCTGCGGCATCTCATGACCCAGTGTTCGTGGAACAGGCCCGCGCCAAAGGTCTGCATGGAGAGTCAGCCACAGAACACATGTCGGGTCGGGAAGGCCTATTTTAGGAACACGGTTGCAGGGGACACGCCAGTGCAAATGGTCCGTACGTCAAAGGAGGATGGCGTCCGTGAGCCCTGACTCCCACGCTGGCAGGTTGTCATGCATGTGAGCACGCATGTCACTGGCACACGTGTCTGCCTCCCGCTCTCCACCACACGGTCTTCGCTTCCTGCGCCCCTGTGGTTGGGCAAGACCCTGTGCTGAGTTCTGGCCAATTCGGTGTAAGTGGCAGCAGAATTGTCAGCTTCCGGCCCGAGTGCCGACATCATCACTGAACGTTTGAGGGTTCACCTTTGTCGCTGTGCCATGTAAAGACCCGCCTGCCTTTCATCAGGACGGAGTGACACAAGGTCCCCAGGGCCCTACACGGTACACGGTGATGTGCAAAGACGCCACAGGCGGCAAGAATAATGTGGAACAGGCTAGGCGCATCCCATGAGGGAAAGGAGACACGTAGGAAGTGTTCATCATGCAGATTTAGGAACGTCTGAGGTAGTGAAACCACTCCTCCGTCTGTATTTGCTGTGTGTCTTTCTCAGAGAGTATCTGTGGGTGTGGCTGACACATGAAATAAGTGTCATGAATGTGCTGCCGAAAAATCTCAGTGCAGTGCGCGGCGTTCACTCGGGAATCAGTTTTGCTTTAGCGCGTGGGGGCATTCACTCCGCGAACACAGCAGGGCGCCTCCCCACTGCCTGTGGGGCATGCAGGGTGGGGTGTGTGGAGTGGGGTGTATGGGGTGGGGGTATGCAGGGTGGGGGCATACGGGTGAGGGCCGTGCGGGGTGAGGGCGTGCAGGGTGGGCCGTGCAGGGTAGGGGCGTGCGGGGTGGGGCGTGTGTCCACTCCACACCAGTCAATGACCTGCGACCCCTCTCCCTTTCAGCCCCGTGCGGCGGCCACCTGACGGCGTCCAGCGGGGTCATCCTGCCCCCCGGGTGGCCCGGGTACTACAAAGACTCTCTCAGTTGTGAATGGGTCGTCGAGGCAAAACCAGGGCACGCTGTCAAAATCACCTTCGACAGGTACGGGAACCCTCCTTCCTTAACGGGGACCGAGGAGCCGTGGGCCCGCATCCCATCCAGATGGGCCCGGAGACTGTGGAGCGGGTCCTGCTTTATTGCTCCCCCGAGGGCTTTGCTTAGAGGAGATAGGCCCGTGCTGGACATGTCCAGTTCTTGAGCCTGATCCTCTGAGTCTCAGTTCAGAAGTGACAGTCTAGCCCCCGGCCCCCACTGCTGCTGCACAGCGTCCCAGTGCCCAGCCCTGAGCCCCTCTGGATGCTCACCTGCAGGTGGAAACCTCTCTGCTTGGTTCTTTGTGCTTGTTTTTTAAGTATATTTTTATTGATTTCAGAGAAGGAGGGAGAGGGAGAGAGAGAAAGAACACCAATAATGAGAATCATTGCACACCCCCAGTTGGGGATGGAGCCCACAGCCCAGGCATGTGCCCTGACTGGAATCGAACCTGGGACCCTTCCGTCCACAGGCCGGCGCTCTACCAACTGAGCCACACCAGCCAGGGCTGCTTGTCTGATGGCGCATGCGCCTCCTTCAGACCCTGAGCACCCCCTGGAAGCACAGGGAACAGCGCCTCCGGTGGCCGCGGCGGGTAACTGCAGGGCGGTGTCAGGGGCGGAGCTGGCCCTGGGGAGGGCTGCCAGGTGAATGGCCAGGTGACTTATCTACAGGGAGAGACCCCAGGAGTGCCGCGGGCGTGGCTGCGAGACAGTGTGTCTGATCACCTAAAACACGACCACGCTACTAGAATTTTTCATAATGAAACATTTTACCATTTGTCTCAACAACGAAATCCAACTGAGGATTATAAAGCAAAAACGGTTTGAAGGAACCACATGTTTTAAAATCGAAGGGAGCACGGTGGTCCTGCCCTCCGCACCGCCTGGGGTGCCCCTGGCAGGGCCTCCTCTGCATGCAGGGGTCGGGGTTTGGTGCTCAGAGGTTATACTGTCTCACAGGGGGTGGATGTCCTTAGTTTAGTTTAGTTTGGGTGTTGCTACTTTTCTAATAATCGATGGTGACAACCGCCCAGGGAAGGCTGTGAGCAGAGCCGCCTGATCTCCTCGTGATTATCTGCCTTTGACATGGGGAGCGATGTCATTGTTTAGTTTTGGTGGGACAATAGCAGTCTCCGCAGGACACTCTCTCAAAAGAAAAGAAGTGACTCGGTTTACGTGTCTGTGATATGGGAGAGCATCATCTTAACCCTCGGGAACACATTGGGTGCGCTCTCCCTCCCCGGCTGTCGCTAAGAAGCCGTGAGCACTGTGGTGCACGTTTGAGATGGGGTCTGCTCCCTGCTCACCCAGACTTCGGAGTTTGAACTCCGGTCACGGAGAAACTGTAGAGAACATTTAAACAGTGAGAGACGAGGCTGCACCATTCAACCCAGTGCCCAGCCTGTACCTTGGATTCCAGCCCCGCCCTGTGAGCCATCCATCCTGTTAAACAGAGGATGGTGACAGTCGTTTGAAAAGGCGAACTGATGGATTTTTCAGTAATCGTTGATTATTGATCCATCTATCAATTTTATGAAAGCTAATCTGGTTGATGGGTATTTTTTAAAATATATTTTTATGGATCTCAGAGAGAGGAAGGGAGAAGGAGAGATAGAAACATCAATGATGAGAGAGAATCATGGATCGGCTGCCTCCTGCACGCCCCACACTGGGGATCGAGCCCACATGTGTCCTGACCGGGAACTGAGCAGTGACCTCCTGGTTCATAGGCTGACTCTCATCCACTGAGCCACACCGGCAGCCTGGTTGAGGGGTGTTTTATTTAGTGCCGACCAGCGCCCTCTGCCTGTTACATTTGGGTATGGCATGGCAGGGAGGGGTGTGGGGGTCCTTTCCTCTAGTAGGAAGCTCTGTTCTGGAAGACTGCAGGTGCCCACGTGGTTACAGGCACCGGGAACGGCACTCACTTTATGCCTGTTGCACCCACGGGTCTGTCATCAGCGCCTAAGGTCCCGCGGGGATGTCTGCGGGTCACATGGCTGCGTGCATCTTTCCCGACTGGCGTCCTGTCCCCAGGTTCCAGACCGAGGTGAACTACGACACCCTGGAGGTGCGGGACGGGCCGGGCAGCTCGTCCCCACTGATTGGGGAGTACCAGGGCACGCAGGCCCCCCAGTTCCTCATCAGCACCGGCAACTCCATGCGCCTGCTCTTCACCACGGACAGCAGCCGGGCCAGCGTGGGCTTCCTGATCCGCTATGAGAGTGAGTCCTGGCCTGTCCCCGTGTCCGTCCCCGTCCATGTCCCTGTCCCCATCCTCGTCCCCGTCCCCATCCCCATGCCCGTCCCCATCCCCGTCCCCATCCCCGTCCCCGTCCCCATCCCCCTGCTCCAGCAAGGTGCCCGGGGGCTCAGGACACCTGGGCTGGGACACAGCATACAGGTGACACCGCCGCCTGATCTCCGAACTCTCTCTTCTACCCAGAGAGCAGCTTGGGGAACTTTGCTTGAAGAGGCATTTCCGTTTATCTTAAAGTAAAACAACACAGTAATTAAAACAAAGAAATGTGCTCTCACTACATAACGTAGTCACAGACCTGTGCTGTCAGAAA
>NW_006298272.1:1031473-1034334 GCF_000327345.1 Myotis davidii | reverse complement strand
CCTGTCCCCGTCCCCGTCCCCATCCCCGTCCCCGTCCCCATCCCCCTGCTCCAGCAAGGTGCCCGGGGGCTCAGGACACCTGGGCTGGGACACAGCATACAGGTGACACCGCCGCCTGATCTCCGAACTCTCTCTTCTACCCAGAGAGCAGCTTGGGGAACTTTGCTTGAAGAGGCATTTCCGTTTATCTTAAAGTAAAACAACACAGTAATTAAAACAAAGAAATGTGCTCTCACTACATAACGTAGTCACAGACCTGTGCTGTCGGAAAGTCACCTGTTAACAGCGCACATCCCGGAGATGGCTCATCCTGAACAATAGTGTTTGCTGGAAACGTGACTACCAGGGGTGGCCTCAGCACCTGCCGCTCCTGGGAATATAGACCCTCAGGGGTGGCCTCAGGGCACCTGCTGCTCCTGGGAATATAGACCCTCAGGGGGGGCCTCAGGGCACCTGCTGCTCCTGTGAATATCGACCCTCAGGGGGGGCCTCAGGGCACCTGCTGCTCCTGTGAATATCGACCCTCAGGGGGGGCCTCAGGGCACCTGCTGCTCCTGGGAATATAGACCCTCAGGTGTGGCCTCAGCACCTGCTGCTCCTGGGAATATAGACCCTCAGGTGTGGCCTCAGCACCTGCTGCTCCTGGGAATATAGACCCGCAGGGGTGGCCTCAGGGCACCTTGGATAAATGACTCCCTCCACTCAGGAGATCCCCAGAGTCCGGATGACCTCCCGGAGGCTGGCTCCCTGTGGATGGAGCCACACCCTTACCATGCATTTCTGAATCGTGGCCCGGATGCCTGCTCGTGTCTCCTTGCCGATTGAGGCACATGTCGCTGTGCTAATGAAGAAATGCCGGCCCACTGCTTAATCTGAAATATCGCTCCTTAGCTGAGTTTCATGTCCTGGACGTCCTAGAGGGAGGGACAGCCACCCCGGACTTGAGCTCAGTATATGCAGCGCTTAGACTGTTATCCCAAAGGTCATCATGGGGGAGTGAGCAGTAGGAATACTGGTAATAACTTAGGATTTCTGGAGAATACTTCATGTCATAATCGTAACTTTCTGAACTTTATTATAAGCTTATACTTGTATAGCAATAATGTCTTTTTCCTTTATTTTCACTTATAAGCATTGCAATGATATTCTCTTTCCTTCTTCCCGTTTTCCTTATTTTCAAAATATGTGCTATTCTAAGAGCAAAGAGCCATGTGAGAGACAGAGGAGAGAGGGTACGATGACATGAGCCTGATCATGTGACTTGAGACAGCACTTCCCTTTCACACCTGTGAGCACAGGCTGATGTCGCCCCTGGAGAGTGGCCGGCTTAGTGCCCATTTGCAGCCAACGTGTGGGTGTATGGAACGCAGCCTCAGGATCGGCCCGGGCAGCCTCACTGTGCACCATACGTGTGGGCCTGGCGTGGGCGCCCCTACGGGAAAGCTGAGCGCCACGGCCCAACCCAGCGGGACATACGGTGCCGAGAGCGGGGAGGGGGAGGGGGACGGGGACTGAGCACAGACTGGGCGTCCAGGGAAAGTGAAGTGCAGTCCAGGGCGGAGCGGCTGTTCGGTTCGCACCGGCGGGGTCTCCACAGAACGGCAGGGCCGGTGCCCGGGACTCTCCCGTGTGCAGTGTAGACGCGGAGTCCACACGCGCATCCCCAGGGCCGACCTCTCCGGGCTCCTTCCCAGGT
Organism: Myotis davidii; assembly: GCF_000327345.1. NCBI lineage: Eukaryota > Metazoa > Chordata > Mammalia > Chiroptera > Vespertilionidae > Myotis > Myotis davidii. Next base: position 1,032,638 of record NW_006298272.1, on the reverse strand, counting down.
TCCAGGCACAGGCACCGCTTTCTCCTCCATAAGCCAGAGGCCCTCCCTCCTGACGTGTTCTTGCCGGGCGTGTCCCTATAGGTGTGACGCTCCAGTCGGATGCCTGCCTGGACCCCGGCATCCCCGTGAACGGCCGTCGGCACGGCAGCAACTTCGGCATCGGGTCGACCGTGACCTTCGGCTGCGACCCCGGGTACACGCTCAGCGACGACGAGCCGCTCGTCTGTGAGAGGAACCACCAGTGGAACCATGCGCTGCCCAGCTGCGACGGTAGGGGCCCCGCAAGTGCACCCCGAGGAATGCAGGGGCGTGCGTGTGCAGTCGGGGCGGCAGGGGTATTGTAGGGGGCGAGCCACACCCCAGGGAATGCAGGGGCGTGCGTGTGCAGTGGAGGCAGCAGGGGTATTGTAGGGGGCGGTGCGAGGTGAGGAAGTGGCACTTCCATCTGACAAAGTGTCACCTTAAATGCTGTCCCCATTTAACATCTCACAGTTACTAGCATGTTGTGTCTAACGGGGAGTGTGGGCCTAGCAAAGAAGAAGGAATAATTAGCTCGGCCTGCGTGGCTCATTGGCTGAGCATCAAACCTGTGAACCAAGAGGTCAAGGTTCAATTCCAGGTCAGGGCACAGGCCGAGGTTGCGGGCTCTATCCCCAGTTGGGGGCGTGCAGGAGGCAGCCGGTCCATGATTCTCTCTCATCATTTCTCTCTCTCCCTCTCCCTTCCTCTCTGAAATCGATAAAAAAATATTTTTTAAAAAAGAAGGAAAAATGATGGGCTGCCCTTCAACTGTATTCCCCGAGACACTCAGCCTGACAGAGCTGAGTTATAGCCCCGCCCTGAGGCACGGCCTCGGACCCAGGGCCAGGCGCCAACAGCCGCAGAGAGTTTAATGTCACGGGAGGTTCTGCTTCAGCTCGCTCTGTGATGTTTCTGGGTTTTTGTTTTTTACGATGCGGGACACCTGTAGATGAATTAGCATATTGTGATTACAGGAAAATAGAGTTGTGGCTTAGTTCCAGTTCTTATGTCGCTGATAGCAGCTGGTCCTCCAGTCCTCGGCCAGTTAAATGTCCCTGTACGTGAATGTCATTCGCGCAGCCGCTCTGAAGTGAGATCTGAAGTGAATTCTGAAGTGAACGTGCAGTGACCTTGCCTTACTGTT
>NW_006298272.1:1028759-1031430 GCF_000327345.1 Myotis davidii | reverse complement strand
CCGTCCTGTCTCCGGGCTTTCCAGACTTTTACCCAAACTCCCTCAACTGCACCTGGACCATCGAAGTGTCCCACGGAAAAGGTAGGGACACGGCGTCTGTCTCCGACCGGCGGTCACTCACAGGATGCAGACGTGGGGGGAGAAAGGGTGTGAGTGTCTGCGTAAGTCAGCGGACAGATCCCGCATGGTTTCGCTGCTACTGTTTATGTTTTTACACATTTTAGAAGAATAATGGTCTTCAAGTGATTAGTGCTACGAGCAAAAGTGGATTTCTTGTTTTACTGCGTATTTGTCAGATAAACTGTGTTTATGCATGTGCACGTAGACTGGAAAATTCGGCACAACGTAAGGAAAGGAGGCGTAGATTGTGTAGGATGTGACTATTGAATAGATAAAGGGAAGTGAGAAGAAATGGACTCAACTTCCAATTCCCCGAGAGACCTGGGCACCTGGGGGCTGCCTGGGCTTCGACGTTCCCGCGTCAGATCTCCGCCTGACCCGCGGCGGCTCATGGCACAGCTGCCTCTCCCCACTGCACAGGCGCATAGCGGGGACCCGGGAGAGGCCCTTTGTGCCAGGACCGGAGCTCATGAAGGGCACAGGGCTGCCCCACGGGTTTCCTTTTAGGTTTGTTTTGGGTGGTTTTTTTTTGAGATGTCTGAACTTGTCGTTTTTGACAAAATAATTTGGGGATTTGATCACATAAGTATCATGTAGACTCACATCTGACCTCTCCTTGAGGTTGGAGAGATACGTGTGTACAATGCTGGGCCGCCCCCGCCCCCAGCAGGCTTGGGAAAGGGTCAGCCTTGAAGAAAGTTAAGAATAAAAAGAGCCACATGATGAATGCCATGACATGGAGACGTTTTTTTGACAAAAGAACCTGTTCATAGTTCATTTCACTGACTTCGCTCTGGGGATCCAGAAAGGATGCTCTGTGGGCACTGTTGCTGGGCGAGCATGTGTGTGAGGCACATACCCTGTGCCTTCCCGCAGGTGTGGGGTATGTGCTGGGCGGTCCAAACTAAGATTTCCTCTAGGGCATCTGTTGAACGCACATGGGGAGGTTCTCTCATCCGTCATTCCAGATGCTCTGCTGAAGGGCCCAGCGACCATTTCTGCATGCAGGCCATGGTCAAACTCGTCACGTGTGCTCCTGCCTCTCTCCCTCACTATAAATCTGTATCTATGTCTATATCTATATCTATCTATATCTATCTATACCTACATCTATATCTATATCTATGTCTATATCTATACCTACATCTGTATCTATTTCTATAAACTGTATATCTATATCTATTAGTAAGAATATATCTATGTCTACATATCTATATCTATACCTACATCTACATCTATTTCTATAAACTATGTATCTATACCTACTAGTAAGTCTATATATATATGTCTGTATCTATATATCAATATCTAGCTGTCTCTATATCTGTATCTATATCTGTGTCTCCATCTTGCCTACACTGGTATTAGATCTATGTTGATTGATGTCTATGTATCTATACCTCCATCCACACTACACTTATATCTACTTAAACATTTATTCATTTTTGCTGTTTAACTCGCTTACTTCTTTCATTTCTAAAGCCACACTCTTTTACCCATTGTCTGCGTGGACTTCAAAGCTTAAGGTTAAATTTGGATTCCAGGCAGATTTCTCACAGCCCAAAGGAAGCATCTCCAGCAACGTTCTCCCTCCCCCCTCCGTGCCTCTCATGGATCCCCCTCCGTGCCTCTCATGGATCCCCCTCCATGCCTCTCATGGATCCCCCTCCGTGCCTCTCATGGATCCCCCTCCGTGCCTCTCATGGATCCCCCTCCGTGCCTCTCATGGATCCCCCTCCGTGCCTCTCATGGATCCCCCTCCGTGCCTCTCATGGATCCCCCTCCGTGCCTCTCATGGATCCCCCTCCGTGCCTCTCATGGATCCCCCTCCGTGCCTCTCATGGATCCCCCTCCGTGCCTCTCATGGATCCCCCTCCGTGCCTCTCATGGATCCCCCTCCGTGCCTCTCATGGATCCCCCTCCGTGCCTCTCATGGATCCCCCTCCGTGCCTCTCATGGATCCCCCTCCGTGCCTCTCATGGATCCCCCTCCGTGCCTCTCATGGATCCCCCTCCGTGCCTCTCATGGATCCCCCTCCGTGCCTCTCATGGATCCCCCTCCGTGCCTCTCATGGATCCCCCTCCGTGCCTCTCATGGATCCCCCTCCGTGCCTCTCATGGATCCCCCTCCGTGCCTCTCATGGATCCCCCTCCGTGCCTCTCATGGATCCCCCTCCGTGCCTCTCATGGATCCCCCTCCGTGCCTCTCATGGATCCCCCTCCGTGCCTCTCATGGATCCCCCTCCGTGCCTCTCATGGATCCCCCTCCGTGCCTCTCATGGATCCCCCTCCGTGCCTCTCATGGATCCCCCTTTAATGGCAAAAACAAATGTTCCCAATATGTCAGTGACATACAAGTACACGAGACCCACAACTCTCTGTGGATTCTCTTTGTTTCTCTCTGTGTGTGTGTATGTGTGTGTGTGTGTGAATGTGGGTGTGTGTTTGTATGTGTGAGTATGGGATACGTGGTTGTGTGTAAATGTGAAGTGTGTGAGTGTGCGTGTAGTTGTGTGTGTGAGTGTGGTTGTGAGTATGGTTATGTGAGTGTG
>NW_006298272.1:1021444-1021827 GCF_000327345.1 Myotis davidii | reverse complement strand
TGAGAACTCTTAGAACAGTAACTGCATTTACAGAGTGTTCTGAGCTCTTTTACGTTGTATTCTTAGGTTTTCTAAGGAAATTCCTTAAAAACGCAAACAGCGCGGATCCCCCTCCGTGTCTCTCATGGGTCTCCCTCATCGTGTCTCTCACGCATCTCCACCATTGCTCTCAGGGGTCCAGATGATGTTCCACACCTTCCACCTGGAGAGCTCGCACGACTACCTGCTGGTCACGGAGGACGGGAGCTTCTCGGAGCCCGTGGCCCGGCTCACGGGGTCGGTGCTGCCCCACACCATCAAGGCGGGCTTGTTCGGCAACTTCACCGCCCAGCTGCGCTTCATCTCGGACTTCTCCATCTCCTACGAGGGCTTCAACATCACCT
>NW_006298272.1:1019366-1020943 GCF_000327345.1 Myotis davidii | reverse complement strand
TTATGAATGTGGGTGTGGGGGGGTGGGGGGCGGGTATGGGGTGTGTGGTTGTGTGCATGTTTATAGGGGGTGTGGTGGTGTGTGGTCGTGTAAGTGTGAGGTCTCTGTGTGCGGGTGTGGTTGTGTGCATGTGTGGAGTGTGTGCATGTGTGTGTGGGGAGTGGTTGTGTGCATGTGTGTGGAGTGTGTGCATGTGTGTGTGGGGAGTGGTTGTGTGCATGTGTGTGGAGTGTGTGCATGTGTGTGTGGGGAGTGGTTGTGTGCGTGTGTGGGGAGTGTGTGCATGTGTGTGGGGGTGTGGTTGTGTGCGTGTATGTGGGGGTGTAGCCATGTGCATGTATATGGGGTGTGTGTGCATGTGTGTGGGTTGTGTGTGTGTGAGTGTGGGGTGTGTGGTGGTGTGTAGTTGTGTGCATGTGTGTGGGTTGTGTGTGTGCATGTGTGTGGGGGGGTGTAGTTGTGTGCATGTGTGTGGGTTGTGTGTGTGCATGTGTGGGGGGGTGTGGTTGTGTGCATGCATATGGGGGTGCATGTGTGTGGGTTGTATGTGAGTGTGGGGTGTGGTGGTATATAGTATGCATGTGCGTGGGTTGTATGTGTATGAGTGTGGGGTGTGTGTTGAGTGTGTGGTTGTGTGTGTGATGAGAGATAAGTGGCTGAGAAATAACTGATTGGTTGGTGGGAAGCGAGAGGACAGACACACCTGGTGGCCCCCACGGGACTCGACTCTGCAGATCCTCAGTGGAGAAGTGTGGGTGTCACTGTCTTTCCCACAAGCCCCCGCGCTCCTGGCCGGCATTTCACCCGCCTCCGGGGACACTGGCCTCACTGGAGGCGCCTTGGGGACCCTGTGCCCGGTCATTTCGGGTCCTGCCCTCCAGCGAGGTCCGTGCCGCATCTCAGCTTGGGGTGAAGACTTTCAAACAGGCGCCCCGCCCCCCACACTTTCAACGGACGGACACGCGGCTCAGTGGCCCAAGCAGTGACGTCGGCTGCAGTTGTGCCGGAGACGGACACGGCGCTGTGGCTCTGGATGGGCACAGACGCGCTGTTAGGACCTGCGTTTTGGGGCTGAGTCCCCCAGCGCAGCAACACGCGGGCATCGTCTCATTTACCCCGAGTCCTCACCTTCCTCCTGCGAGGCGCGGAGCTCCCAGCAGCCGGGGGAATATCGCCCATTAGGTGCCCACAGCCCCTGCCGCCACTGACAATAGGCGGGAGCGGCCCGGCCCGAGGTCCACAGCAGAGGGGGCAGCACACAGCTTCCCGCCCAGCATCGCCTCTAGGAGTTTGTGCCACGTGCGGTCCCTCAGCGACGCTGTGAGAGGAGGGGGAGCTGCCCTCAGCAATTAGAAATCGTAAAATACTAGTAGCTTCCCACCGTTAGAGAGGCAGCTGTGAAAGGACTGTCTTCCTTGGTGATGAGTCCCTTAAAACACTCACGCTGAGGCCGCTCACGGCAGGTGGAGCAGGGCTCACCCGCGGCACGGGGGTGGGGAAGGCACCTGTGTGCGTCGGTCACTGCCCCTCGCGGCCGGCCGGTCGCCCTCTCCTGAACGGGCCGGAGCGTCTGCCCG
>NW_006298272.1:1015303-1019062 GCF_000327345.1 Myotis davidii | reverse complement strand
GGCGAGGGCGGGGGCGAGGGCGAGGGCGGGCGTGGACCTGGCCACGTAGCTGCCTGCCGGAGAGGAGGCGGGTGGAGCCTCCGGCTGTGCCGTCTCAGCTGGAAGGTCGGCTCCTCCGCCCCACATTCATGACTGAGGGAGAGCGACACTGCGTCACTCATATTTATACAAGGAGACGAGGTAAAGTAACAGCTGGAAACCACGCTGTAGGAACACGACCTTGACACACTGTAGGAACATGGCTATTAACATGTAGTAACACGACCTTGACACTCTGTAGTAGCACAACCTTTGACACTCTTAGTAACAGGACTGCTGACACGCTGTAGTAACATGACTGCTGACACGCTGTAGTAACATGACCTTGGACAGGCTGTAGGAACATGGCTGCTGACACGCTGTAGTAACATGACCTTGGACAGGCTGTAGGAACATGGCTGCTGACACGCTGTAGGAACATGACCTTGACACGCTGTAGTAGTACAACCTTTGACACTCTTAGTAACACGACTGCTGACACGCTGTAGTAACATGACCTTGACACGCTGTAGTAGCACAACCTTTGACACTCTTAGTAACACGACTGCTGACACGCTGCAGGAACAGGACTGTTGAACACGACCTTGGACAGGCTGTAGCAGCACAGCCCTTGACAGCTGTGCTGATGGAAAGCAGGTGTCTCCTCTGGTACAGGACGGCGACTGTGTAAAAGCTGTAGTCCCGCTGTCTCTCAGTTTGATCAGCTGACGGGCACAGCCCCGTGAGTGGGCACTGAATCTGGCGGGAGTCCACATGTCCAGGTTGTTCTGCAGCATCGACAAGGGGCTCCCAGACACCTTTGGGACCCTGCAGGCGCTTGGAGACTCGCTGGGCAGACGGTGGTTAGGGGGGCCCAGTGGCCACATCCCTGCGAGTCTGGGCTGTGCCCCTGGGAGGAGCAGCAGGAGTCGGGGCTGCAGGGCTGAAGGATAGCGATTTGCCTGCACGTCACAGGGCCTGGTCCTCGGCCCAGACACAAGCCGCGCACCTGCCGCCCACCTGCTGCTGGGCACGCGCGGCCTCCCCACCTGCCCATGACGGGCAGAGAACGGCTGATGCATAGCGAGCCTCGGGCATTTGTCTCAGAGTCCCCGCGACTCCCCTGATGGCGAGAACACTGAGCCCACGCCCGCCCGCAGTGCATACGCCAACCTCCCCAGGACGCCTCGGGGCAGGCGGGGAAGTTGTGAAAATAAGATTCCTTAGCCCTCCAAACACTACATTGTTAGCTTAGGAAAACCTGGCTTTTCCCGTGAGGAGAGCCTCTTCCGCTGTCGCGTTATTTAGGAATATCCCCTGATTCCAAAGCCAACACGGTCTTTCCCTGTTTCATGAGGCACAGATCGTCAGCGAGTCAGGACTTCCCTGTGCAAACAGTTCAGCAGTGACCTTGCATGGAGCCCCTCATCTCCTGCCAGGGCACATGCCTGCACAAGTCTACCACCCACTTCCTCCCCGAATAGCGCTCCTTCCTTTTCTGTGGTTTTGATATTTGAGAATTGGGTGCAGGGTTTGAACATTCCCTCGAGGAAAACTACACACAGTGCCTTATGGATGCCCCGGAGCTCCCGGAATCCTGGAGCCGTTCCCCTCAGGTCGGAAATTACCTACCGACAGAGTTTAAGATCTCAGAAACTCTCACCTCAGGGAAGTCACAGCATCCTTCTACACACACAGCGTAAAGCAGCCTGTAGATTATCATAATCCACTCGCCGTTATTCTGTTTTATCTGGATTATCTCTGCATCGCTACCCTGTTGCCTGGGTGTTTACACCATTGCCTACCATGTAAGATGAGAGTAACTGGGGCGGAAATAACATCGGCATCCTATTGAGAGCAATAAGGAAATCCTGCCCGGCCGCGTGGCTCAGGGCTGAGCGTCGACCTAGGAACGGAGAGGTCACGGCTCGATTCCTGGTCAGGACACAGGCCTGGGTTGTGGGCTCGATCCCCAGCGTGGGGCGTGCAGGAGGCAGCCAGTCAATGATTCTCTCTCATCACTGATGTTTCTATTGCTCTCTCCTTCTCTGAAATCAATACAAATATTTTTTAAAAAGAAAGAAGAACATCACCTGCCTGTGCAGCTGGGGAAACACTCAAGGTCAAGGTCACGGATCTGTGGCTACAATGTATCAACCCCAGACCCAGTGAGAGACGGGAGGGCTGCCATGGCTCTAACTGTATCTGTCCGCACCAGGCCTCTCACGTCACATCCTCTCCCCTTCCGTTTCAGCTGAGTGTGGGGCGAGGGTCACGGGCAACGAGGGGACGCTGCTGTCGCCGAACTTCCCGTCCAACTACGACAACCACCACGAGTGCATCTACAGCATCGAGACGGAGGCCGGCAAGGGCATCCGCCTGTGGGCGCGCACCTTCCAGCTGCAGGAGGGGGACACGCTCCGGGTAAAGGCTCCCCCCGACATGGCGCCTCCCCCGGGGGGGCCCCCCTCCACAGGCAGACGGGCGGTGTGCGCGGGCACCAGTATATTCCCATCACGGTCGTCCTCCAGTGGATTTCTCCCCCTGGGAAGGCGGCCGGAGGTGCCACGTAGTGGAGGGAGTGTGGACTCGAAGCAGCTCGGCCTGTGGCCCTGGGTCCGACGGTGTTCGCTGTGTATCTTGGGCAAATCATTCACACTTTGAGCTTCCAAGTGTGTAAAACATGCAGGCTGCCTGCCGCCCGGGCTGGTGGGAGGGTGAAGTGGTGGAATGTAGGGCATGGACCATCCCTGTGCCCAGCACTCACAGCCACTGTGACAGCTCAGGGACCCCAACCAAGCCCCTGTGGCCACTCCGTGTACACGCGGTCCCGGCATTCAGAGCTACGATGACCGTGATGCGATTGTGGACACATCGCAGCCACGGTCAGGGGACCACAGAGCCAGCTCACGTGGAGGAGCCACGCGGGGACTGGACAGACTCAAGGAGGCAGGCCTGTGGGATGAGCCGGGCCCACAGTAGGGCTCCGTGTGTCCTGTGATGGCGAGTGTCGAGCTCGGGAAGGGCCTGTGGGGTCTGCACCCAGCACCCCCACACCCCAGGGGTCTCAAGGGCACAGGCAGGGCGATCGGGTCCCAGGCGCCCAGGTCTTGCCTTGACCTAGAACATCCCACCTCCAAGTGGAGATGCCCGTGACCTCAGAGGCTCCTGAGAGCTCCCCCCTCTCCTGGGACTGCGCAGGGAACCGGGCCTTCTGGGGGCCGGGGCCCAGGGAGCACCCACTGCAGAGCGAGCCTCAGGCATCACAGACAGGCCTGGAGCAGCACACACAAAGGCCGGACCTCGTCCTATCCACGGCCGCTCGGTCCACTGAGACATGGTAACTTGTCCAGGTCCCACAGCTGACCTGTGGCCAGATGGGGCGTGTCTCTCTTCTCGTTCCCTTTGCAAAAGTCTGGGCGTTTCATTTTCTTTTTATTTATTATTGATTTCACAGAGAGAGAGGAAGGGAGAGGGAGAGAGAGAAACATCAATGATGAGAGAGAATCATTGATCGGCTGCCTCCTGCATGCCCCCCACTGGGAATCAAGCCCACAACCTGGGCGTGTGCCCTGACCAGGAATTGAACTATGACCTCCTAGTTCATAGGTCAACACTCAGCCAAAAACATCGGCTGGGCTGGGCTTTTGTTCTTACAGGCACATGACACTCATGCTGACACGTCCCCATCCCCACCCCAATGCTGTGGGTCCCACTGTTGTTAAACTGTGAGGCTGAGAG
>NW_006298272.1:1010751-1012174 GCF_000327345.1 Myotis davidii | reverse complement strand
TCATTTTCTTTTTATTTATTATTGATTTCACAGAGAGAGAGGAAGGGAGAGGGAGAGAGAGAAACATCAATGATGAGAGAGAATCATTGATCGGCTGCCTCCTGCATGCCCCCCACTGGGAATCAAGCCCACAACCTGGGCGTGTGCCCTGACCAGGAATTGAACTATGACCTCCTAGTTCATAGGTCAACACTCAGCCAAAAACATCGGCTGGGCTGGGCTTTTGTTCTTACAGGCACATGACACTCATGCTGACACGTCCCCATCCCCACCCCAATGCTGTGGGTCCCACTGTTGTTAAACTGTGAGGCTGAGATAATGTGCAAACCCAGCTGCAAGGGACAGTCAGTGTCTCCCCCCTCCCCCCAGTCCATCATCTGCTTGTACAGGATAGAGCGGCCTGGCCAGGCCTTGACCCCATTAGCAGCCACGCGCTCAGGTCAGGAGCTCCGGACAGAAGCGCTTGCCTCCCTCCCGAGTCCCCGTGGGACGCGTTTCTGTATAGAACCCAGGAGGTGGCTGTCCCCAGGTCTTCGCACTGGGCATGTCTGTGGGTGGCTCACACGCAGCACAAATTACTGATCAGCTGAAACCACGGGGAGTGACAGGCTCTCACGTGACACCTCCCCCCCCCAGGTGTTCGATGGGCAAGACGGCGCCTCCCGGCCCCTGGGGACCTTCACGCGGCGCGAGCTGCTGGGCCTGACCCTGAACAGCACCTCCAACCACCTGCGGCTGCGATGCTTCGAAGTCTCTCTGACACCAAAGGCCACGGTACAGGAAATTAAGCCCTTTGGTTCTGAGCATGAATATTCGTTAGTGACCGTCAGGGTTAATGTCCCTCTTGGACAGATAGGCGAGTAACGGCCTGGGAAGATAGCAGTCACCCCAGACCCAGCGCATCAGGCCCGGTGAGGAAAATGAGCGACTCAGTCCCCGCTTAGTGGGGAGATGACAGCGGAAGTGTCGCTTAACCTGGAGCAGAAATGCAGTTAAAGTGGCCGACATCCTGAGAAAACCGTCCACGGCCGTGGAAATGACCACGGCAAAGGCTCAGTGAGAAGAAAACATGTGACGTGTGTTGTGTGCAAACTGCAGTAGCGATCGGTGTGTAAGCCGCCCGGTAGCCCGTATTTTAACTTTTATTATCACCAGGGCTCCACGCATGGAGTTCACTGCCCAGAAGGCTTTCCTGTCAAAGCCATGGGCTCTGACTGCAGAGGAAGGGCTGGCCGTGGCCCCTCTGATGTAGATTCACGGGACTGTGTCCATTGTTGCTTTGCTGCTTGGTTCCTGGAAGGTGCTAAATCCGCTTTCCGCTCTTACCCGTCTTCGTGCCCCGGAGGTGTGATGCTGTGGGGAGGGGAAAGCTCTGAGGGAACATGGCCTTCACTGCAGCTCCCGGGATGCTCCGCACCCGTGG
>NW_006298272.1:1002790-1009656 GCF_000327345.1 Myotis davidii | reverse complement strand
AGCCGACTGGCCTGGCCTCCCCTCTGCTCCGTGTGCTCCTCTGTGGCCCGTGGCCTGTGGGGGCCTCTCCACGCAGCTCCCAGGAAACGCACCTGAGCTGCCGTCTCACGCCCCATCGCCTTCCCGACCTCGCTGCCTCCTGCTTCCCGCCCACGCTTTCCAGCCGGAGTCACGCAGGACGGTGCCGCGAGTCTGTATTCTCACGGTTGTGCAAAAGGGCAGCAGACAGATCCACGCTGACTGAGCACACACGAGGGCCGTGGGGGAGGCGCTGAGCTGTCCCGTCTGCGCTACTAGCCGCCCAGAGTCCGCTGCCCCTACCCAGCCGGACGGGCCGCAGGCTGCAGCTTCTCTGTGTCGGTCTCTCCTGCTCTGTCCAGCGGACTGGCTCCACGGCCACGCTCAGCCCCTGGGGACCCCGTATTCTCCACGGCCCCAGCACAGCCTCCCACCGTTGCCGCCCCTCCCATTTCTCTGAGTGATTTTGAGAAACCTTGAGTCTGTGGATCTATTTATGGGCACTTGGTAATTTTAAATATATATTTTATTGATTTCAGAGAGGAAGGGGGAGGGAGGGATAGAGAGAAACATCAATGAGAGAGAATCATGGACCAGCTGCCCCCTGCATTCCCCACACTGGGGATGGAGCCTGCAACCCGGGCATGTGCCCCGACTGGGAATCGAACCGTGATCTCCTGGTTCATAGGCTCACACTCAACCACGGAGCCACACAGGCCAGCCGGCACTTGGTGATGTTTTACACAGCAGGGCAAACTTCTAAAAAGTAGGAGAAAGAAATACTGGGGATCATTGCTGTTGAGCTCCTCGTACAGTCATTTTGACGAGAGTAATTCTCTTTTCTGCCGGGGTCCCTCTTTGCCTCGCCTACAAAAGCAGACTCTCCAGTGGGTGAGGATTAACAAAAACTAACAAACAATCGAAACAAAACAAAAAACAGGCGCGCTCCGGGTGCCGCCAGCTCCTGAGACTGTCCCGGAGCCGGACACGCCGCCCAGCGGGAACCGACACGCATTATACAGTCCGCGGTGCCGACGGCTCGACAATCAAAATACGATTAACTTCACATTAAATTCTTAGCTTTAAACACTGAGTAATTAAGTTTAGGAAACCCCACGCAGCCGCAATGTGCTCAAAAACCTAAATGGAATAATCGCCCCCAAAGATGCTGGGCGAATAATGGCTATGAAAAGTTTTGAGCAAATGATTCAAGCTGAAGTCTGTGTAAGGCACCTCCAACTCTCTCCCAAAGACTCGCTAATTGCCTCTTGCTAGTTAATTGCATTCCTTAAGAAACATTCCTGCGTAAATGCTTCAGATCCATAATTAACCTTCCCACAGGAGCGGATTAGAAAACGCCGACAGAGTAAATATATAGTTTACTGAACAGCCTCAAGTTTGGAAATGGTCACAGATAGCATCCGTCCGTTCTCTTTAATACTGTAATGGACCCTCGCATGCTTCTCATCGTACATTTGACATATAGCTTTATTTATGGTGATGGCGACAGGGTTTTCCCGAGGGGTGAGAGGTCCCGGGAGCTGGAATGGTCCAGAAGCCTCCAGACCTTGCCACCTCACTGCTCGGCACTTCTCAGCCGTGGCGAGTAGCTCCTTTCACTCGTGTTTGCGAGGCAGCGGCGTGTGCCCACAGGGTGAGGGGGCTTTCTGAAGCTTCCGGGTGGGGTGTGCCGGGCCAGGACCACCTCCAGGTCCACTTGTAGCCAGGACTGTGCGGAGCGTGATCTCAGACCCTGCAGGGACCCCCCCGGATGAGCTGCAGGTACACTGACGGGTGTCAGCGACCTGAGGGCCGCGGCCAGGAGCCAAGGCAGCCTCTGGACACAGTGCAATCCAGCCCTTGGTGCTCAAGCAGCGAGTGGATTCTGATTAGCGGGCAGGGCAGGCAACAGGCAGCGGGAAAGGGGACGTCCATTCAAGCCCTGCTCTTTCCCGGATCAGCCTGTTCCTAGAGCAGATGGTTGCCCGCCGAGGCCGCGGTTACGTGGATGGGACGCATCGTGCAGGAGCGCCTGGCGGTGGGGACCAAGTGTGCGTTTCGGATCCCCCTCTGCGCCTCGCCTGTGGTCTGATCCCTGATACAAAAGGTGTAGGTGGGGCACTGAGTTCCGAGAGCTGCCAGGCGACCAGGAGCCGGGCTCCCTCAGGAACATAAGCCGCCCCTTTCCTCCTCCGGCGACAGAGGCGCTGCAAACAGCACGGAAAATCCTGCTGAGGACGCAGGTGTTTTCTAAGCGTTTCAGCAAATATTTGCACAAAGAGAAGAGGATTCTGGGCATCCACCCGGCATTGAATTCAGGATTTATTTAACAATCGGCTGACTCTTCGCTGTTTCACAAGAATGGCCCCAGAGCAGTTACTCTGCCGGAGCAGGACGTGGGAGGTGCGGGCAGGAGGCAGGCCTTCTGGATTGTACTGTTATTGGAGCAGGTGACTAGCCCTTCTTCAAGCTCACAGGCCTGCTGCCCACGCGTGGGCACCCGGGGCCGTCTCCTGGCCGTGGTCTGGAGGAATCGGTGATGGTGGGAAGCCCGCTGTGTGCGAGGGGGAGGCGAACACTCCTGTTCACAGCGACGGGCCTGGAGGGCCCCACGGGCCCTGGCGGAGCCTCGCTCAGCAGGCACGCAGCTGACACAGCCCCCGCCAGCCGGGTCCGCATCGTCGCACACGAGGGAGTTTCCTTGGGAAACAGAGGCAGGGACTTCCGTGCCCCTCTCTCCCCGAGCATGTCTCTCACAGCTGGTCAGTGCCCGTTCTCCACCCCTGGAGCCCCTGCCCATCCGGAACGGGCTGTTCCAGAGCCCGGAGAACCCTCCACGTCCCCACAGAAAGGAGTGCACATGGCTGTCACCCTGCTCTCCTGTGGCCCCCCCATCCCCATCCTCAGCCTCCCATTGTGGCCCAGGTGCCTCGGGCAGTAGGGGGCGGGGGGCGATGTGGCCTGATTGACAGCTGACTGAACCAACTACAAGGCGTTTCCCAACCCTTGTCATCTCAGTGCATCCACAAACTAACCGCTAAAATGCTGCGGATGCTAACAAAGGCATTACTTTTTTTGCTGACCTGGCACAAGAAATAGGTATGATTTTGATTGATTTACCAAATAATAGTAATTAATAATAACGACCTACCCTTTTTGCTCCAAAGTGGCTTTTTTAAAAATCAGGAGGCTTGCCCGGCCGGGGTGGCTCAGTGGTTGAGCATCTACCTATGAAGCAGAAGGTCATGGGTTCGATTCCCGGTCAGGGCACATGCCCAGGTTTCAGGCTCCATCCCCACTGTGGGGCGAGCAGGAGGCAGCCGACCCATGATTCTTTCTCATCATCGATACTTCTCTCTGCCCCCCTCTCCTTTCCTCCCTGAAATCAATTTAAAAAAGCAAAATCAGGTGCCTATGCTTGTGTATCAGGATTTCTGGTCCCAAGAAGCAACCAATCAGACACAACCTTATTCACAACGCGACCAGGAAGGTGCAGCCTATTGAGTGACCTGCCCACTTAGGCTCAGGACGGGCTCTCACACTTCTGACCTGAGGTCTGAGGGCAGAGGCCTGCCTACGTGGCGAGGGACCGAGGTTTCCAAACTGCGACTCAGGGTGGAAACCACTGGGCGACGGCGCATTCCCTGTAAGAGGAAACCGCAGCCGGCCCTGGGCCCGGCGCTGCCTGGGCTCTGTGAGCAGGTGGATGGGCTGGCAGTGGCAGGGACCGCCTGCGGCGGGCGAGAGGAGGCCGGGGCGGGAGAGAGGAGGCCGGGAGGCTCGTCATTGCCCGCCTCCTGACAGGAGAGCATCCAAGGGTAAGGGATCAGCGTTCACGGAGCTTTAAACAGGCCCCGTGACACCAGCCGCTTCCGTCTCTGCCGAGTGAGATGCCCTACTCGGCGCCTGAGCCCCCACCCCGATCCCAGCCTCACACCCCACAGACGTCGCTGCCCGAGGCAGGTCTGGGAAGGGTCCGCGTAGCTTTGCGTAATTTTCCAGGAGGCTTGGTTGTGCAAGTGACTGTGTTTTAGGGTGTAAGTCTGTCCTCGGTCGGGCGACGGTGTGCTGGGCGGTGCACGCGGCTCTGTTTTCCTGATGCGTGTGCTGCGGGCCAGCCTTCGAGAACTCCGGGGCCTAGAAACAGGAGACACGCGTGACCTGATTGCAAGGCTCCGGCTAAAGGCAGAGGATCTGACTGTGAGCTCAATCGGAAGCTGGCAGGTGGTGTCACCAAGGCTGCAGAAATCTAACCTTTCATGGGAAGAGTGAGGCCATTCCATTTTTTGTAGGGAAGATACAAAGCAGTGTTACCACGTTAGTCAAAGTCGTAGGTCACTGTGCCCACACAGGGCCCCTCACAGGAGATGGGGTCTCGGGGTGACGTGATCGTCAGAAAGGGTCAGAGGTCGTGGGCGCTCCGGTCTCGCCTTTCCCGGCACCTGTGGCGGGTTCATTGTGCTGCTTTGAGAAGAAAAAGGCGTGAGAGCTCCCGGGTTTGCGTTACCGTTTCTCTCCCCACGGATGGATTTTGCCCTGAGGACGTGCGCAGGCTGCTGGGGCCTCCACGGCACCAGCGATGAGGTCCGGTTGGCTGGTTCCTGAGTAGACATCTCGGGAAGCACTGCTCGGAAGGGGACCCGTCTGTTGAATTCCAACGGGAGCAGGCATACGGGGGAAGTGAAAAAACACGAAGCTGCGGCGCATCCGGCTGGCACTCCGCCAGGCTCTGCAGGGATGACGGGAGCCACTCAATAGCCGAGGCCGAGCCCTCGCTGTGGGTACTGCACATCCCCGTGCGCGTGAGGGAGGCCGTACCGCCCCCTCTCCCACCGGCTGCTGGTCGGTGGTGCCCAGAGCGAACGTTTGTCCCGGGATAAGTGGCTGGTGTTGGACACACTTAGCTCTGACATCCCATGAAATTGGGAAACTCAGAGCATATTTTAGCTGTTCGAAGGGCGTACATTTTTCTTGGGGTGATTTCGAGAATGCTGACCTCTGAACTCCTGTGACCCACGGTGAGTGAGGCTCAAGTGGGGGTCGGAGACCCCGAGGAGCCGAGGGCATTCTGGGTGACTGGGGGGGAGGCGGGCGGGTCTGCAGGGGGAGAGGGAGGCTTTAATTCCCGGACACGGGATGTTGGCATCACTTGGCCTTTGGTGTCAGGTGGTCCGTTTGCTGTGAAACGCAGCCAACGTGGCAGCCAGGCCGGGTTCGAATGCGCTCGGCGGATGTAGTGTGACCTCATTCGGACGTGATGGCGCAAGAACGGGTGCCAGAGGGGATAGAAAGGACAGAGAAGAAAGTGCTTCGTTCCAGGGTCCGAGGTGAGATGGGAGGGGAGTGAGATGACGGTGAGCAGTGACTGGGACACGCATGGGGCCTGCCTAAGGCCGTGTGTGCCCCCACGGCCATCGGAGACCTGCTTCCTCCTTCAAATGGCGAGCAGATGGGGCGGAACGGCCGCCGTGAGAGAGTTTGAGGCTGGGGTTCGGTGACGGTCAGTGTAGTCTGCAGCCGGGTGGACGCCACGGCCACAGCTATGGCCACGGCCACGTGCTCTGGCGTGAATATGGTCACAGCCGGGGCCGGTGTCGGGACGCCCCCTGAGCTGCGGGCGGGTTAAGGGACCCGGTGCCTCGTCCATTGTGGTCAGTGAGACGTCAGGGAACCGCGGTCACACATCCCAGAAGGAAGTGCGGCCTTCGGAAGGACTGTCTCGTCTGGAGCCACAGGGAGGGAGTCGTGCGCCTGCGCGGAGGGAGGTCCCTGTGACATGGCCCCTCGGGGAGAAACCCTGCCCCTCCCCTCACCGCACAGCGATCAGAGAGATGCGGAGAGCGGACACTCCGTCACCGCGGGAGCGCTGGGTGCCGGGGCCGGGATGGCGAACGGAAAGGACCCAAGGAACGCCGTGGTTCCGACGGGAAATGTCGGTCAACGAGCCAGGCACCGAGCGGGGAAGCTGCTCTGCTTCTCGTCGGAAGCAACTCTGTCGTCCAGGCTTCTGGCCGCGAAGCTGCCGGAATGTCTGCCGTCGGTTCATCTACATCCGACCGTTCCCCGGGACCCAAGTCGCCCTGCTTTGTGTTCTTGGCTCTTTCCATGTTGACGTTCATATAACAGTAACAACAGCAGCAACAACAATAATAATAACGACTTGATGGGACTGTCCCCTGGGACGGCCGTCTCGTCATGTGAGCATGTGCACATGTTCCACAGGGACCGTGTGGGGGGCGGGGGGGGGGGGGGGGGGCTCGGGGGGTATGTAATACCCTTTGTAATAATAAATTTAAAAAAATAGCATGGGGGGGACAGGGCCTGGGGGGCCTCCTCTTGGGAAATCAGTTCAGGGAGGAGCAGTAACCGTGTCGCCCTCAGTCCAGGTTTGTAAGTCACTGCGGGATCCATTCCAGGGTCCCAGTCACTCATATTCTGACCAAATGCGATTTTAAACCTCCCAGTGTTCTATGTACCAGCAAGTATTACAGTCGGAGACACGCATTTACGTTCATGATCTTGACCGCCAGGCTGTGGGTTTTCCTTTAGAACGGGTAGGCGCATGGTGAATGTTGTTTTAATGACCCTGAATGCCATTCGAAGCTGCCTGGTAGATGTGAGTCGAAGGCACTTATTAACACACAGGAATTAAATTAAGAGCCAGTGACACATATTGCATGAATGTGCTTCCTGTCCGCACCTGGGGACGCCGTGGCGCAGTCCCCGCCGCCTCCTGCCTGCTGGGAGGTGAGCTTCCGTGGGGGGTGAGTCACGCGCCCAGGAGCGCCCCCAAGGATCAGACACCCGCCCACCAACCGTACGGTCCAGGGGACGGAGGCTCAGGAGGA
>NW_006298272.1:1002056-1002391 GCF_000327345.1 Myotis davidii | reverse complement strand
AGCTGGGACCGCAGAGTGTGGGACCAGCCCCTGCCCTCCTGCGTGGGTGAGTGGGGCCCGCTCCCGCGGGGGCCGACCGGAGCCCGTGGCGCTACCACTGCTGTCCCAGCGCCGTGTTCATGCTCCTGACATTTGTGTAGGATTTTAAAATATATATATATATATTTATTGATTTCAGAGAGGAAGAGAGAGGGCGCGAGAGATAGAAGCATCAGTGATGAGAGAGAAGCATTGATCGGCTGCCTCCTGCACGCCCCCCACTGGGGATCATGCCCACGACCCGGGCCTGTGCCCTGACCGGGAATCCAACCCTGACCTCCTGGTTCATTGATCAA
>NW_006298272.1:987681-989959 GCF_000327345.1 Myotis davidii | reverse complement strand
AGTCGGTTGTGGTCACTGCAGGGGTCTGGGCTACATTGAGGCAACCAGCTGGGATGCGGGAGCCACAGTGGGCGACAGGATGTCACAGGCTGTGACGGAAGAGCATCCACCGGGCCCCCTTGCAGATCCTGCTGGAACCTTTCACGGGGGAGAGCACAGCCCCTCCTGGTGGCCCTACCCGGGCTGCGTCCCACGTGGCCCTGCTCACTCTCCCCTCCCCCCACAGGCTTCGACCTGGTGAAGTGCG
Source organism: Myotis davidii (assembly GCF_000327345.1). Classification (NCBI taxonomy): domain Eukaryota; kingdom Metazoa; phylum Chordata; class Mammalia; order Chiroptera; family Vespertilionidae; genus Myotis; species Myotis davidii. The sequence goes on along the minus strand of NW_006298272.1, from coordinate 989,712 downwards.
AAGACCCCGGGGTGCCCAGCTACGGCTACCGGGTCCAGAGAGAGGGCGCGAGAGATAGAAGCATCAGTGATGAGAGAGAAGCATTGATCGGCTGCCTCCTGCACGCCCCCCACTGGGGATCATGCCCACGACCCGGGCCTGTGCCCTGACCGGGAATCCAACCCTGACCTCCTGGTTCATAGATCAACGCTGAGCCACTGACTCACGCAGGCCGGGCTGTGTGTAGGCGTTTAGGTGTGAAAGGCAGATGTTCTGGTTCCGTTTTATTGAGACCATCTGCAGGGAATTATTAGAATTATAGCACGCGTGTCTCATGGTTTTATGCTCTCTGCTGTAATTTCCTGAGAGACAATGTCTTTCCTTCAGAGCGATGCTTGGGAACAGGAACAGAAAGAAACGATAGAGACGGGGAGGTGACTGTGGTGTGTGATGTATAAAACACAGACGGGCGGGCTGTGTCCTTGTAGCTAAATAAACCCGTGACCCCTGTGTGACCCCACGTCTGTGTTTTGCAGCGGAGTGCGGTGGGCAGATCCACGCGGCCACCTCGGGGCGCCTGCTGTCCCCCGGCTACCCGGCACCCTACGACAACAACCTGCACTGCACCTGGGTCATCGAGGCCGACCCCGGGAGGACCATCAGGTGCGTGTCCGATTCTGCTCCGGCGGTTTGGGAACAGAGGTGTGTCGGCTGCTCTCCCCGTCGTGACCCCTGGGGGGTGATGTGTGAGGTTGCTGAGCTACAGGAGGGAGCGCGCTGGGGGGGCGAATGGTCTGCGGGCCCACGTGTTGACACTGTGCTCCTTTGACAATGTGCGGTAACCACGTATAACAAAGAAAAACAGAAAGTGTATTCGTTAGTGTTGGCTGCGTAGCAAGCTGGCCCCCCAAACTCAGTTGCTTTAAACAGTTAGTGACGTGCTCAGGGCGTGGTGGGTGGTCTGGGCAGTCTGGTCTGTGCGCACCCAGCCAGGTGGTCCTGGTGGCCTCGCGCAGGTGTGGGGCCTCCGCCGGACGGTTGGGAAGGCGGGGTCCTCTCCGCCCAGGTTGCCGGTCCTCCATAGCCAGTCGCAGTGGAATGTCCGCAGCAACACTCAACGCTTGCATTGCATTTGTTCACGTGCCCTTTGCCAAAGCAGATCTCACGGTCTCAGGAGCAAGAGGGTTTGGAGAGAGACACTCCACCCCTTAATGGGGAGAGAACAGAGGCACAGTGATGGGCACCAGGCAGGCGGGGAGGTCACGGCTCATCCTCATCTGTGAGACACGGACGTCACTGTGGGGCAGACCAGGACCCGCTCCAGGCTGGAGGGGCACACGCACCAGACAACCATCAAACATGCAGCCATTTAACACATTTCGTACCGCTCAGGAGTTGTCTCTTGTTCCGCGCGCCATCTGTTAAGGACCGCTCACGAGTGTTCTCGTTTCTCATGCCCACGGAAAAGGGAGCGAATCTAGATACTTATGTAAATTTGTTTGGTCCCTCTTCATAGAGGAAAATGTTCTATGCGGTACCATACGTTAAAAAAGTACTAGGAACTTTGTTTAATTGTTTTTGTAAATAAAAATGTTATAATTATTGAAAAACAGCACCTAAAATGCATTATGATGATTTAAATAACGTGCAGTTTGCCCCAAAACGTGCGGTCCCTGGCGTATGCCTTAGAGATTTCTATGCGGTACGCAGCGTGTTAAGAGAAAGTGTCTATTTGGATGAATGGGTCTGGGTTGTGGAGAGCAGTTTGTGAAACCACTGAGCAAACCAGCAAAAGGAAGGTTTTTAAAGCAGGTTGTCCATGTCCAGTGGGAAGGCCGTGTCGCAATCCCCAGTCCGTCCAGCAAAAGGTCATTTCCAAGCGAGCTGGCCTTGGTCACGTCCCCTGGCCGGAAGGGAGCACACGGTCCTCTGCCCGCTTCTCCCCTCTTCTCCGCCCGCTCACCGTCCCGTGCATCGCAGCGCTCTTCACCGTCTCCACATCGTTATTATTTGTGTTCTATGCCTGTTACCCTCCATCTATTTTACTGAGGC
>NW_006298272.1:970345-987611 GCF_000327345.1 Myotis davidii | reverse complement strand
GTGCTGGGAGGACACTGAGACCTCCATGCGGGCCCGGCCTGGTCGCCGCAGCCACCATGTAAACAGCCTCACCGCACACGCTCACAGCCACGAAAGCTCCACAGCCTTTCTTAAGACTCTGCCTAACCCGCCCCCCGCAGCCGTGACCCCCATGACCCTGGTCCCTGTGGCCCTCCCTGGTGTCACTGCACCCTCGGAGAGGAGCGGCCGGCCTCCGGGTCCCTCTGTGGACACAGGAAGGGCAGAGAGAGGCCACAGCCAGGGCCTTGGTCGGGCAGTCGGTGGACGGAAACGCTCCCACTCTGGTGATCTGTGTCCTGTGCACAGATCCAGCACCCTCGGTGACTTGTGGGAAACAGACGCCCGGGGCGGGGGGGAGGGGGGCGGACTCACTCCTCTTGGGCCTTCAGCTCCCGAGTCACCATCCCTGCAGGAGACACCTCCTGGGCCGGGCCAAGCCCTGTCCCCTTCCACAGCCCCCTCCTCGGTCCCTTCGTGCACAGACAGCAGTGTCACCTCCGTCTCCCCGGGATACGCCCAGGACGTTTACAACATGGATCATTAGGGCGGACCGGCCAGGAGGTGCCCGTGCAGGACACATGCCAACCGCCCGCATGAGTCAGGCCCGAGCCACACCAACAGGAATGACGGAGGGGGGGCAGGGGGGTTACTGACAGGGACACTGGGGCCACCGCTGCCCCGGGGAGGGGACGCTGACGCCTCCAAGAGCCCATGCGCCTCGGCTCCCTTAGCCGCCTCCTCCCAGCCGTGTCCGCTCATCCTCCCGATGATGCCCGTCCTGCTCCTGGAAGGTTCCCATTTTCAGAAGTTATTTGACTCCAATGTCCTCCGTCTCCAGTGTTTCCCCAAGACCTGGGCTGTGCCTCCCAGTCTGTGGGGCTGACCGCCTTAGATTTCTTTCTAGGTGCAGCGGTTCTCAACCTTCCTAATGCCGCGCGACCCTTAATGCAGTTTCTCACGGTGTGGTCACCCCCAACCATAAAATTATTTTCGTTGCTACTTCATAACTGTAATGTTGCTACTGATATGAATCGTCATGTAAGTATCTGACATGCAGGCTGTATTTTCATTGTTACAGATTGAACATAATTAAAGCATAGTCATTAATCACAAAAACAATATGTAATTATATATGTGTTTTCCGATGGTCTTAGGCGACCCTATGAAAGGGTCATTCGATCCCCAAAGGGGTTGTGACCCACAGGTTGAGAACCTCCGTCTAGGAGGCCGTGGGAAAGGCAGTGCATGAAAGCCGCACGGTGGGGGCCCGTCTCCCCCTCCCTCTGACCTGCGTTTCCAGTTCCTCTCTCCTCTCACTTCCCTCGCACTTTAATTTTCTCCCCACTGACCTCTCCAAAGCCTCTACGGGCTGGTCCCCCGAGTCCCGGCCCCCAGGGGTTTAGCGCTCTGCCCCTGGCGCGTTATCTCCGAGGCTCACCTGGGCCCGTTTCAGAGGGAGCGCTCGCTGTCTCCATCCCGCGCTCGGCCCCTGCCTCACCCGCAGACGCTTCCCAAAGTCTAGGCCTCAGTTACAACGTCAGGCCCTCAGCAAAGACGCCTCTTCCTGATCCCGCCTGAGAGTGTGCTGCCTTCCCTGGCTCCGCGCTCTGCGCCTCAGCGCCTTCCCTCGCGGCCGGAGACCTGGGTGTCAGGGCAGCCAGGCCCTCCTACCTCCACGCTGCTGCCCGCCCACCCGTGACCTCACTGTTCATCCCCCCTTCTCCCCAGGCCTTCCACTCACCACCCACCCATCCAGCTGCCGCACCTGGATCCACGCCCGTGGCCACGCCCCCAGATTCCCCAGACCTCCAGCCCAAGGCCAGAGGGACTTCTCTCCACGGTCCAGTACAGAAGCAGTTTCTGTACATCTGAATGCAATCTCTTATTGATCATATATAGCAATAATGTGTTCCATACAGCACATACATAAGTTATCTATTTTATTTTATTGAGAAAGAGAGAGGGAGAGAAAGAGAGAGAGACATTGATGTGAAAGAAAACCGTTATTGGTTGCCTCCTGCACGCCCCCTACTGGGGATCGAGCCTGCACCCCAGGCATGTGCCCTGCCGCGGGAATCGAACCAGCGACCTTTGGGTGACAGGACGATGCTCAACTAACCGAACCGCTCAGCCGGGTGTAACTTACGTATTCTTATACCCGGTGGGCAGTCATTTTAGTCTCATAACGATGTATTTCGATACTCACAGACTCTTCATTTCCTTGAGTCGAATCCAGTTTAACTCACTCTCTTTCATAGTTAATGGGTCTCTGTACTTAGATTCTGCCCTATCGCATACTTGTGGGGAATGATCATAATGGTTTTGTGTTCAGATTTAAAAGTGTTGCCTCCCCCATGTTAGAACAACATCACGTTAGGTTATTGTAGTAGGAGGTTTATTTTCCCTCCACATTCATCCCCACTCCACCCGGGTTGACTTTTGCACAAGGTGTGAGGAGGGTCAAGGCGCTGTTTTGTCCACAGGGAAGCTGATTGTCCATTTGTGGGACAGCCAGTCTCCATTGCAGGGCAGTGTGGCCTTCGTCACAAGTAATTCACTCACTTCGGCCTGTTTCTGAGCTTAATTTTGTCCATCTGTTTGTCCATCTGCTCGTCCATCTGTTCGTCCATCCATCTGTCCATCTATTTGTCCATCCAGCACAGGACCTGTCTCTATTGGTTCCTTACTTGCCTTATTAGAAGTCTGGAGATTCCGTAGTATCACCCCCACCTTCGTTCTTCTGCGTTAGATTGCCATGGCGGTCCGTGGCTCTGCATTTCCATGTGCATTTTACAAACACGTGTCACTTCCTGCCACGGAAATCGCTAGGATTCCTACTGGAATCGCAGTCGATCAATAGACGAGTTGAAGGAAAGCTGACATTGCGGAGGGAGCTGAATTCCAGCCCCCGGCCCGGTGTGTGGTCTGGTTACGGAGATCTGAGGCAGCTTGCCTCAGTCTGTGCGCCGTGTCCTGTGCGTGGGCCTTGCCCATCTCAGGAGGACTCCCCGCTCTGACCTGCTTTCTGATGATGATGTCAGTCGTCGTTTCATTTCCTCTTCTGTGTGCGACTCCCTGAAAGTGACATTCCCCAGGGCAGAGGGGTCTCTCCATGCCGAGTATGAAAAGCAACTTGAAGGCAATACAAACCCACAGCAAAGGGACCATGAATGATTTCATTATTGGTGGACACACCAAAGGGCCCTGTGCATCGTCTGGGGGTAAGCGTGTGCACACGTGGGTGGAAATTGGGGAAATATCAACAGGACGGTCCATCTGAATTTCAGAGCACAGGTGACTGGAAGGACACAAGACCATGTGGGGGAGGGCATGTGAGAGTGTCTGTAAGATTTTATTCTTTAAAAAGATCTGGATCGAAGGGGGCTGACTGTTACCACCGGGGCAGGAGAGGGGTACACACATGCCTGCTGTAGTCTGATCTTTTCTGTGGAATAAAAATATATTTCATGTTGAACATTTAAAAATGAACTATGTTTCTGACTCCATGCAGGTGAGAGATATTTTTAAGCTTATAATACACACAAAATAGGTAATGTAGATGTGTGTGCAGTCTTTCCTGTGTCATCTGTTCCGATGTTTTTATCTCCCTTACAATTCTGTGCGTTGAGCAGTAAATAAAACGCTGTAAATCGACCGCTGCACCCGCCCCACTCTGATCCGTCTGAGTTGCGTAAATAGGCCCGGATTTCTGCCGCCGCCTCTGACAGCAAGCCCCCTCCCAGGGACGCGGGAGTCGCTCTGGAAAATATCTGTAAATCCAATGAAAGTGCCGTAAACTTCGTAAAGGAAGGAGTTGGTATTGCACATCTCTGCCTGTGCGCTCCGCGAATTCTAAATGTGATAAAGGAGTTGATGGGGCCCACTCCTGCCTTCGTGTTGCTGTTGCAAATAATGCATTTTCTGAAAATGCAATTTATGGGAACAAATACGACATCAGACCCCATCACGGAGGTTCGGGTAGACAATCTCCTGGTGTCAGCATCCCTTCCTGCGGGCGTGGGTGCTGCCCCCTCCTGGGGATGACGAGAACAACACCGACACCACATGGAAAACCCGCGGAATCAGTTTCCCACAAAGCTCTGTCCCGTGTCTGTCGTGTCTTCATGCCTGAGAAGCCCAGAGAGCTTTGTGTGAGAGCCGAGAGCTGGCAGCCGGTCCACGTGACTCCGTGGTTGAGCGTCGACCTATGAACCAGGAGGCGATCCCCGGTCAGGGCACTTGCCCAGGCTGTGGGCTCGATCCTCAGTGTGGGGTGTGCAGGAGGCAGCCGGCCCATGATTATCTCTCCTCATTGATGTCTCTCTCTCTCCCTCTCCCTTCCTCTCTGAGATCAATAAAAATGTATATATTTTTAAAAAGAGCTGACAGCCTCAGAAGGGGTGGTTTCATCCTGAGAAAGTGGCCCAGGATGTGGCTCAGGGCTCTGCACACCCCTGGCAGGTGGCGTGGGCCCTGCCAGGGGGATCCCGCTCCGCACGGGTGTCCCTGCGGCCCCGTCCCTGGGGCACACCTGCCAGGTGTCAGCAGGCAGGTCGGGGTGGGATGGGAGCGTGTGCAGCAGCTGGTGTGCACCTCTGGGGCCTCCATGCACCCCGGGACGGGAGGTGTCCCCCGAGTGACAGGCCTGTGCTGTCTCCGCAGCCTCCACTTCATCCTGTTCGACACGGAGAAGAGCCACGACGTCCTGCGGGTGTGGGACGGGCCCGCGGACGGCGCCCTCCCGCTGAAGGAGTGGGGCGGCTCTGCGCTGCCCGGTGACATCCACAGCACCTTCAACGCGCTCACCCTGCAGTTCGACAGCGACTTCTTCATCAGCAAGTCTGGCTTCTCCCTGCAGTTCTCAAGTGAGTGCCCGCTGCCGGTCCCCGGCCGCCTCGGGGACCAGTGCTGTGTTCCGGCCTCCCCAAGGGAGGGCATGTTCCGTGAGCACAATGTGGGGGTTGAAAGAGCGTGTCAAAGAGAATGCTTATCCTAGGAAATGCTGCTTTATTAGAATAGCTGTATCTATATCTACATCTATAATATCTATATCTATACCTATAATGTCTATACCTATATCTATAGTGTCTATACCTATATCTATGTGTACATCTGTATCTGTATCTGTATCTATATCTATAATATCCATTTCTATATCTATGTCTATATCTATAATATCTATATCTATACCTACATCTATAACATCTATATATATCTATATCTACATCTATAATATCTATACCTATATCTATGTCTACATCTGTATCTGTATCTATATCTATAATATCCATTTCTATATCTATGTCTATATCTATAATATCTATATCTACACCTATAATGTCTATACCTATATCTATATCTACATCTATAATATCTATATCCATATCTACATCTGTATCTATATCTATAATACCTATTTCTATATATCTACATCTATAACTATAATATCTATATCTACATTTATATCTATATTTATAATAGCTATATCTGCATCTATAATATCTATATCTATATACCTATATCTACATCTATAATATATATCTATATCTACATCTATAATTATATCTATATCTACATCTATAATACATCTATCTATATATCTATAACAGCCATATCTGTATGTATGTGTATATATATATATATATCTACAGCTATAATATATCTATGTCTATGTCTATATCTACATCTATAATATCTATACATATCTATATCTATATCTATGCTATATCTCTCTATATCTATGTTATCTATCTATGTCTACATCTATCTACACATACATAACTTTATGCAGTGATGAAGGTCACACCGTGTGTGATGGAGACCGACCGGCTTCTCAACCAACGGACAATGAGCTTTACTGTGAACAGAGCAATCCCTTGCCTCTACCGCACACACACACAGAAGCCACTCGGGTGGAGCGGAGATGCGGCTCCATGAGGCTCTGTGTGTGTGGACCTTTAACGGCTGACATCCGCCTGGTCACCTGACACTGAGCCAGGTGTGGGTCTCCCTGGACCCCAGGATGACCCTGGCGCTCCCCACGCCTGGCTCCAGGGAGCTCCCAGGTGGCTGTGGGTGATTCCCGGAGCCGCCAGCCGCCAGCTGACCTGCTCCCCCCCCACCACCTCCCGCATGGCGAGTCCGGTCCTCGCCTCCCTGGGCTGAGGGCCACGTGTTAGTGTGCGAGCCCCTCCCAGGGTCCTCGGGCCTCCACCAGGCCTGCGGCTGCCAGCTCCCGGAGACCCGTCCACCGTCATGGCCCGGCGGTCAGTAATGGACGTTTCCCGGGGGCGGCGGGGAGGAGAGGGCCGTTGTGGTTCCCCCTTTGAGTGCCTTTAGGGGGCCCCATGTGGAGGCGCCATTTAGTTCAGTGGCATCGAAAAGCAAGTGGAACTCACAGGTAAACACAGTCCGCCTCCATTTACCTCCCGGCAGGTCCTGGTGAGCCAGAGGAGGACTTACAGAGAGTGAGCTTCCGGCAATGCGGAGCTTAAAGAGGTTGCTCTAGAACTGAGGTCACGGGCTGCGCAGTCCTCCCCTCGGGGCCCGCTGGGCCTGGGCGACGTCGGCATGGGAGCTGGCAGGGCAGTGCCTGCGGGAGGGGGGCGTTCACTGCGAAATACCACGGAGGCTTGCTCTTCGGGGAAAATGTCCGTTATGCTAAGGTGATGTCAGATTTGCTCTTTTTTGTGAAATAAAAGTGTCCTTTTCTTTAGAAGCGATGGTGAGAGTGGACCTTAGGCGTGTGATCTGCGGGCTGTATGGGCTCAACCGAGAAGCTGGTAAAGTGAGGAGAGGGTTCCTCCGCTCTTGGGCCATTCCTGCCAGTAAACGGGCTCCTTAGAGCAGGTTAGGCTTTGCAGGAACACTGAGGGGATGGGGGAGCGTTCCCACCTCCCCGCTCCCACCCCCCACCCCATACCCCCCAGCACAGCTCTCCGACTAGGCTCCCCACCAGGGGCATTTGTCACAACCAATGACCGGCATTGACACGGAGGGTCACCCAGAGCCGCAGGGGACACCAGAGCTCACTCGTTTTTAAAAATATATATTTGCATTGATTTCAGGGAGGAAGGGAGAGGGAGAGACAGAAACATCCATGATGAGAGAGAATCATGGATCGGCTGCCTCCTGCACGCCCCACACGGGGGACTGAGCCCACAGCGCCGGGCATGTGCCCTGGCCGGGAATCGAACCCTGACCTCCTGGTTCATGGGTTGGTGCTCAAGCACTGAGCCACGCCGGCCGGGCAGGGTTCACTCTTGTGCTGTGCACCCTGTGGGTGTGGGCAGATATGTGATGGCGTGTGACCACATCACAGCGTCACAGGGCAGTGTCACTGCCCCGCGCCCTCTGGCTCCACCTTCACCCCTCCCGTCAGCATCGGAAACCCCTGATGTGTTCCCTGGGCCCACAGTTTTGCCTTTTCCAGGGCGGCACAGTGGGAGTCACAGTGTGGCCTTTCACACTCACTTCCGTCCTTAGTCGCCCGCATCGGGCTCCTGCAGGCCGAGTCCTGCCTCCACAGCGCCCTTCTTTCCGCCGAATAGCGTGCCGTGGTTGCCCGGGCAGGCGAGTGGATAGACAGCTGGGCAGACGGCCGGAGCTCCCTCCCCCATGCAGCTGCTGAGGGACAGGCACGGGCGGATCCAGCTGCTTCCCAGGTTTGCCAGTGCAGTAAAGCTGTAGCCGACGCCTGTGTGTAGCTTCTGCATGGACGGCGTTAGCCCCTGTGCGTGGAGGCCGGAGCTGGGACTGGCGGCTTGTGTGCTGAGAGCTCGCTTAGCTTTGTTCCTGGCCTTTAAAATGTCCCTTTTTTAAATTCGTCTGGAGCCTAGCAGCCACTTCCCCCCCGTATTCCATGATGATTCTCTCTTTTTAAAGGATATCCTCCTAGTTTTGGGTTAAAAAGCAGCCCCTCATTGCAGTTAACTGAAAACAGAATTACTGCTCCTCCCACAGGTGATGGGTATGCCGATGCTTGAAAGTGGTGAGTACGCACACACCTATTAGATGTGAGAGAAAATTACAAGTTAATGTTTAACTCATCTTTTTTCAAGTGTTCTAGACTGAACCGTGGGGCTTGCCATTTTTGTGGAGCGACATGGTAGATGCTGGCAGTGGCTGTGGTTGCCGTAGACGTTGCCGAGTATCCTCTCCCCCTGCGTCCCCAGTAAAGAAACCCCTGGGACTGGGATGTTCTTGGGAAGCATGACTTCGGGGGGGTACTATCATGGGGGCTCGGTGTCTCTGATGGATGCCTCAGTGACGGAAACACGCTGGCATTTTCAGAAATCAGCGGGGAAATGAGTCTGAATTGGGGGAACTTCGTAAAATTCAGAGCCACTGTCTTTGTTTGGAGTCCCGGCTTGAGAGCACGCACCCCGACAGGATTCTCTGCATTTTCTGAGCTTTTTCAGCCCCGAGGCCTTGATGCCCCAGCAGGGAGCCCGCTTCCGGCCATGCCCCGCCCACAAACAGCCCGTGGCCCGGCATAAGGCGGTTTCCTGCCGTAACCCAGGGAGCAGCTTTTCAGATAAATGTTTCCAAACAATAACTGCCCAGAGCGCACTGTTCACCCGGGAACTAATGACTCAGTCCGTAAGTTTGTTAATGTTTCAAGAAAAGCCAAGGCGGACTCTATGCATTTCCTGGGCCATGGCCGTAGTTCTTCATTTCCGTGTTAGTGGCATGAGAAAAGATCACCACTTGCTATGTAATTAAATCTAGAGGCCCTGGCCGGGCGGCTCAGCCGGTAGAGCGTCATCTGATTGCCAAGGTTTCAGGTTCAGTCCCCGGTGAGGGCACACGTAAGAATCGCCCGAAGAATGCATAGTTAAGTGGGGCAGCCAGTGGATGCTTCTCTCTCTGGCTCTCTCCTTCCTCTCTCTAAAATCAGTGGAAACAAAAATGGAGCCCAAATGGTGTGACTCAGTGCTTGACGGTCGACCTATGAACCAGGAGGTCACGGTTCTATTCCCCGTCAGGACACACGCCCAGATTACGGGCTCGATCTCCAGTGTGGGGCGTGCAGGAGGCAGCCGACCAATGATTCTCTCTCCTCATTGATGTTTCTATCTCTCTCTCCCTCTCCCTTCCTCTCCAAAATCAATAAAAAATATATTTACAAAAAAGAAAAATGAAAAATTAAATATATGTTTTATAGGTTCCCCTTGTCAACAGTGGGTTAATATGATGGGAGAGAGTGTGTCCCTGCAGGTTCTCATCCCACAGGGTCTGTGTGTCTGGCCCCGCGACACTCAGAGTCATGTCCATTGCTCGTATATTAAGGGTGTGGGCAGCTCGAACTGGCCCAGATGATCCCAGATTCAGGTGGACGAGGACCCGGATGGCAGTAGGCCCCCGGGGCCTGTGGGAAGTGTCACTGTGACCTGCAGAGCCCAGAACCCCTGGGCTCAGTGTCCATCCGCTCGGCCCCACCTCCTTCCTCAGGCAGCCGCGGGCAGGGCCAATGCGGCTGAAATCCCATTTACTAGTTCATGGCAGAAAGTGGAGAGACCCGGAGTCACAGATTCCCCTTCGGAGGAAACACATTTGAGGGAAAACGAGTGACAGGTGCGCTGTGCCCCTGAAAGCGCACAATCAGCACAGCCGTAAAGAACAGATGAGCGCCCAGGGCGCCCGGCTCTGCGTGGCCCTGGAGGTGCAAAAGCAATTTCTGACGCAGAGAGATGCCTTCGGTCGGTCGGGGCCTGGTGTGTGCTGCTAAGCAAGCTTTCCTGCCGCCACCGGGGCGTCCGCCCGCAGGTCCCAACCAGGGGGGCGCACACCATTCATCCCAAAGGCCCGGCCAGGGACAGCCCGCGGCCTGGCTTCAAAGTGCGCTTCCCCCCAAGCCTTCTTACTGCTTTGTGAGTCTAATCCAGACACCGAGGCAGCTTTTCCTGGTTATGTCCTCGTCCTGAAAGGAGGGCGTCAGACGGTGGGGTCCATTTCCACGGGACCCGGACCGAGCCTCCGTGGCTGACTCCCTGGTCATTTCCAATGCACCTTGGGGCTGGGCCGGCAGGCCGGGCGCCCCCTCTGAGCGCACGCGGGGCCCTGCACCGGCTCACACGCTCACGTCGGGCGTCAGCAGGGTCCGCAGAGGCAGCGCTTCTGTCCGTCGCCGCATGAACTCCGTGGGGGTGTGACGTTTCCCTGGAGCGCTCCATTATTCTCACACACATTCTGAAGGGAAGTGCGGATTAGAAGTAGGGAAGGTGCTTTCCTCCGAGAGGAACTAGACCCCCCACCATGCAAGGACGCATGACCGACAGAACGGGCCCACATTCCACGCACTGGTGGCCTGCGGATCTTTATGGAGAATGTGGAGGTTTGTTGGGAAGCATGTGCTGTTATTATAAAACTAGGATACGCTGGATTAAACTATGTTTTAAATGTGTTTCTGTTGATTTTTATAAGAGAGGAAGGGAAAGGGAGAGAGAGAAACATCAGTGATGAGAGAGAATCATGGATCAGCTGCCTCGTGCATGCCCCCTAGTGGTGATCCAGCTTGCAATCCATCCGGGCATGTGCCCTGACCGGGAATCAAAACCATGACCTCCTGGTCATAGGTCAATGCTCAACCACTGAGCCACGCTGGCCAGGCTCCAAGCATGTACTTTTAAACTCCTTGCTCACTACTAAACAAAAGAAACACACTCTTGACGCGGTTGAATGCTGCGGTCTCTGCCAAGGATGAAGAAGAAAAACTATATTTCTGGGAGATGTAGACACTTCCATTAGATCCAGTATTAAATCTGGGTTTGGCATCCTGGACTTTTAGCATGAGTGATGCCAATATTAATTGTTCCTATCAGTGACCAGAGTATACCTTTCCATTTTTTGTGTCTTTTTTCATATTTTTTAAACATGTTTTTATTGACTTTAGAGAGGAAGGGAAAGGGAGAGAGAGAAACATCAGTGATGAGAGAGAATCATGGATCAGCTGCCTCGTGCATGCCCCCTAGTGGTGATCCAGCTTGCAATCCATCCGGGCATGTGCCCTGACCGGGAATCAAAACCATGACCTCCTGGTTCATAGGTCGATGTTTGACCACTGAGCCACACTGGCTGGCCTAGATTAAATTATTTTTAAAAGGGTTTCATGACTGGGGCTTCTCAGAGCCTTTGACCCTAATGAGGACTCTGGCCTATACAGTGTTTGCCAATCCTGTTTGACCAGATTCCCCTCAACAACCCTCATAACTACACTATATAGGACATCTGTTTCCCAACGTTGATATGTCTGTGGGAATTTTCACTCGTGTCCATGACTAGGTACAGAAGCTGGGATGGTTGCCGGCCGTCCCAGGCCTCCCGTTTCCGGGAGGGGGCAGGGTTCGAGTTCAGTATGAAGCCTGGGTCCAGTGTCCTCCTGGATGGGACTCGCGCAGGGTTGGTGACACGCATGTGTCCTGATTGTAGGAGCACGGATCACACGTGTGTGCCAGAGCCCCACGGGGTCCGATGCCCGCTGATCCCCAAACGCCCTCCCCTCTTGTTGGGAGGCACTGGCCGCCACCCACCCGACTTCAAAGTCCTGATACTCCTGTTGCCATGAGGGCGCCACTTCCAGGGCCTTTGCTGAAGTCGGGTGATGGGGGATCCGCGGCCCCTTGGACCTGTGCTGCGGGTGGCAGTGCGATAGGGGAATCCTGTGAGGGCAGAGCACCCAGGGGACCCACGCCTCCTGGGGAGACTGAGCTGCAGCCTCGGTGTGGCCTCCGTCACGGCGCCCACGGAGATTCAGGGGCACCTCAGCCGGCACCTGGGAGGGCACAGCCTCGGGGGCTGCCCTGTCTCCTGTTGCTCAAGGCTCCAGGGGACTGCACTGTAATGAAGGCTGATCATTGCGCTGCCTGTTTTCCTTAAATCCTGTTCACAACGGAGCTCGGGGAGTGTGTGTGTGCTACAGCTTTACTCAGAGGGGAGTGTGTGTGCGTGTGTGTGTATGCGTGTGTGAGTGTGTGTGTGAGTGTGTGTGTGTGAGTGTGAGTGTGTGTGTGTGTGCGTGAGTGTGTGTGTGCTACAGCTTTACTCGGAGGGGAGTGTGGGTGTGTGTGTGTGTGTGTGTGTGTGCGTGTGTGAGTGTGTGTGTGTGCGTGTGTGTGTGAGTGTGTGAGTGTGAGTGTGTGTGTGTGAGTGTGTGTGTGCTACAGCTTTACTCAGAGGGGAGTGTGTGTGCGTGTGTGTGTATGCGTGTGTGAGTGTGTATGCGTGTGTGAGTGTGTGTGTGAGTGTGTGTGTGTGAGTGTGAGTGTGTGTGTGTGTGCGTGAGTGTGTGTGTGCTACAGCTTTACTCGGAGGGGAGTGTGGGTGTGTGTGTGTGTGTGTGTGTGTGCGTGTGTGAGTGTGTGTGTGTGCGTGTGTGTGTGAGTGTGTGAGTGTGAGTGTGTGTGTGTGAGTGTGTGTGTGCTACAGCTTTACTCAGAGGGGAGTGTGTGTGCGTGTGTGTGTATGCGTGTGTGAGTGTGTATGCGTGTGTGAGTGTGTGTGTGAGTGTGTGTGTGTGAGTGTGAGTGTGTGTGTGTGTGCGTGAGTGTGTGTGTGCTACAGCTTTACTCGGAGGGGAGTGTGAGTGTGTGTGTGTTACAGCCTTAGCAGCTATGATTCTTGGTCTCTTCCATAATCACTTGCATTTGCCACAAGATTTTGCAGGAATCCCTTCAAAGTAAGTGTAATCCAGGCGCTATTAGTGCATATGACAGACTCTTTTTAAAAATCTTGATTGTTGGAAGTATTACCTGTGTCCCCTTTTCCCCCATTGACCCCTCTAGTCCCACCCCCGCCCCAGGCCTTCAGCACCCACTGCCTGTGCCCATGGGCCGTGCATGTGCACCCAGGTCTTTGGTTGATGACCTCCCTCTCCCCCCTGCCCCTGCCTTCCCTCTGAGATTCTCACTCTTCCATCTCTTCTGCGTTCCTGCGTGGACAGAAGGCCCCCGGTGCCAGCCCAGGGGCCCTAGAGGCCTACATATGTACTCGCCCCCCTTCCAGTCACGTGACCTGCTGTTATCTCCTCTTCCAGCCTCGGTAGCGTCCACCTGCAATGACCCAGGGATGCCTCAGAACGGCACCCGCTACGGGGACAGCAGGGAGCCGGGTGACACCGTCACCTTCCAGTGCGACCCCGGCTACCAGCTGCAGGGACCCGCCAGGACCACCTGCGTGCAGCTCAACAACCGCTTCTTCTGGCAGCCGGACCCGCCCACCTGCACAGGTACCGGCAGGGGCAGGCACACACCTGGGAGGGATGAGCGGCCTCGGTCCACTCCCCGGGCAATGGATTGTCTCTTCAGAAACATTTCTTTTCTTTAAATGAGGAAGAAAGAGGGAGCGAGAGACAGAAACATCGATGAGGAGAGAGAAACAATGATCGGCTGCCTCTTGCACACCCCCTGCTGGGGATGGAGCCCACCACCCGGGCCTGTGCCCTGACCGGGAGTCGAACCGTGACCTCCTGGTTCCTAGGTCGACGCTCAGCCCCTGAGCCACACCGTCAGGGCCAGAACCATTCCGTAAGGGCCCCTCTCCGTCCGCGGGGGCTCTGGGCCCATGCTGACATTTCATTGCAAACCTTTAAGCTCCATTTTATTAGGTGAGATCCAGGGAGTAGTCTACTTAATATACGGCAATTGACATTTATCTAACAGTTCCTATCCTGAACTCATCTTGTAAAAATAAGAATTAATCAAATTACTATAATTTAAAATTCTGGGTGGCTGAAATTTCATAACCCTCCTATTGCTCTTCTCATTTTTTAATATAGAAACTTGCCCACGAGCAAAACCAACTAGATAGAAAGTACTTTCTCTTTTGAGATGGTTTTTCTATCGTCTTGCTACATTTTAATCGAGTTCTGAAAACTAGAAATCATACTGCTTTTGTCCAAATGAAGATGCCAGGAGAAAGTTGTCTCTGAAATGCGCTGGAATGTTAGAGTTTGGCCTTATTAACATGGAAATGGGGTTTGCAGACTTTAATTTGAATAATAATCCAAGATGTTCTTTCGCAAAAATGGCTTTCAGGTAATGCGTGTTTTTATGGAAAACAGCAATGCCATGTAGACTGTCCCTCCATTCAATTAAACATTTCACCACGAATAACTATTTAGATGAATTCAACTTAATTTTAAGAAGAAATGCTACTGAACTTTATTATCCTAGTGAACGGTCACAGTGCAATTTGAACTTCTTTATAATCGGCTTCCAGTACGTACAATTTAATCCGTGGAGAGACCACGATCATGAAATGAGGGGCACCGGCTGTCATGTCTTCAGGAGCACCACAGATTTCTCCTCTTCCTTTTTCTTCTCTATTTTTTTTTTTTTGCACTGGAAGATGCATGGGTTTTTTAAAAACATGTTTGTATTGATCTCAGAGAAGAAGGGAGAAGGGGAAAGAGATAGAAACATCAATGTTGAGAGAAAATCATGGGTCGGATTCCTCCTGCATACCCCACACTGGGGATGGAGCCCCCAACCCGGGCCTGTGCCCTGACTGGGAATCTATCCATGACCTCCTGGTTCATAGGTCAATGCTCAACCAGTGAGCCACACTGGCCAAGCTCTACTTGTTTGTTTTTAAAAGTGGAGTAATTAGCCCTAACTGGTTTGGCTCAGTGGATAGAGCATCAGCCTGCGGACTGAAAGGTCCCAGGTTCGATTCCGGTCAAGGGCATGTACCTTGGTTGCGGGCACATCCCCAGTAGGGAGTGTGCAGGAGGCGGCTGATCGATGTTTCTCTCTCATTGATGTTTCTTTCTCTCTATCCCTCTCCCTTTCTCTCTGTAAAAAAAAAATCAATAAAATATATATTTAAAAAAATAAAAGTGGAGTAGTTACCTATAAATGCACCAACCATTTTAAACCACTGTCCTGCTTTTCAGTGAAGAAAGGCACCTTTTAATCCTGTTTTCAGGATTTCTGCTCCCGGGGAGGGACATCCGAAGCCAGGCCACTAGCAGTTAACCTCCGAGCCCCCTGCGCAGCTGACATTCACTCAGACACCTCACTGTAACATCTGACCCTCTTCTCACTGAGCTGTGGCCTTCGGCTGGCTCCTGTCCGAGTTCCCTAGTTCTGGTCCGTGACTCCGTCATCGTCCTCAGCAAAGACACCAGGCAGCACCTCACCCGTCTGGAGTGTCAGCTGCAGGGACACGCCCCCGCCACTGCAGCAGCTGCAGGCCCGGTGGCAGCGGCCTCCCAGGAGAGGGGCAGGCGGGCCGCCCTCTGGTTAGTTGAGTGACAGCCACGCTCAAACCGCAGCGAGTACGTCCGCGGTCCGCAGTGTGGAAAGCCCTCCTCGGCCGGAGGGTCGCGGCATCCCCTCGGCTCAGTCACGGACGTGCTGACCTCCTGGCTGTGGCCTTTCTGCGGCGAGGGAGTGACAAATTTCCCAAAATTGACTTGGAAAAAAATTGCATGCATTAACCTCAGCTGGTTGTGAATTTCTGCTGTGTCAGTCTCTAAATCAAAAGATGTGAATGCCTACTCTGTTTCCTTAATAAAATACTGCTTATGAATCAATTAGTGAGCTCCTTTCCAAACAGGAAAAAAAGCTTTAAAATAGTGTAGAAAATGTTCTAACAGTATGTTTGTCATGTATACTCCTCTAACTGAGGGTTGACGTCTTCAGAGGGCCAGGAAATGACAAGAGCAATGGACATCTTCAGGTCCCATGACCTGGGGAAGACATTTGTCCTCTCTGAACTTATTTCTTAATCTTTAAGCATGGGAATAAATAGACAACATTTGTCATCGCCTTGATCTTCAAAAGGTACCTCTCCCGCTGAACACCTCTTTTAATTTTTATTTTGTTTGATTTCGATTTATTTATGTATTTTGTTACTCCTCATCAGAAGATTTTTTCCATTAATTTTTAGAGAGAGTAGAAGAAAGAGAGAGGCAGAGAGAGAGTTACATCGATGTGAGAGAGACACCTCAGTCGGCCACTCCTGCTCACCCCCCACTGGGGATGGAACCCACAACCCGGGCCTGTGCCCGGACAGGGACTTGAACCCTGACCTCCTGGCCCAGGGGTTGACGCTCAGCCACGGAGCCACATGGCCGGGCAGAGCCAGCTCTCGAAACCTCATTTCAGTCCGAGGTCCCGGTGCGGGAGGGACCGTCTGTCCCTGAGCCCCGTGCCCTGCCGCCTCTCTCAGGGGTGCTGTGTGCACGTGACAGCCCCGTGAATACGGATGCATCCGTGGCCACCGATGCCTGTTACCGTTCTTCCTGTCTCGACATTTTGGTTCTGTCTCACTTCTGGATTGTTCTGATTTTTAAAAGTCCCACGAAAGGCAGAGCCCCTGGTGCTGGGAGACTGGCCTGGGCGGGGGAGCGCACGTGGAGGCCCCGACGGGCTTCTGTCTCTTTAGCTTCAACATGGAGCCCAGCTACGACTTCCTGCACGTGTACGAGGGCGAGGACTCCAACAGCCCGCTCATCGGCAGCTTCCAGGGCTCGCAGGCGCCCGAGCGCATCGAGAGCAGCGGCAACAGCCTCTTCCTGGCCTTCCGCAGCGACGCCTCCGTGGGCCTGTCCGGCTTCGCCATCGAGTTCAAAGGTACCACGTCCAGCATCCAGCGTCCAGGCCCCTCCGGTCACTCCTGCGGGAAGAGGGCCGGGCCGGCGGGCGCGTGCAGGAGGCAACCAATCCCTGTGTCTCCCACAGCGATGTTCCTCCCTGTCTTTCCCTCTCTCTTCCACTCTCCCTAAAAATCAATGGAAAAAGAAACTCGAGTAAGGATTAACAACAAAAAACAAACAAACATAAAAACTCCAAACAAACAAAAAACAAATATTCCAGGTAGATTATAATTTAAAAGAGAGAAAGGCAAAACATTCAAATTATACAAGAAAATATAAGACAATTTGACTGTTTTTAGATTTCACATGTGATATTATACAGCATTTGTCTTTGTCTTTCTGAATGATTTCACTTAGAAAAAATAAATACTTTTTTAAAAAAAAATATATGACCTCAGAGTAAGGAAGGTATGTTAAAGAAGAAACAAAGACTACGCAATGTACAAACATTTTTTATAAATTTAATCATAATTACTTTAATTTTTCCCTAAACAGAGATAACATAAACAAAGTGAAAAAAAAAAAACATGTTATAATCTGAAAGAAGACATTTACTGAGCTTGCATAAAAAACAGAAAATGAATTATTCGTGGTAAGAACCTCTCCAATAATTATAAACTAACAATAAAATGACAAACAACATAA
>NW_006298272.1:954029-960528 GCF_000327345.1 Myotis davidii | reverse complement strand
TCTCAAAAGGTACCTCTCCCGCTGAACACCTCTTTTAATTTTTATTTTGTTTGATTTCGATTTATTTATGTATTTTGTTACTCCTCATCAGAAGATTTTTTCCATTAATTTTTAGAGAGAGTAGAAGAAAGAGAGAGGCAGAGAGAGAGAAACATCGATGTGAGAGAGACACCTCAGTCGGCCACTCCTGCTCACCCCCCACTGGGGATGGAACCCACAACCCGGGCCTGTGCCCGGACAGGGACTTGAACCCTGACCTCCTGGCCCAGGGGTTGACGCTCAGCCACGGAGCCACATGGCCGGGCAGAGCCAGCTCTCGAAACCTCATTTCAGTCCGAGGTCCCGGTGCGGGAGGGACCGTCTGTCCCTGAGCCCCGTGCCCTGCCGCCTCTCTCAGGGGTGCTGTGTGCACGTGACAGCCCCGTGAATACGGATGCATCCGTGGCCACCGATGCCTGTTACCGTTCTTCCTGTCTCGACATTTTGGTTCTGTCTCACTTCTGGATTGTTCTGATTTTTAAAAGTCCCACGAAAGGCAGAGCCCCTGGTGCTGGGAGACTGGCCTGGGCGGGGGAGCGCACGTGGAGGCCCCGACGGGCTTCTGTCTCTTTAGCTTCAACATGGAGCCCAGCTACGACTTCCTGCACGTGTACGAGGGCGAGGACTCCAACAGCCCGCTCATCGGCAGCTTCCAGGGCTCGCAGGCGCCCGAGCGCATCGAGAGCAGCGGCAACAGCCTCTTCCTGGCCTTCCGCAGCGACGCCTCCGTGGGCCTGTCCGGCTTCGCCATCGAGTTCAAAGGTACCACGTCCAGCATCCAGCGTCCAGGCCCCTCCGGTCACTCCTGCGGGAAGAGGGCCGGGCCGGCGGGCGCGTGCAGGAGGCAACCAATCCCTGTGTCTCCCACAGCGATGTTCCTCCCTGTCTTTCCCTCTCTCTCCCTCTCTCCCTCACAGAAAAATGCCCTTGGGTGAGGATAAGAGAGAGAGAGAGAGAGAGGGAGGGAGGGAGGGAGGGAAAAGAGAAGGGACGGGGGGGGCTGGGGGAGGGGAGGGGAGGGGAGGGAAGGATTAAGAAAAAAGCCCATAGACACAGACCAGAGTGTGGTGACTGCCAGAGGGGGAGGGGTGGGGCGTGGGAGGGGAAAGGGGGGGTGAGTGGTGATGGAGGGAGACTTGCCTGGGGAGTGAACACAGGACACAATGCACAGATGATGTACGTAGAATTGTACACCTGGGTCCCCTATGATTGTCAGCCAGTATCACCCCAATACATCACTGTTGTTTACAAATGGACCAATCCCCTCTTGGGAAGTCGGATTCCCTGCCTCTTCCCAGGCAGCTGAGGTGACTCGGTGCAAAGCCAGGAAGGGAGCTTCGGTTTTTCCAGAGTCAGTGTTTTTGGCTCAGCACTAAGGCCTAGTTAACGGAAGGGTGGATGGAGAAAAAGGAAGTGCTCTCTTTTCTGTTAACCAAGAACAAGTGATGGAATAGCAAGTGTGCAGTAAGATGTAGTTTGAAAACTTGGAACTGTAATTTGATTAAAAGTTTTTCTATGATATTTAGTTATTGACTGGGTAATTAGTAACCTGATCATCTTTCCTAGTATATGTAATTATTAACTTGATAATTAATTAACAACTCGGCCCTTGGTTGATCGGTAAATATTTTTTGAGCATTTCTCATGTTGGGCTCTAGTCTAGGCACTAAAAAACAATCAACCAGATAGCCAAACACACAGGAACATTAAGGCCCGCCCCCACAGGGGTCACCCGCCCCCATAGAGGTCACCCACCCTCACGGGGGTCCCCCGCCCCCACGGGGGTCACCCGCCCCCACGGGGTCACCCGCCCCCATAGAGGTCACCCACCCTCACGGGGGTCACCCGCCTTCACGGGGGTCACCGGCCCCCACGGGGTCACCTGCCACCATAGAGGTCACCTGCCCCCACAGGGGTCACCCGCCCCCATAGAGGTCACCCACCCTCACGGGGGTCACCCGCCTTCACGGGGGTCACCGGCCCCCACGGGGTCACCTGCCACCATAGAGGTCACCTGCCCCCACAGGGGTCACCCGCCCCCATAGAGGTCACCCACCCTCACGGAGGTCACCCACCCCCACGGGGTCACCTCCATTTCTCCTGCAGAGAAGCCCCGGGAAGCCTGCTTTGACCCCGGGAACATAATGAACGGGACCAGAGTCGGGACGGACTTCAAGCTGGGCTCCTCCGTGACCTACCAGTGTGACTCCGGCTACAGAATCGTGGACCCTGCGTCCATCACGTGTGTGATCGGAGCGGACGGGAAGCCGGCCTGGAACCAGGCCCTGCCCACCTGCAGCGGTACGTGTGCATGTGTGACAGCTGCCCCCGCCTCACCTCCGGCAGGTCCAGCGCAGTCACCGAGGGCCCTCAGCACAGCCTCTCCTGCCCCCCCATCCTCACCGCCTGCAGGTCCAGCACAGCCACCGAGGGCCCTCAGCACAGCCTCTCCTGTCCCCCCCTCCTCACCGCCTGCAGGTCCAGCTCAGTCACCGAGGGCCTCAGCACCGTTCCCTGGTCTGTGGTGGGGATCACTTGCTCGCAGAGCTAAGGCGGGAAATGCAGGCGACCTTCCTCCGTCCTTGAATCAGCCCGCCTCAGCCCTTCCTCCCAGTACCTGGAGGGGACTGTTTCTCTCCCTCAGAGCGTTCAGCATCTTTACTCCCATTTTGTGTAGCTGATCTACATAGAGGTTCCGATGCACAGTCCCAGGTGTGCTCTCTGTCTCTCTGTTTCCTTCCCTTTCTCTCTCCATTTATACACACGCAATATACATAGATGACATATGTACACATGTAACACTAAAGTGAATGCGTCACTTCCCCCCACAATCCAATAGCTTGTAACTCCTCACGTAGATGTTAAATTAATAAAATCACCTACTGAAGGTCAGATCCACCTGCGAGAACAGGCAAGAGTCCCCTCCAGTGACAGGAGCCAGAGTAATGCCCCCCTGATCTCATACATGGGGAAGGGCCTGGGGAACATTGTTCATCTCAAATCATTAAAACTCCATATCTCCATTTATTATTGTTAATGTTATAGTTGAAATTTTGAAGATTACATTTTATTAAATTGGTATACACACACACACACACACGTATATACACACAGACACATGCATAAAGGGAAACATGCATTTATTATATGTTTAAATCTATGTTAAGTATGCGTGTATCACACATGAATACATGTATGTAACGAGTAGGATGCATATATGCACTGTCGATTGGTGAAGGACTTCTGTGAATTCGTCAGCACTGGACAGTGTGTGACCTTTGTAGCCAGTCATGTTATGAGTTAGGCAGGCCGGTTTATGAGCAGCGCGTTCTGGTGATCGACTTCCTGGAAAATGCTGACAGACAGCGAAGGTCAGTTGTGCTGGCTGCATTCGGAGGTTTAGAAAGCACACACATTTCAGTCCTCCCCGGGTTTATTCACAACTGGAAATAACGACACACATGTGTACTCACACTCACTCACATAAACATAGACACACACACTCAGACACACTCTCAAATAGACACGCACACAAACATAAACACACAACCGCACATACTCTCACACACATACACACACACACACTCACAAACTTACACACAGACACTCAGACACACAATCACATAGACACACACTAACATAGACACACACACTCACAAACTTACACACACACTCAGACATACACACTCACATAGACACATTCACACACATACACTCACACACACACAGACACACTCTCAAATAGATACACACACAAACATAGACACGCACACAACTCACACATACACACTAACTCAGACACATGCACTCACATAGACACGCACACAAACATAAACACACAATCACACATACTCTCACACACATACACACACACACTCACAAACTTACACACACACTCAGACACACAATCACATAGACACACACACTCACAAACTCAGACACACTCACAAATACACAGGCACACACAGCTCTGTTGTAATTAACACCCCACCATCATGTTGCCCCTAACTTTCTAGGTTTCAGTTGCTTCAGCTTTAAATCAATCTTCTGAGAGACCACCCCCACATTAGTAATTATATATGTTGCTCTTGAACTGAACCTAAGGTATTAAAGGCTGAAAAGAACACAAAAACTAGAAAGAAAACTCTTTTCTTTGACTCCCATAGTAATATAAAAACAGAAAAACAAAAACCCTGAAATAATCCATGTATCTGAATGCAGTGATTGACAGCGACCAGACATGGCTGGTGAAGCTTTAAGTGGCCTAACAATTTGCCTTCATGGAGCCGTTATTGTTATTATTTGAGCTGTTTTCCCGATTATTTTAGCTTGTCTGAGAAAGGCTTAAAATGATATTGTCTTCCTGCTAAATTAACGTACTTTTATTCTAACCTGGTAAGTGCTTGTGTTCCTTTTTCTCTCACTTTGGAGAGCAAAGTGGAGTCAGCATTGGACAGTAACATCCTGGATGTTTTAGGTGACACCCTGCTCCCTGACGGGGCCTTGGCCTCCGGCCCTGTCCTGGGGGCGTCCTCCATGCATGTAATTCTGGTCGCTTTCCCTTCCAGCTCCCTGTGGCGGCCAGTACACGGGGTCCGAAGGCGTGGTGCTGTCCCCCAACTTCCCCCAGAACTACACGGCTGGCCAGACGTGCCTGTACTCCATAACGGTGCCGAAGGAATTCGGTAAGAATGTCTTTGTACTTTTAATTCATTGTCATGCTTTTCATCGGTGTTCATTGTTCTGCCTTTGTCCACCCTGTATGATTGAGTACACACACACACACACAGGCTGTTACAGTGGGGTTGCCTCTGCTACACGCACGTGCACACGCATGCACGCACGAGCTGATACAGGTAGATTTGCCCCGCTTGCTGGCGTCACCTTATTCTTTGATTAGAGCCGTGACGTGTGCGTTTGGCACACGTGCCTCCATTTACTGCTCACCATGCTGTGGAATGGTTTTAGCTTCTCCCTGACACATAAATAAGATTTAGTTGCTCATTGTCGGTTGATGCTAAATCACACGTTTTTGTCAATATCATGAAGGCCCGATATGCTCTTGGTTTGAGTGAAAACCTGACGAGGCGAGAAGTAGATAGTCCGCGGCAGGGACCTCCGTGGAGGAGCTGAGCTCTACAACACTCAGGCCGGGAGCGAGACAGAACGCCCAGCGCAGTGACAGCAGCTGTGTCCGCACTGGGTTGCTGAGTCACGTGTACACGCTGCAAGGAAGTTACAGGAATTAGGCATGAAAATAACCAGCTCTTAAGAGTTTCACATCCCTTCCCGAATGAGCCGGGTTCCCAACCCAGCGGTGTCTTGATCCCTGTACTAGTGCCCAAGCTCTCACCTAAACAGGCCACTTTGCGGTGACCCTGCCAGCACCCTAAGGTGAAATGAAACAAAACCCGCCTCGTTAATGTCAGACATGCAGACAACGACCATCTCACGCCTCCCACTCGGCACCAAACATCAAGGAACCACGCACAGTAGCTTTAGCCACGGAGAAGCTTTAGGGAGCTGAGGACTGAGTTGGAGGGACAGGTCCCTGTGCAGGACAACCAGAGCCCCTTTCCCTGCTAAGCGTGTCGCCCCTTCGTCCACAGTCGTGTTCGGGCAGTTCGCCTACTTCCAGACAGCACTGAGCGACGTGGCCGAGTTGTTCGACGGGACCCACCCGCAGGCCCGGCTCCTCAGCTCGCTCTCCGGGTCCCACTCAGGTAAATGCCAGAGAACCTGTTGGTACTTCTGTTCAGATGGGCGTGTGGCTCGTTCTAAACTCCGTGTGTGTTTGTGTGCTTGTGTGTTCGTGCGTGTGTGTATGTGTATGTATGTGTACGCGTGTGCATGCACACATGTGCGTGCGTGTGTGCACGCACACATGTGCGTGCACGCGTGTGTGTGTGTGTGTGTGTGTGTGGAGAAACTTAGTAATCCTTGAGTGTGTTGTTTGTTTAGTAAAATCTTCGCTAAGAAATGTCCAGTGGACCTTTATCCCATAGACAAAGCCGTCTGCTTTGATTGTCCACTTACTAAGATTACAAAAAGTAGGCTATCCCTCTCAATAAAAGTGGAAAATATCCAAGAGAAAGGATTGACTGGGATGTTTTTAATTTCTATTCTATGTGTTGGGAGCTTCTTCCTGGAGCTAAACAGTATGAACATTTTGGTCTCACTCAGTTGACCCCTGCAAATACATATGTTTAGACCAGGAGGCCTCAAACTTTTTAAACAGGAGGCCAGGTCGCTGTCCCTCAGGCCCTTGCGGGGCCGGACTATAGTTTAAAAAAAACTATGAACAAATTCCTATGCACACTGCACATATCTTATTTTGAAGTAAAAAAACAAAACAGGAACAAATACAAGATTTGTATGTGCATGTGGCCCGTGGGCTGTAGTTTGAGGACCCCCAGTATAGACCCACTACATCCACACGTGTAATAGTACTGTGATTATC
>NW_006298272.1:943423-951425 GCF_000327345.1 Myotis davidii | reverse complement strand
ATAACCAGCTCTTAAGAGTTTCACATCCCTTCCCGAATGAGCCGGGTTCCCAACCCAGCGGTGTCTTGATCCCTGTACTAGTGCCCAAGCTCTCACCTAAACAGGCCACTTTGCGGTGACCCTGCCAGCACCCTAACGTGAAATGAAACAAAACCCGCCTCGTTAATGTCAGACATGCAGACAACGACCATCTCACGCCTCCCACTCGGCACCAAACATCAAGGAACCACGCACAGTAGCTTTAGCCACGGAGAAGCTTTAGGGAGCTGAGGACTGAGTTGGAGGGACAGGTCCCTGTGCAGGACAACCAGAGCCCCTTTCCCTGCTAAGCGTGTCGCCCCTTCGTCCACAGTCGTGTTCGGGCAGTTCGCCTACTTCCAGACAGCACTGAGCGACGTGGCCGAGTTGTTCGACGGGACCCACCCGCAGGCCCGGCTCCTCAGCTCGCTCTCCGGGTCCCACTCAGGTAAATGCCAGAGAACCTGCTGGTACTTCTGTTCAGATGGGCGTGTGGCTCGTTCTAAACTCCGTGTGTGTTTGTGTGCTTGTGTGTTCGTGCGTGTGTGTATGTGTATGTATGTGTACGTGTGTGCATGCACACATGTGCGTGTGTGTGCACGCACACATGTGCGTGCACGCGCGTGTGTGTGTGTGTGTGTGTGTGTGTGGAGAAACTTAGTAATCCTTGAGTGTGTTGTTTGTTTAGTAAAATCTTCGCTAAGAAATGTCCAGTGGACCTTTATCCCATAGACAAAGCCGTCTGCTTTGATTGTCCACTTACTAAGATTACAAAAAGTAGGCTATCCCTCTCAATAAAAGTGGAAAATATCCAAGAGAAAGGATTGACTGGGATGTTTTTAATTTCTATTCTATGTGTTGGGAGCTTCTTCCTGGAGCTAAACAGTATGAACATTTTGGTCTCACTCAGTTGACCCCTGCAAATACATATGTTTAGACCAGGAGGCCTCAAACTTTTTAAACAGGAGGCCAGGTCGCTGTCCCTCAGGCCCTTGCGGGGCCGGACTATAGTTTAAAAAAAACTATGAACAAATTCCTATGCACACTGCACATATCTTATTTTGAAGTAAAAAAACAAAACAGGAACAAATACAAGATTTGTATGTGCATGTGGCCCGTGGGCTGTAGTTTGAGGACCCCCAGTATAGACCCACTACATCCACACGTGTAATAGTACATGTGATTATCACATGTGTGTATGCACGCATCCATGTATGTGTGCG
The DNA here is from genome assembly GCF_000327345.1 of Myotis davidii. Taxonomy (NCBI): domain Eukaryota; kingdom Metazoa; phylum Chordata; class Mammalia; order Chiroptera; family Vespertilionidae; genus Myotis; species Myotis davidii. Next base: position 950,184 of record NW_006298272.1, on the reverse strand, counting down.
TGTAAACATAGTTGGGCTTCATGAAGCACAGAATATTGGTTTACAACTTATTTGTTCTCCATATTTTCACTTGAGAGGACCTGTGTAGGTGTCCCCATCAGACCACACGTGCGGCCAACGTCACGGTGTTTGTTCCGTGTGGTGTTCAGAGGCAGGTGTGTTCCCTGGGCCTCATGACCCCGGCCCCTGTCTGAGACCTTGCCGTGTCCAGCAGCCACCCGAGCACAGTGGCCCCTCTGTGGCCATCGGTCAAGGCCTGGTGGCTCCCAGTGTCCACTGTCGTTAACCAAAGGCCGCAGGGCCCGCGTCTTGATCATTTCTACCCAAGTCCAACGGGCGCTGTCAGAACGGCATCAGGAGACGCCATTGACAACACGGACACACGGAAATCCCACTTCCCTTAGGGACCCATTGAAATCCCACTTCCCTTAGGGACGCATTGAAATCCCACTTCCCTTAGGGACACATTGGAATCCCACTTCCCTTAGGGACCCATTGAAGGCCCACCCCCCTTAGCGGCCCATTGAAGTCCCACTTCCCTTAGGGACACATTGGAATCCCACTTCCCTTAGGGACCCATTGAAGGCCCACTTCCCTTAGGGACGCATTGAAATCCCACCCCCCTTAGGGACCCATTGAAGTCCCACTTCCCTTAGGGACCCATTGAAGTCCCACTTCCCTTAGGGACCCATTGAAATCCCACTTCCCTTAGGGACCCATTGAAATCCCACTTCCCTTAGGGACCCATTGAAATCCCACTTCCCTTAGGGACCCATTGAAATCCCACTTCCCTTAGGGACCCATTGAAATCCCACTTCCCTTAGGGACCCATTGAAATCCCACTTCCCTTAGGGACCCATTGAAATCCCACTTCCCTTAGGGACCCATTGAAATCCCACTTCCCTTAGGGACCCATTGAAATCCCACTTCCCTTAGGGACCCATTGAAATCCCACTTCCCTCAGGGACGCATTGAAATCCCACTTCCCTCAGGGACCCATTGAAATCCCACTTCCCTCAGGGACGCATTGAAATCCCACTTCCCTCAGGGACGCATTGAAATCCCATGCCCTCACAGGCCCGGCAGTGAGCTCTGAACCTGCTTTAATCCGAAGGCAGACATGTATTTTGTGAGGTTTTTCCGAAATCCTTTCATTTTTAAAATCGCAGCTTTGGACTCAGAGACGTTTCGTTAAGTAAAACCTCAGCGAGTGAGTGTCAGACACGGTTGATTCTGCGTCAGTGATTAGTCAGCTCTTAGTTTCCCGCCTGATCGGCTGCCAGGCCCATCATCCCTGAGCTTTCCCAAACGAAAGCGGGTGAGATCCCGGTTGGAACAGCACCTTCATGGGACGCGTGGGCGAGAGCAGAGCCGGACAGTCCTTCAGGAAAGGATGGGCGGGGGTTGTAAGCCCTAAAGTGCGGTCCCGGGAGAGTTCAAAGCCTGCACGTCACCTTCCAAGCGAGGGGCTTCTCGTTACTGTCGCCCAGCGGCGTGCACGTGCGGATGCGCAGTGTCTCTGTTCTCCCGCAGGCGAGACGCTGCCCTTGGCGACGTCCAATCAGATTCTGCTCCGATTCAGCGCGAAGAGCGGGGCGTCGGCCCGCGGCTTCCACTTCGTGTACCAAGGTAACCCTCCGGCCACCCTGCCGCCTCCACCCCCGACCTCGGGCTCCCGTGGAGGCACAGACAATGCCCCACTTCCATTTTTTGTTTGTTTTTTAAGAAATTGAAGATATTCGTTTATTTATAACAAAAGTATTTTATCAAAATATTAAAAATTTTAGTTTGACCCAAATCTATTTCTACTGCAAAGACAACTGTCCCCTGATTTCTCTGGCCCGTGCAGGCAACACATAGTGTGCAGAATACTTTTGCAGGGCACCTCCCACTTTGCGAAACGATTTCAACTATATTTCAGTTTATCTAAGAAAAATATTTCATAGAAGTGTAGATTTTAGTAACTTTTAAGGGAATTCATAAATGTATGTTTCCAAATCATATTGCAAAAGCTAATTGAAAAGGCAATTTAACAGAACCCAGTAAGTGTCCCCGCGTCTGTCCCTCTAAACAACTACTTCGTTTTGCTTGTGTTCTGTTGCCTTTAGGATTTCCGCCCCATATGTTTACTCTTTAACGTGGGGCTTGTCCACAGTGTGTGGGATCGCCCCAGGTTCCCGGGATGTGAGGCCTTTTTCCTCCTTCTGTCCCCCTGTGCGTGGATGCTCACCCCGCGCTTGGGGCCCAGGGCAGGGTGGCTCTGCTGTGCCAGGGCCTCCAGGCCGGGCCAACAGGCTGCTGCAGGGAGAGCTGCGCCTCAGATGGGAGCGGCCCTTCCTTTCCCGGTCCCGGTTCTGCTTGGGCCTGGAGAGCTGGGGCTCCGGGAGGTTTTCCTCGGGGCCTGAGTCTCCCCCCAGCAGGGGCTCCTACAGAAACCGGTGATGTCATCAGGATGTTCAGAGAGTTTTGGAGGACAGTCCTCCTGTCATTTACATCTGGGGCACCTCCCACCGCGCATCCCTGCCCTGCACGCGGGTCGCGGGAGAAAACCCTGGGCGTCCAGAAATCCAGGGGCTAAGAGGTGATGGGCGGGGAGCATGGTACTCGCACGAGTGGGAGGGAAGGAGCTCGGAGCCAGGCCACGTGGCCGCGGCTGGAATGGTGCCGAGACGCTGCTGCGAGTTAGAATCAGTCCCTTTGCTCTAGGCCAGTGGTTGCCGGCCGGAGGTCCGCAGGCCGCGGGTGGTCTGTGAGGCCCGGAAGGCTGGTGCCCGCTGCCATGCCTTCTGTTAAAATGTAGGGAACTCCCCGGGGATTTAAAAATGGACCCAGTGGAGGGTGGCCCGTTTGGCAACTCACCGCTCACCACTACAAACTTTCTTAAAACAAGCTCAGTGTCCCCTTCTGTGGAAGCAGGTTTACAAACCGCGGGCTGTGTGGGTGACACAGAGGATCTCCCCGTTCAGTCATTTCCATCCGCAGAGTTTCCGGTTCCCGTCCCCGTCGGCCTGGCCGCAGCCGCCTCTGATTCTTTTAATAGAGATTAGATCCTCAATCAGATCATCGCGTAAAATATCCGAGGCTAATGTCTATCCTCTTTGCAAAAGCTACACTTCAAAGCCCTCGTTCTTAAAACGGGTTCCTGTTTAAAGTAGCGTATTATCATTGAAATGGATAAACTACAGGAACATAGACACAAAGGCAGTGATGTACAGCGACTGCCTTCTCCTTGTGCTTGAGAATCATAATGAACCCGCATCCTCACTATTTTACAAAATCCCAGCGTACCCTCTCGCCTTGCTGTGTTCCTCCCGTGAGCTTATGCAAAAATGGACTGTTTGCGTCAGGGCTGACCCCGTCGGTCCTGCACATGAACGGTCAGGTTGAGCGCTGCTTCCGAAAGATGGCAATTCTACGGAAGCCTGGAGGTGACGTGACCGTCATTGTACAGAAACCTCCCGCATACGGCCCCCAGGTACCAGGGCGGCGGCATTCTCTCCTGCTACTAAAGCGTAAGGCCGCACGGGGACTTTCTCGCACCCTCGGCCACGGGATGCCTGACCAGGTTAGCCGATGGGTCTGTTAGGGAGAGCGAGCCGGGAGGGATGGCGGGGAAGACGGGGTGCAGGGGGCGCAGACGCAGCAAACCCGCAGGGGAGCGGCATGAGCAGTGTGTCAGTGTCACAGGAGGACGGCCCTGGGACAGCACAGCTCTGCGCGGCCGCTCATTCTTTCCGTGTAGGCAGCGTGCAGCTCTGTGGACCCCCTTCCCGGAGACAGTATCTCACCCCTGAATGGAAGTGCAGTTTCATCAGAATAAGCGTCTGACTTTCATTCACGTAAAATTGCTGCCGCACCGAGTTGCCCACGTGGTGTCGGAGCCACGGAGGCTCGGTGCCCACAGGAGGAGCGTGCTGGGCAGAGCCGTGGAGGAGGGGTCGCCGCTAACGCGCGTCTGTGGGCATGTCTCTCCCAGGCTGTGCTTTTAAAACTATGCTTTTCTTCATGTCAGAGAGGAAGGGTGAGGGAGAGAGAGGGAAACATCAAGGATGAGAGAGAATCATTGATTGGCTGCCCCTTGCACACCCCCCATGGGGGTTCAAGCCCACAACCCGGGCATGTGCCCTGACCGGGAATGGAACCCTGACCTCCTGGTTCACAGGTCGATGCTCCACCCCTGAGCCATGCTGGCCCGGCAGAGAAGCCGTTTCTTCGTGTCTCTTCCCCAGGAGCACAGGGCGAACTTTAACTGCCTAAAGGCCCCTGAGATGCAAGGGGCCCCCGGGGTTCTCAGGGCGAGGCTGTGGACGGCACTGTTAACCCCCACGCCCGTGATCCTCGGGCAGAGGCCCTCACGTCCTCCATGAGGCCGTCATGGCATGTTGTGTGCTTTGCCCCCAGCGGTCCCTCGCACCAGCGACACCCAGTGCAGCTCGGTGCCCGAGCCCAGGTACGGCCGCAGGATCGGCTCCGAGTTCTCCGCGGGTTCCATCGTGCGGTTCGAGTGCAGCCCCGGGTACCTGCTGCAGGGGTCGGCCGCCCTGCGCTGCCAGGCAGTGCCCAACGCCCTCGCCCAGTGGAATGACACCATCCCAAGCTGCGTGGGTAAGAAGGGTTCCTGGGCGGCGGCCAGGATGGAAGTGGCCCGGAGGAGGCAGCCGGGCAGAGGTGGCTGGGAGGAGGCGGCCAGGAGGAGGCGGCGGCCGGGAGGAGGTGGCCGGCCCCCTGCAGTGCGTTGAAGGGCTGTTGTCCACGCTCTGCGGGCTCCGTCCGTCCACCTTCCTGCAGACCTGGCCAAGGGGCAGTGTAGTTGTGGAAAGAACCGAGTAGCAGCAAACCCTGCAGATTATTGTTCCAGGAAACCACTTGTCAGATGGACACGAGGAAACACGTTTTCCTTCTCAGTCCTTACCCGGTCCACCATCAGCTCTCAAGCCATGAGCACGCACATACTTTCATTTTAGGGGGAAATCATCACACATTGATTTGTGTAATGCCCTTTTATTTATTTTTTAAAAATATCTATTGATTTCAGAGAGGAAGGGAGAGGGAGAGAGATAGAAATATCAATGATGAGAGAGAATCACTGATCGCTGCCTCCTGCACGCCCCACACTGGGGATCAAGCCTGCAACCCGGGCCTGTGCCCTGACCGGGAATGGAACCGTGACCTCCTGGTTCATAGGTCAACGCTAAACCACTGAGCCACACTGTCGGGCTGTAATTCCCTTTTAGTCAGCGTGTGCTGAGGAGAATGTGCAGTGTAGCAGGTGAGGCAGCCCGAGTGGCGACCACGCTGTGTAAGAACCTCCCGCAGAACCGTGATTGGCGCTTGAAGTCATTTGTATGTTTCCAGCGCCCCCTCCCCCCCGGACCTGCTCAGAGATGGCGTTAGCACGGCTGGGAGTTAGCCGCTTGTCTGTGGGTTCGAGAACAGTCGGGGAGCTCCCACACGTGGGGCGTAGATGATCCCATACGCAGGTCCCTGCAGAGCCGCCCTCGCTAAACACGTGGCATCTCGAGGCCGTGACCAGATTTCTCTCCCGACACAAGGTCTCCGCTTCCCGGCATCGTCAACAGTAACCCACGGCATTGCCGATTCGAAGAAGGCGGCGAGATTAGACCTGAGCCAAAAACCCGCTTAAGCCCGCCTGGCGTGGCTCAGTGTTTGAGCGTCGACCTATGAACCGGGAGGTCACGGTTCCATTCCCGGTCCGGGCACAGGCCAGGGCGGCGGGCTCCATACCCAGTGGGGGAGGCAGCAGGGAGGGGGGACGGGTGTGCAGGAAGCAGCTGATCCATGAGTCACTGTCATCATTGATGTTTCTATCTCTCTCCCCCTCGGTCTTCCTCTCTGAAAGCAATAAAAATATGTATTTTTTAAAATGCTACTGAAGGTGTGGCAGTCCACATTAAAGTTCTCTTAGTGGCTGCTCACGGGGAAAGGATGCTCTGCACCAGCTAGCGGGGCCTCCCCGGCCTCACGCTCCCTCCCCGTGTCCCCAGTGCCCTGCAGCGGCAGCTTCACGCAGCGGAGGGGCACGATCCTGTCGCCCGGGTACCCAGAGCCCTACGGGAACAACCTCAACTGCGTCTGGCGGATCCTGGTGGCCGAGGGCTCAGGCATTCAGGTGGGTCCTCCCTCGGCCGGGCGGGCGCGGCCGGGCCCTGGGCGCCTTCTCTCGCCTTGGGTGTTGGTTGGTTTAAACCTTCAAACCTAGTCGGCTTCTCTCTTCTTCCCATTTCTACAAAGGGTCTCTAGGCACGTTTCTGTGTGAAATTCAAACCATAGGTTCTCACCATGTTGACGTTGGAAAGAACTGAGTAGCAAACCCCACAAGTTATTCTTGCTTGAAACCGCTGTCAGTTCAACACGTAGAAACACGTTTGCTTCTCTCTGTGGGCGAACACTGTGTTAATAGCCCACAACCCGGGGCAGCGCCTGTGGAAGTGCCGGTGCCCTCCCCGCGGTTGGTTCTCTTGGCTCCGCCTTCCTCTCGGTCCACACTGAGTTTCATAGAAGCCTCGTTGCCGTGGCCGGTTTTGCACCGAAGACACGTTAACCCGCTGTTGCCTGTGGCAGATCCAGGTCATCAGCTTCGCCACCGAGCAGAACTGGGACTCCCTGGAGATCTACGACGGCGGGGACGCCACGGCGCCCAGGCTGGGCAGCTTCTCAGGTGAGACGCCGGCCCCGGCCCCGTCCCTGTCCCTGTCTCCGTGGGCCAGGTCATCACACCAGCAAACACTGCCCGGCACTGC
>NW_006298272.1:940697-943328 GCF_000327345.1 Myotis davidii | reverse complement strand
GCGAGCCGGCGCCCTCGCCCTCATCAGATGCCCGCGCTGGACGGGACGCGTGGCCACAGCAGCCAGGCCTGCGGTGCAGGCTCCCGGGGGGCGACGGGCTGAGAGTCAGGAGCCCAAGTCGCCGACCTCCCTTTCCCACGTGGTGTTGAGGGTCTGGTCAGGGAGGGTCGGGCAGGGTGGGCTGGCGCTGTAGGGGGGATGGGGAGACGTGTGGGAACTGGGGCACAGTGAATAGACGGAGGTGTAAACAGTCACCCCCACAGCACTGCCCCCCCCCCGCCCGCTCCCAGCCCTGGGGTCTGTCTCTCTGCCCTTCACCCTGGGAGCCAGTGCTGCTCCAGAAGAGAACCTGCAGGAAGCACAGGGCGGGCTCCTGCCCCCGGAGAGCACAGGCGGCCACAGTGAGGCAGCAAGAAGCGGAGCTGAGGAGGGGCGTCCTCAGGGGAATTCAGGGAGCAGCTGGCTGCTGCCAGGTGGGGTGGGGTCAGCAGGGGACAGGGTGAGCGCTGATGTCCTGGGAAGGAGACGCAGGGGGGCGGTAGGAGGGCGGGGTGGCCGGAGGAGATGGAGCCCATTCATCAGGGCACAGAGGCCAGTCCGGGGACTCAGGCCACAGGCAGCACGGGCAGGTGGCCTCGGTCAGATGCACTTGGCCTGTGGTCAGCTGTGGGTCTTTCTGCAAATGTCACCCCCAAATCAACAAGCGATACAGGGTGAGGGGCAGCCGCATCACCAGGTGGGACAAAGGCAGGTGAAATTGGTCTCAGGGGCTCTTTCTCTTTTCTTTTTCTTTTTCTGTTGTTATTCCTCACCGGAGCATATTTTCTCATTGATTTTTTGAGAAGATAAAAGAGAGAGGGAGAGACAGAGAGAGAGAAAGACGGATGTGAAAGAGACACATTGACTGGTGGCCTCCCGCACGGGCCCTAACCAGGGCCAGAGATCAAGCCTGTGACCCAGGTACATGCCCTTGACCGGAATCGAACCCGGGACCCTCCCATCCGCGGGCTGACGCTCTGACCATTGAGCACGACCAGCCAGAGCAGTGTCTCTTTCTTTTGTTGCTGTTGAATGGGTCCTGAGCTGGGCCCACACGGGTGCAGCCGGCCATCCCGGGCCTCCTCCCTCCCCTTCTCCTCTGAGACGCGCTGAGGCCCTGGCGGTGCCCTGCTCGCTGGCTGCCTGGCCGGCACGTTGCCCGGGCGGAGCCTGGGGCGGGAGGGTTGCTCCTCGGAAAGACTCCGTGCCTTTGTGGAAACGGGCCCGGCCACCCCACCTTGCAGGCTCCACCATTTCCAGGCAAGGAAACGTTATGTAAGATAAGCCTGTGTTCTTCTCTTCACACGTGATTGTCTGAAACCCCTTCCTCTCTCGGCCGGAACATTATTCCGTGTGATCCCCCGGGGCTGCAGAGAGCACAGCGGGGACAGAGCGTCCTGGGGCTGACCCCAGCCAGGCTCCACGGCCCCGCCTCCAGGAGCTCCCGTGGCTGCGCTGGGTCCCTGCTCTGTCCCTGGTCCCTGCTCTGTCCCTGGTCCCTGCTCTGGCCCTGTCCCCGCTCTGTCCCTGGTCCCTGCTCTGTCCCTGGTCCCTGCTCTGTCCCTGGGTCCCTGCTCTGTCCCTGGTCCCTGCTCTGTCCCTGGTCCCTGCTCTGTCCCTGGGTCCCTGCTCTGTCCCTGGGTCCCTGCTCTGTCCCAGTGAAAAAATACCGGTTATATTGTCAAAGGAAAGTGAGTGAGAAGCCCCGAGCACAGTGAAATAGAAGGATGTGTGTTTCTTCTTAAAAATGTATGATTTTATTGATTTCAGAGAGGAAGGGAGAGAGAGAGAAACATCAGTGATGAGAGATAATCACTGACCGGCTCCCTCCTGCACGCCCCACACTGGGGATCGAGCCTGCAACCTGGGCATGTGCCCTGACCAGGAATCGAACTGTGACCTCCTGGTTCATAGCTCGATGCTCGACCACTGAGCCACGCTGGCTGGGCAAGCACGTGTGTTCTGACCCTGAGATGTAGACAGATGGACTGAGGAGGGCAGAGAACATGTGTGACTTTTACTGCCCCTGGGGCAAGGGACAGGCTCAACGTAGAAACATAGAAGCTGAGACTCAGTGTGAGCCTGTGGGATCAGACAGCCCTGGGCTGGTCAATGTAGACAGACTTCCCCAGGCCCAGCCGGCGTGGGGTGAGCACGGAGCTCACCCAGTGGGTGAGCACAGAGCTGGGATCCAGGAGGTCATGGTTTAATTCCCAGTCAGGGCCCAGGCCTGGGTTGTGGGCTCCAGTCCTAGTGTGGGACGTGCAGGAGGCAGGCGATCCATTATTCTCTCATCATTGATGTTTCTCTCCTTCTCCCTCTCCCTTCCTCTCTGAAATCAATAAAAACATATTTTTAAAAACCCCATGACACACTATCCCCACGTGTTTTGCATCCGGGAAAGTGGATGCACGTGTGATGTTCAATGGCCATGTCCACCCTCCTTCCAGGGACCACGGTGCCCGCCCTGCTCAACAGCTCGTCCAACCAGCTCTACCTGCACTTCCAGTCGGACATCAGCGTGGCCGCCGCCGGCTTCCACCTGGAGTACAAAAGTAAGGCCCTCCCAGCACCTGCCCCCCCCCCTGTCAC
>NW_006298272.1:917693-940685 GCF_000327345.1 Myotis davidii | reverse complement strand
AGGACCGCCCCCCCCCTCCGTTGCCCAACTGGGGAGTGTCGTTAGAGGAAAATGAGCCCAGCCCCTTACCCTGCAGTGAAGTGTCTCCTGCATCCATGTTCCAAAGTAGAGGGACACCGAGCTGGACCGAATCTTCCTCTAGGAAACATGCACGAGGAAAGACAAAGTGGGTGGGAGGGCCTGGAATAATTAGTTGCAGCAACGGCTCCGTTTCAGGTTGTTTGCACTAAAAGGCATAAAAAGTAACCTTTGCGATGTCGCCAGTCCTCCTGTGATGGTGACTCTTCCCACCAGCACCCAGGAGAGGGAGAACGGCAATTTCCAAGCAGATTATGGCCACGCGCCCTTTCGTTCCGAGTCTCCGCGGCTGTGAACAGGGGCCCAGAGCCGCCCCCGCGCTGCCTGCATCCGGGCATTCTTCATTTTAATTGGAAGAACGTATCGCGGAGGAGCCGCTAACCTTTTAAAAATGGATGCGCAGCTGAGTTAATAGTCCGCTAAATGGATGACAAAGGTCAGGGTCACAAATCTCCAGGGTGGTGGGTGAGGCAGGCAGACGCTGCGAGAGCGAGCGCGGTGAGCGTTTCCCAGGCACGGGGTTTATTTCAGGACGCGCGTTCCAGCACTAAAAGCGCTTCATGCGCACATCCGTCTCCTCTAATGAGCAGTTGCAGATAGGCGGTGTGTGGCTCAGCAGCAGGAAGTGGTCTTCGGACCGAGATAAACAGTTTGCCGGACGCCGCGGCACATGCGTCTCCGAAAGGCCAGGGTCCCGGCAGACGATGCATCTTCTGCCGCAGACACGGAGCCCAGGGCTGCTGCTCATCCCGTGGAACCTCCCTGCTTCTGCAGGGGCCTGTGTATGCCAGTTCCTCGCCACGTGTGTGACGAGGACTGCTGTGGCGGCAGTCGGAATGGTGCTGTGGGTGTCACTGAGGGAGGATGTGTCTGGGGAGACCTGCTGCTTGGCTACATCATGCACATGTAGGTGGGGAGTATAAGCCTTCGTTATGTCAGGGTTCGTAAATCCGATAATCTCTTCAGAAGTGTTATAAGTTGGGGGTCCTTGTCTCTTTTCCTCGCAAGGTTGTTATCTCGGGTTTTCTGGCGTGTCCCTCACTTCTAACGGGCGGAGGTGCGAATGAAAGAATGAGCCACAACGAGTGTCGTGTGCACTTAGCTGTGGACTGGCCACGCCAACCACACAATCATCTCCTTTCCCTGAATTCCCGGCCAATGTGCTTCCTTACAAGAGAGCGACAGCTATTTCTCACAGAAATGACTCTTGTTCAAGGATCTGAGGCCTTATTTAATTGCTTAATGTAGTTGTTTATTTTTTTAATGTGGCCGAACATAATGCTATGTTTTTGTGTGTTTGTTGTTGTTGTTTTTAGTAACTCCTTCCAGATGCTAACACCATCCTGATAGCTCATGCCATCCTTGTCTCTGGATCTCCGGGCAGGCCTTTCTCTGCTCTCATTCTCTCCTCCAGGTTACAGCGCGGGTTCTAGAAAGTGTACCAGGACTAGGTTGACACGGACAGTGGAGGGGGTGGTGGAGGAAGTGGCCGAGAGACCGTCCTGTAAGGACAGGGAAAGCCCTCTCATTTTCCTTGTGGTGGCCTCCCACCATTTATGAGAAGTACCAGGTAATTAAACACCAGGATTGTTGTCTTAACAAACAGCCGCTCTGTTCAAACTGAGGGACAAGATAGCTACTCTCAAGGCTACATTCTTGCTACACCTCCTCCCTGCTGTTTTCACATCTCGGATAATTCCCACCAAGGAGTCTCTAGTTAGAAAGTTTCCTTCCTCGCCCCCCTTCAAACAGGCTTCTTTTGAATTATTCATCATTTCTGCTCTAAGCGTGTGTTGCAGGTGTGGGAAAAATACTGATAAGACACTTGTAGGACATCTGTAGGACTGTCTCCCAAAAAACAAACTCCACTTCAGCCCTGAACCCGCCTCCCTTCCTTGTCACTTAGAAACAGCCAAGGCTTACAAAGGGAAGCCGCCCTTTCGTTTCCTGCCTTATGCTGATTAGCGACACCTGGCCCTTTCCCTTCATGGAAAGGAAAATAAACTTCCTCTCTGTATCTCCTCCTTTGGTTGTGAATTCGTTCACAGCCCGTGTTGGCAGCCAGACCCCAACACGTCCGACATTTGTAATCTGTGGACATAGCTCTGCATCTGCCTTGAAATATGTATGGCCAATCGGCCAGTTTCTAAACTCAGACTTTTCACTAAAAATTCTATTCATGAAATAGTAATAAAACCACCAACAAGCACGCGCTCTGTGCCAGCTCAAAGCCTGTCACAGCTGTTGGCGTATGTCCTGTCTTGGAGGTGTGCTCAGCTTTCCAAGGAGATGGAGCAGAACGTGGGGTGTTCTCTGTGGGCCCAGGTCTCGGTCACCTGCTGATACGTGTTCCTCATCGTGAGGAGGGAATTCCGCGCATGAGCAGGTGTGTGTGGACCCCAGCTGTCCTGTTGCACCAGCGATGACAGCGAGGGTCCCGTCATCGGATGGTCTGTGGCAGGTCCAGGAGCCCGTGGGCCAGGTCCAGCGGGCCGGCCCTGAAACCTGAGCTGATACGGGACGGCCACACCAGCTCCCGGTTCTCTCGGTGGAGATGGGGACGAGGCCCCTTCTGATCAGCCTGCTCTTCTTTCCGAAGGACCGCTGGTCCGTTTCTCCAACAGGAGACAGACCCTTTGGCGTGAAGGGATGGATCGTAAAACACTAAGGAAACCAAAAGTTTCTAAGGTGGTCTGGCCCCACGGTGTGGCCCAGATTTCTGTGAATTTACAGAATCCACATAAAGGCTGAAAATCAGGCGTTTTCCAATGTCCCTGCCTTCATCAGCCTCTCCCCTCTACACTGTGAGCCTCACTGGACGTGGACACGATATACAGCAGGATCCTCCCCTGTCACTCTTGCTCTGGGCTCTTTATCCAGAGAAATAACCCAACAAAAACAAAAAAATGAGCAAACAAATATCTGGGAACTTCAGATTATAGACATGTAGATAGTGTTGATGCTGGTCCTGAAAATACAAAATCAGACTGAAAGGTGTATGAAATAGAACCTGCCACTGGGGACAACATGGGGAGAACTATTCTTGAATTAATAGGAAAATATTATATAGATAGAAATGTTTGCATAGAAGTATATAAGCATCTAGCTATAATAATAAAAGCATAATACGCTAGTTAGTCCAGACCGAACAGCAGAACAACCATCCAGACGACCTTCTGGACGAAGCCAGGGCTGCGAGGGCCGAGCCCCTCACACGAATTTCATGCATGAGGCCTCTAGTTGCTGTATATACTGACACATTATATTAATCGAGAATATACTGCCTTTCTCCCAGCCGGTGTGGCTCAGTTTGTTGGAGCTCCATCCTATTCACCAAAAGGTGGCGGGTTTGTTTCCCGGTCAGGGCACATACCCAGGTTTCGGGTTGAAACCTCTGTCCAGTGCTTACAGGAGGCAACCGGAAGCAGGTCGATGTTTCCCTCTCACGTCTCTCTCTCTCTCTCTCTCAAATCAATTTTTTAAAAAGGAACATGCTGCTGTGTGTATGTGATGTATCACATACGCCATGTGTAGAGCACTAGACATGTGCTCGCTGAGCTCAGTGGGATTTGGGGAAGAATCGCTAATGAGATTAAACATATGGGTTCTGTTGGATTGTTTCCATTTGTCGTATTTGTATTCTGTGGATTTTCCCCTCTTTTCCTGCCAGCTTTGGTTTAATTGAGTCTTATTATTGCTCCAATCTGTCTCCAGGATGGGCTCATTGGATGAAACTGTTTAAAACTTTAATGGTCTCCCTAGAATTTAAAATATCCGTCATTAATACAGCACAGCTTACCTTCAGAGATACCTGTCACTTTGTGAATATGACAAGAACCTAAAAGGCATATACGTTTCATTTCTTTTTTCTTCTTTTATGGCATTCTTATTTCATCTTTTATTTTACTTGTTATAAAGCCCACAGCATATTTGAACTATTTCAGTGTGCATAGTCAATATTCTTTAGAGTAATCAACTCTAAGAAAATATATTTCTATTTGCCTTTATTTCAGTGACTTTACAGCCTTTGGTGTCTTTGGGGAGACCTGGATTCTCTTTGATTTTCTTCTGTCTGAAGAACTTCTGGGACTTTTCCGTGGGTCAGGCCCACTGACCTGAATCCTCCCAGCTTCTGGTGTTTCCTGAAGGTCGTCATGTCGCCTTCGGTTCTGAGGGGGTTGGGCTGGGCGTAGGAACCTGAGCGGAAAGGTGTGGTTTTCGCATGTCAACAATGCCTCCCCATGGAATCCTCACTTCTTTGTTTGTGTGTGTGAGTGTGTGTGTGTGTGTGTGTGAGTGTGTGCACAGGCGCTATATTCATCCTGCTGGGGGCATGCTCCCCTTCTCAGATCTGTGGTTTGGTGTCATTCCTCATGAACAACTCTCGGCCATCACCATCCCACACGTTTCGTTAGCCCTGTCTCTCTCCCGCTTCTTGTGGGACCCCTACCTCTCCCCGTGTCCGGACCATCTGCGGTGGCTGCACCTCCTCTCCCCGTGCCCGGACCATCTGCAATGGCTGCACATCCTCTCCCCGTGTCCATTAGGCCATCGGAGGTGGCTGCACCTCCCCGTGTGCTCAGCTCTGGTTCATCCGCGTCTCTCCGTGGGTCCCAGTTTGCATAATTGCTATTAACCTTTCTTTAGAGTCACCGCGTCATTCCTCAGCCGTGTCCATCCACTAATGAGCTCACGAAGGCCCTTCCTCCCGGATGCGGTGGTTCTCCCTCTAGATTTCCTGTCTGACTCTGTCTTATAATTATTGTCGCTGCAGTAATTACTCCAGCCCCTCATGCCTGCCGCCTTTTCTTCTAGATCCTTTCACACATTTCTCATAGTTATTTTAATATTATTGCTTAATATTCCCATTATGAGGGTGTACGCTGAGTCTACTACTTGATCGCCAGGCAAGAGGTTGTCTTTTTCTTGTCTTTATGTGTGTCACACAGTGTCTTCTTAGAGCTGGACACTGGGAGCCCGGCCAGCCTGGCTCAGGGGTTGAGCACTGACCTATGAACCAGGAGTTCAGGGTTTGATTCCCGGTCAGGGCACATGCCCAGGTTGCAGGTTCAATCCCCAATGTGGGGTGTGCAGGAAGCAGCCGATCCATGATTCTCATCTCATTGATGTTTCTCTCCCCCTCGCTCTCCCTTCCTCTCTGAAATCAATAAAAATAATATAATATATATTTTATGGACACTGAGTAAAACTGCAGAGACTGCTGGTCATGTTTGTGCCCAAGAATGGCACCCACTTCTGCTGTGTCCATCAGCTGGACTGGAGTGGGTTTGAGTCCTGTCGTTGCTATGGTTACTCCCCTGCACCCCAGGCTTCAGGTCCCTTGAGGCGAGGGGCAAGGTGCCGCGGAGGGGGGGAGTTGCCACTGCCATGTGCTTAGTGTGAGGGCTTTTTCTCAGTGTCCGTCCTCCACCTTCAGCGTTCAGTCACCCCTAAAAACCTCCCAGAGGAGGTGGCCTCCCCCACACCCTGCCCCGCCCAGGGTGGGCTCTGAGTCCCCCCGTGCCAGCTCACCCCAAGGCCAGGCTGCTCTGTGCTGCTCTCCCCACCTCCGCCCAACCTGAGAGCCTGCCCCCCTCGCAGCCCTCGATCTCTGCCTGTGGTTGAATCTGGGGCCTGCCCTGCTTCCCCAGCTCAGGAGGCCACAGCCTTGAAAGACAAAGGACCACGCGGCCTCCTGGCCAGTCCAGGTGGAGACGGTCTTTCCATCCATCCGTCTCCAGATGACGCGCCTCTGTGCTCAGGAGGTAGACGTCTCGCTGCCCCTGTCCCAGCGGTTAACGTTTTATTTCCTAAAAGTGAGGGACCCCCTGGAGCACACCCACTTCATGCCCTTCCGTCCGAGACAGGTGATGCGGTGGCTGATGTCCCCAGTGCCTCCCTGAGACCCCAGAGGGGCCAGGCGCCAAGGACACGCTCCCCTGCCCGGGCCCTGAGCTCCGGGTGCGAGGGCTCAGCAGGCGCTGAGACTTCGTGTTGGTTCTTCCCGGAGCGTGACGGTCGGTCCCCTTTCTCCTGGTCCTGTCAGCAGCAGGTGCACGTCCCGTCTCTCCTCGAAGGGGCTGGTCCTTCTTAAAGGGGATGTCACCCTGGTGCCTGCAGCCTCACCTCGTTGATGAGTACAAACAGTGATGATTCGTGTTTACATTTTTCTCGCTGTTCACTTGGATGTTTTAATTGTACGTCATTCTGTTCCCAAGTAGAAGTGGAATCCTCTTATGGTTTTATTTTTTAAAAGTTTTTATTGACTGTAGAGAGAAGGGGAGGGGGGGAGAGAGAAACATCGATGTGAGAGAGAAATGCCCGTCAGCTGCCTCCTGCACGCCCTCTACTGGGGCTCAGCCTACGACCTGATCCTGAGCCTGAGCCTGGCCCGGAGCTGAACCAGCCAGCCACTCCGGGTGGCTTTCATGGGCTTCACTGTGGCTTTATTCAGGGATAAGTTTATGGTCACAGGATGACATCACACCCACCGGGGAGAAGGGTGTCTAACACGCTCGCTTTGAAGTGAAATGACCGATCCGTCTATCTGTGTCTATCATGCACTTAGCTAATTCACGCTTTAGTTTAACGCAGTGATACACCATCTCATAGCGGAACAAAATTCAGAGAAATTTGCAAATGCATTACAGAATTAAATTCAATATATGGTTATATTACAGAAACATGGGCAAATACGCCCATCCTACTAAGACTCGCTCCTCACTTAGAGATTGCTGGTATAGAGACGATTCTGATTTTCCCATGTGGCAGTCCTTGCTTAGGAATCACACTTTTCCTAATAAAACCTTCTCTATTGGGTGAGACCACCGTGGGGATTGAGCGTATGCGTATTTCTGTCTTGCTAAGTTGGGAGTTTTGTCTGGGTCGGCGTGGACCATACGATGGCCTGTCTGATGCATTATTACTTGCCATTATAAAATATATAAAATATTTTGCTATCATACAGGATTCAGACTTTGACTTTTCCGATATTAACTTATCTAGAGCTGACTTTGATATTGTTGTACAGGTACAAAAGTTCAAAAGTTACTATTCACAATTAAGTGGTTTCTGTATGTACTTGTTTAATTGGTAGTTAGGTATAGTGGGAAAAACTTGTAAATCATGAAAATATAAGACCTGACTGAGAAGATGCATAGTGAAATGAATTTTAAAAATAAGATTACTTAGATTTAAAGAAAGAAGAGTTAACCTGTACACTCTTTGGGTATTTCATGCAACTTCAAAAAAAAATGCATGCAACAAGGAAATCATATAACAAAGATAATTTTAAAAGGCAACCAAACCAAAGAGAAATACATAAGTATACCAGCCACTTATTTTGAGAGAACTGCTATTATTCGGCACTAAGCTTAGCTTTTAATTTCTGGCAATGAGAGCAGAAATGAGGTAGAACTTTTTATTTAATTCGCTTTACAAATGAAACCTCGTCGTCCAGAGAGATGAGCACCGTCCTTGTTTATTGTTCTGGTTGATGTTTATAATCGCAAGGGAAGGGTCGCCACCGAAGGTTTCCTAGGAGGTGCAGCAGGAGCGTCCATGGCCGTCACGCACATTGTTGATGTGATGCCCAGACCGTGCTGCGTGAGCCGCGTGGACGTCCGCGGGGCCTGGGTCCTGGTCGGCAGAGGTTGTCCCTGCTCACTCCTGTTGTCACGGACGGGCTCCCAAGCGCTTCCCTTTGCGCTCACTGGTTCCAGGGCCTCCATCTCCTCGGCTCTCCACCCCATTTCCCTTGGGGCCTCATCGGGGAGCAGGCGCTCAGCGGGCAGTGTCTGCAGGGGATGAAAGTTCTGGAAAACGCTTAAGTCTTGTGAAACAGAAAGTCCTAAGAGGAGGCTGCCCCAATAGAGCAGGCTGACTGCTACGTGGACGCTTCTGTGCGGCCTGCAAGTGATGGTCTAAACATCCAGTGGCCCTTGGCCGGGAAAAGGGTCCCGCCCCCGGGATAAACACCTCCGAGCGGCTGCGCGCCACAGCCGTGTGCGTCCCCGTGTGGCTGCCGCGGGGAGTTAACATTCCACACCAGTCTCGCTGGACAGGACCTTTTTCTTCTAAACTCGGCCCCGAATGAGCATCTGCTGCTCACCGTTCTCTGCAGACGCTAATGGGCGCTGTGCACAGCGATGGCTGAGGCGCCTCCTCTCCAGGTGTCTGCCGGCCCCCGCCCGCCTGCTCCCCGCACCTCCATTTCCGCCGGGACTAGAATAATGATGAAAAGCAAACACCCTAGCTTGTTCTTCCCAGAACGTCTCCAGCCCCGCCTCCATCCTGAGGTCAGAGAGTTAGCGGCTCCGTCTCCTAAGGTACTAGGTATTTTTTGTTTTGTGTTGTTGTTAAATTTATTTTTATTGATTTCAGAGATGAAGGGAAAGGCAGGGAGAGAGAGAAACATCAACGATGAGAGAGAATCATGGACCGGCTGCCTCCTGCACACCCCCCACTGGGGATGGCGCTCACAACCTGGGCCTGTGCCCTGACCGGGACTCGAACTTCAACCTCCTGGTTTCTAGGTGGACGCTCACAGGTTGACCCTGGCCGGGCTCGGGCACTAGGTTTGGCGTCCTGCTGTTGCCGCCTGCTCCTTTCTGATGTTTGTATTCTGGGTCCTGCACATGGTGGGTGTTTCTCTAAAAGGGCTTTCCCACCCCCAACCCCCTATCCTTTCAGGCCCAGGGAGGGCTCCCCGTGCTGGGTGTGTGCATCAGCCAGCGCCTGGCTCTGTGCCCTGTGCAGGAGGCATGGCTTCTGACCCGAAGTAGCCCCACTCATGACATAAATCCGCTCTGCACTGCGCTCACGTCACTCCAGGTGCCTGGGCACTGCCCAGCTCTGGCCCAGGGCCCTCAAACGTTCGCAGACGTGGTGGGTCATCCTGTGAGGCCCGCTCCATTTGCAGCTCTGTCCCGGGCGCGCTTGTATCGGTGTGTTTGTCTCCAGGGTGTCACTAGGGGATGTGCCCACAAATGCCAAGCGTCTCCGTGTCCTCAGCTTCTAACCTACAGGGGCTACAGGGTGATGCTGGGGTGGGAGGGGACAGGAAGAGAGGGGATGGGAGGGGATGGGAGGGGATGGGATGGGAGGCGGCTCCATCTGCATTTCCAACGCCAAGGCCTGAGGGAGCGCCCCTGGGACTTCTCTGATCCTGCACTGATTGATATATTTTTGTTTGTTTTTTATTTATTCTGAAATTTTTTAATAATTTCTGCAGGTACAGATATAAATGCAAGTTGCTTCTATTGCAGGATGAGTTGGATTTACACATAAATTTCAAGGAAGGAAAAAATGAAAATAAATTAATATACAATAAATGCACTTAAGTCAGCATGTAATAAACAGCAAATAAGTAAAGAACCATTATTTGTGAAGCAAGGGGGTTTAGTAACGAAACTTAATGTTGAATTATGTGTCACAGTTGCTTTCTTTTAATTTAAACATCTTTTTCTGTGCTTTTGCACATGTTGGGGTTGTGTTCTGTCCTCAGTCTGGCCTGGGGTGACCTTGATGTGTTATCACCCTAAGCTCTTCCCTATCCCATGCGGCAATTAGACATTCTACACTGAGAGCTTTTACGTGCCTTCTTTCCGGAGCCAAACAAAACATGAAGTGATCTACGGGAGTTGATTTGCCAGTTTTTGAAAGAACGGAAAAGGTGAAATTCAATGTAGCTGTGATCTGTATTCTAACGTTAAAAGATGGAGAGAAATGAGATATAAGCCAATGAAACAAGTTAGAGGACTAAGTGCTCTATTTTTCATATTTAGCAATTTTACGGTCCATGAAAAGCCCCAAATGTGCTTGGATTAAAAAAAAATGCCACTTAATGCCTCTGGCGCTCTCTGCCTTTAATGTGCGGCCGTTCAGGGAGAAACCAGTTCTGACGTAGGGGAGCGAGATGTGGCTCAGCCCTGCGCCCACAGACAGACCGATGGGCTCCCAGCCCCTCCTGACCAGGTGTCCCCCGAAGCCTCTGGTCACGGTGGGGGCTGAGGGCACCGCCCTCCCGTCGTCCCATCTCCCAGGTTTGGGGGAAGCTGAAGTGATGTGGCGGATCTCGGACGTTATCCCCAGGGACGGGGCCTGTCCTGTGCAGACTGGACTCGGCAGCTCGGGCCAGCACAGCCCCTGGCTCCCCACGCGGTGCTGAGAGGCTGGGAAGTGGAGGAGATGGGCCCCTCCTTCCCCTGCAGGCGGGTCTGCAGGCTGGGGCTGGGCAGCTGACCGGCCGCCTGGGCTTCCCTGAGCCTTTGGTTCCCGTCAAAGGCCAGAGGCGGGCGCCGAGCTCCCTAGGGGAGGAGAGTGTACCCCGTGCCTCTCCGGGATGAGCGTCCGCGTGTGCCTCCCCATCTGCATGCGCTGCCTGTCCAGGGTGAGGCCTGGCCCAGGGCCCGCAGTGTGCGTGGACACCGTGGGTGGCACAGGCTCCAGCCCTCAGCAGCCGCTGCGCTGTCCGCCTCCAGCCTTGGACTGTTGATAATCAGGTCTCTGACTTTATGTTCCTTTTGCTGTTCATCCTCACCCGAGGGTGTTTTTCCATTGATTTTTAGAGAGACCGGGAGGGAGGGACGGGGAGAGACAGAGAGAAACATCGGTGTGAGAGTAGCACATCGATTGGTTGCCTCCTGCATGCACCCGACCAGGGCCCGGGCGGGGGAGGAGCCTGCAACCAAGGTACGTGCCCTTGACCGGAATCGAACCTGGGCCCCTTCAGTCCGGAGGCCGGCGCTCTATCCACTGAGCCAAACGGAACAGGGCTCTGACTTTACAGTAAGCGAAGTCCGATGAGACAGTGAGCATGCGTGTGAGCAGACATGGTGGGCCGGGTACCCACGTGTGGACGGTCGTGTGGGCGGGCAGACTTGTCCTCACACGCGCACAGGGGCGCCGGCGGGCCCTGCTGGTGGCCGCTCCAGGGTTAGCTAACGTCTCCCCCACCACCCCACCCAGCCCACAACTCGAGTCCCAGTTCGTTGGTCCTTGTGTTGGGGGAGAACTGAAGTGTAAGCCCAAGGCCAGCTGGGGATTCAGGCGGATCTGCACCAAAGGGACCCTTCTCCCCATTTCTCACCGGAATACGCTGCTAGCTCCTCAGGCCCGGGGTCACCTGGTCCGTGTGGCTCAGTGGTCGAGTGGCCTCATGGGCCCTGAGAGTCACTGGTTCAGTTCCCCATCAGGGCACATGCCCGGGTTTCAGGCTTGATCCCCAATAGGGGGCGTGTAGGAGGCAGCTGGTTGATGTTTCTCTCTCTCATCAATGTTTCTCTCTCCCTTCCTCTCTCTCTAAAATTATTTTTTTTAAGATATTTTAAAAAATGAAATAAACCTGGTGTCAGGGAAGACTTCCTAGGGTGATGGGAGAGGTTGCACTGCACATACAGTCTCCAGATCTTCAGCACCATTCCCAAAGCATTTCCGGTTTTATAAAATGCCATGGCCGCGTGTTTTGTTATTAGTATAATAGGGGTTTATACAGATAATTGTTACACAATATGAGCACTAATTTACCTGACCTGTTAGGCTGAATTCCTGTGTCCTGGGACACATCGGGAATACTGTTAGCGCCTTCACCAGAGACCGTCTCGTCTGGGCAGGTCCCTGGCTGCAGCTTCAGGGGGCAGTGCTGGCCCTGCTCACGGGAGCAGCCTGTTCGCGGGACGGCTCCCCGTTGTCTTTAAATGAGGGGGAGCTGGAACACGACGCATTTGTTCTCATGTTTTCTGAAAGAGTCGGGTTCCCAGGTTCACACTTAACACTTTTCACAAAGACTGTTACTGTTTGCACCGTGTTATCTGAAGAACAACAAGCGAGAAGTATCGTGGGGGCTGCCTCTCACAGGGACCGTCATTCTGTAAGGCCTTTTCAAATTGTGTGCGCGAGGATCGAGGCGTTCAGATGGAATGGAAGTAACAAGTTTTACTTGAAGAAGTCAAGAATAGAATCCGTTAATATTTAAAATGAAATCCACCCCCATTAAAACGAAACGAATGAACACTAAGAACGAGCTCACAGCTGATTCAGGGTCCCTCACCGTCTTCTCGGGGGGGCTGCGCTTCCTGCGGGGGAGCAAGGGGGGCGTCTGGATGAGGCAGATGCAAGAACAGCGTTGTGTTCCCACCTCCTGTGTCTGTGTTTCCGCAGCCGTGGGGCTCGCCGCGTGCCAGGAGCCGGCCCTGCCCAGCAACGGGCTCAAGACGGGCGACCGGTACATGGTGAACGACGTGCTGGCCTTCCAGTGTGAGCCGGGGTACACGCTGCAGGTGGGTGTGAACGCTGCAGGTGAGTGTGAACACTGCAGGTGGGGGTGAACGCTGCAGGTGTGTGTGAGCGCTGCAGGTGAGTGTGAACTCTGCGGGTGGGTGTGAATGCTGCAGGTGAGTGTGAACGCTGCAGGTGAGTGTGAACACTGCAGGTGGGCGTACACGCTGCAGGTGGGTGTGAACGCGGCAGGTGAGTGTGAACACTGCAGGTGGGCGTACACGCTGCAGGTGGGTGTGAACGCGGCAGGTGAGTGTGAACGCTGCAGGTGGGTGTGAACTCTGTGGGTGGGGGTGAACGCTGCAGGTGAGTGTGAACTCTGTGGGTGGGTGTGAACGCTGCGGGTGAGTGTGAACTCTGCGGGTGGGGGTGATCGCTGCAGGTGGGTGTGAACACTGCAGGTGGGTGTGAGCACTGCAGGTGGGGGTACACACTACAGGTGGGTGTGAACACTGCAGGTGGGGGTACACACTGCAGTGTGTGTGAACGCTGCAGGTGAGTGTGAACGCTGCAGGTGAGTGTGAACGCTACAGGTAGGTGTGAACGCTGCAGGTGTGTGTGAATGCTGCAGGTGAGTGTGAACGCTGCAGGTGGGTGTGAACGCTGCAGGTGGGTGTGAACGCTGCAGCTGAGTGTGAACGCTGCAGGTGGGTGTGAACGCTGCGGGTGGGTGTGAACGCTGCGGGTGGGGGTGAACGCTGCGGGTGGGTGTGAACGCTGCGGGTGGGGGTGAACGCTGCGGGTGGGTGTGAACGCTGCGGGTGGGGGTGAACGCTGCGGGTGGGTGTGAACGCTGCGGGTGGGGGTGAACGCTGCGGGTGGGTGTGAACGCTGCGGGTGGGGGTGAACGCTGCGGGTGGGTGTGAACGCTGCGGGTGGGTGTGAACGCTGCGGGTGGGTGTGAACGCTGCGGGTGGGGGTGAACGCTGCGGGTGGGTGTGAACGCTGCAGGTGGGTATGAACACTGCAGGTGGGGGTACACGCTGCAGGTGGGTGTGAACACTGCAGTTGGGGGTACATGCCGTAGGTGGGGGTAACGCTGCAGGTGGGTGTGAACACTGCAGGTGGGGGTGCACGCTGCATGAGTGTGTGAACACTGCAGGTGGGGGTATATGCTGCAGGTGAGTGTGAACACTGCAGGTGGGGGTATAGGCTGCAGGTGGGTGTGAACGCTGTAGGTGGGTGTATATGCTGCAGGTGGGGGTTACTCTGTAGGTGGGAGTACATGCCGCAGGTGGGTGTCAGGGGGTTCCCCTCAGGGTCCTCCCACTCACGAAGGTGAGAGCCCAGGTTCCCACTTGCACAGCGACACCTTTTCAAACCCCAGTGCTGCCCTGCTGACCTTTCACCCTTCCATGGAAACTTCGTATTTCCTGGCCCTGTCCAGCCCCTGAGCCTGAGAGCTGTAACTTCTTAGATGGAATAAAGCGACACACAGTCCTTTGCTCAGTTCACATCCCCCCTGCGCCCCAGGAGAGGGGCCGGCGGGGCCATCACTGCTGACGGGGGCGTGGGAAGTGTGTTAAACGAGGAGAAATAGGTTATTCTCTTTTGAGTCAAAATACGTGATTCGTGAATGACAGTGCTATAGGGACATGTCCAACTTCTGGAAGAGTGTCGCCCTGGCCATGACCCCCAGAAAGCACGGCCCAAGCCAGGACAGTCTCGTCCCAGCACCGACCCTCGGGCCGGCCCAACCGCGGCCTCACTGCGCCTCCTCTCTCCGCAGGGCCGCTCGCACATCTCCTGCATGCCCGGCCCGGTGCGCCGCTGGAACTACCCGCCGCCCCTCTGCCTCGGTACGACCCCGCCCGCGGCCCGTGGCCGTCCAGACCCCTGGGCAGCGCCCTGAGCCGCTCCCCTCCCCGTCCTGGTCCCTACAGGGAACAGCCAGTCCTGCCACCACCCCCCGACTCAGTCCCTCCACGGGCAGTGCCCTGCCTGCCACCTTAGGACCTGACACAAGAGGGAAGATCAGCAATAACAAACCTGTCCTTTTTTAAAAAGTATACTTTTATTAATTTCAGAGAGAAAGGGAGAGAGAGAGAGAGAAAAACATTGATCGGCTGCCTCCTGCACACCCCCCACTGGGGATCGAGCCCGCAACCCGGGCATGTGCCCTGACCAGGAATCGAACCACGACCTCATGGTTCATAGGTCGACGCTCAACCCCTGAGCCACGCCGTCCGGGCGAACCTATCCTTTTTTAAAGTGTCCATTATGTTTATCTTTTTTTGCATCACTTTTGATTTTTCCAAAGATGGCACTGACACGTCAGCCAGGGCAGGCACCTCCTCAAGTTCACACGGAAGGAAGGGCTCCGGAGCCTGGCTTCCCGTCCCGCGCACCCTGGTTTCTAAGGGTTTCTGTCACACACAGCATGACCGCCCTGAACAGGAAGCAGACGGAGTGTGCGCGGAAGGAAATAGACCAACCACTTAAACAACAAGCTCCCACCGTCAGGAGTCCACCCAGCAGCACGCCTGCGGGCTGTGCTCACGGCATCGTATCTGTTGCCAAGGGAACAGTGGTCCTTAGTGACCACGGCTTTATCAGGGAAAGTGACTTCTGGGTGAAAATAAATGTCTGACTCCAGGCCCCGCACACATGTGAAGGTATCCGTGTGGGATTCAAACTCCCGGCTCCATCTGCACACGGGGACCAGGGTGGGACCGCGGGGACGCCTGCTCCCTCCACGCTTCCTCTCGCTCTCGTCGCTCTTCCTATTCGTTTCAAATGAACAACTTTCCCTTAAACTGGGAATTTGATATTTTAAACCTTGAGCGGAAATTCACTCGCAAAGGGTACGCAGTCAAACCCTGTGCCCTTGCTGGCGTGTGCATTCCCGGAGGAAATGTCTCCTGAGAGTCGTTACCCTTATCGGCCAAATGTAGTCGGTTTGTATCTTTCCTTAACGTGCCTCGGTGTGAGCACAGATGGAAGGTGCACCGTCTCCCTCACACCTGCTGGCTCTGCACCCCTCACCAGGCACAGGGAAAGGTGGTCCCTAGCGACGGCCCCAGGGGCCCGAGAGCTGGCGGTGATGGACGGGAAGGTCTCAGCGCGTTGCTCCCCGTGAGCCCGGGGAGGGTGGGGGTCAGGACTGGGAATCACACAGAGATGACAGTGACTTCCGGGCTCTCTGAAACCTGTGTTTGAGAAATCATAGCCCTCAGGAAGAAACTCACATGCACCCTGTGCTCCCTCCGGCAGCGACGTGCGGGGGGACGCTGAGCAGCCTGGCCGGCGTGATCCTGAGCCCCGGCTTCCCGGGCGCCTACCCCAGCAACCTGCACTGCAGCTGGCGGATCGCCCTGCCCGTGGGCCACGGTGAGTGAGCGCGGGGCGCCCAGCACCCACTCCCCACCCCCAGCCGAGAAGCGGCTGAGGGAGAGCCGCCTGGTGCTGCTGACGTGAGGGCGGCTGTCCCTGGAAGTGGGGACGGGTTTCCACGAAGCTGGGCCGGAAGGCGTGGAGAAGGGAAAGGGGCCGGGGAGACGGGGCATAGGGCTCTTTCCACGGCAAAGCCGGTCCACGGGGTGCTGAGACGGTAAACACGGGGAGTGCGCATGGGCACCCACGTCAGGCCAGCCTCTCCCTGGGTCACCCGCCTCTGGCCCCCGGGACTCCGCAGCAGTCAGTGTGCCTTTGGAATGGTTTTAGGGCTTTTTCGGTTTACGGCACATTTCCGTTTGTTTTATAAATTAATTGTTTCACTTCAGAGAGAGGAAGGGGGAAGGAGAGAGAGAGAGAAACATCAATGATGAGAGAACATCATTGATCGGCGGCCTCCTGCACGCCCCCTACCGGGAACCAAGCGTCACTTCCTGGTTCATAGGTCAACAACGCTCAACCATTGAGCCCTACCGGTCGGGCTAAAATGTTTATATTGTCTTGATTTCTGTTTATAGAACTGGCTTTTCATAACATTCAGCTTTGAACGCTCAGGGTAGTCATGTATTACTAATAAAAGCGTGATATGCTAATTAGACCGGACATCCTTCCAGACGACCTTCCAGACGAAGCCAGGGCTGCGAGAGAAGCCGGTGCCGGCAGCCGGGGAAGGAAGGCCTGCTCTTGCACGGATTCGTGCCCCGGGCCTCGAGGCATCAATAAGTCCTGATTTTAGCTGCTGTGTAGCTGGCAGCTCCCCTTGGCCCTCTGTGGAAACACACGGTTTTTGCGAAAGTTGGCTTTCCCATCATGCCTTTCCCTGACGCCTCATGGTTGCCTTGGCATTCTAGTTCATGGTTGGGGCTGTCCCACCGGTGACTTTCTGAAGAGCGGCGCCTGCAATGGGCATGTCACAGACACTCGGGCCGGGTCCGAGTCCCTGAGGCTCGCTCACTAAGTCACGGGCGCCCAGGGATGCTGGGTGAGACGCGTGAGCACAGCACACGGACATCGCTGCCTGGAAGGAGGTCGTGTCTGTAGGATGTGCTCAGACTTTTGCCCAGAGGCCCTGTGCTGGGGGCAGCGCGGCTGTTGGTGGAAGGACGGGCAGCGGCCCGCAGGCCGGGGTCAGGCGTGAGGACGTGAGCGTGCTGTGCACAGACATGGAGTGTTACTCCAGGGAAAGATGGGGGCCTGAACAGGCACCCCACATGTGAGGCTCAAGTCTATTGGACAGGCACCCCAAAAT
This sequence comes from Myotis davidii, assembly GCF_000327345.1. NCBI lineage: Eukaryota > Metazoa > Chordata > Mammalia > Chiroptera > Vespertilionidae > Myotis > Myotis davidii. The sequence goes on along the minus strand of NW_006298272.1, from coordinate 923,689 downwards.
GTGAGGCGCATGTCCACTAGATGGGCACCCCACGTGTGAAGTTCATGTCTACTGGACGGGCACCCACGTGTGAGGCTCATGTCCCCTGGTTTGCTGGGGGTGGCCCAGAGGGCGCGTGGGGCTCAGACGTGTAGTGATTTCACAGAAGGTAAGGGCTGTGGCTTCCAGGATTTCAGTTGGTTTTGGTTTTTAGATCATAAGCTCTGAGATAGAGGCAGCGATTCACTCTGAGCTGGAGGGAGCAGAGGCCTGGGTGACTGCCCACTAGGGCTCAGGGTGCTGCACCGCGGGTCTGATTCTTGCTGTGGGGACCTGGGGGTGCGATGTCGGGGTGCAATCGTCTGACTCGGGAATCGGGGGTGGGAGAGACAGGGCGGTGTTTCCTTCTCAAGCTTCCTTATTGAAGTGCAGTTGACACACAATCGTATGTGACCTTCAGGCCTGCCCCCTAGTGACTCGGCACCTATAGAGCTTACACCGTGATCACCCCAGACGCCTGGCAGCCCCGTTACCCTGCAGAGCTATCACAGGCCTGGCTCTGTTCCCGGGGCTGTGAGTGAATTCCATCCCGGACGGATGTGTGCATAACGGGGAGTCCGTCCTTATTCTCACTCACCTTTTCCAGCCTTCTCCTCCCCTCCCGCCCCTGGCGACCCCGTCTGTTCTGTGTCCCTGAGTCTGTCTCTGTCTGATTTGTCTCTTCCTTTGCGTGAACACATTTGCTGGGATTTAGAAGAAAACGGCCGCGCATCTTTGTCTCTTCAAGGAAACCCTGTTTGCTGTTCAAGTCGTCACGGAGCTTCAGGTCCAAGAGGGGCTGCCTTTGGCGGTGCCCGTGCCCCCAGGTGGAGCCCCCCGCCCCTGCCGACCGGGACCTGCCTCCTGGCTGCGCCCACACATGCGTGTAGAGTCAGACGATCCATGTGCATTGCACCCCACCTTCTGAAACGATGCTACATTGTGGTTGATGTTCACGGTCCCTCTTCCCTCCCGTTCCCTCTGCTCCCTGTCCCCTCGGCGTCTCCTGGGACCCCACGTGCTCCTCCTCCCCACCTTCCTCTTCCAGCCGGGCTGGGCATCCGGACAGGAGTTTCCCCCAGAAGGACTGGGGGCCGCCGTCGTCCCGCTCATGAGGCTGTTGCTCTTGTCTAGCACGTCACCCCCTAGGCCAGGACAGGGCAGGGCGCTGTCCACCAGGGTGGGCGTGCCAGACGCTGTGTCCCCCGCTGCCGTGGGCACCCCACCGCACCCCTCTGAGCCTGGGCCTGCTCCCTGTGACTTTGCGAGGACAATAATAGTGACTTCCTGGGGAACTGGGGGACAAGAGCTCCTTGGTACGTTGGATCCTGGACAGGCAGTCAGCCGAACACTGCGCCCAGCCAGCAAGGGCCCTATTTCTTCCTCCTCACGTTCCCGCATCGTTGAGTTGGAGGTTGGAGGACGGTGCATTGTACTGAGCACGTGTAGATGTCTCTTCCCTCCCGCTGTTCCCTGAGGCTTTCTCCTTCCCTTCCTCTGCTTCTGGCCCAGGACAGCCCAGCTTCCTGCCAGCACCATGTGGGCAGGTCTGCTTTCCGTGCTCAGCACTCGCCCTTGAGGGGGGGCAAGGCGTGCGCGTTATCTCCGGTCTCCAAGCCCCAGAAAGGAGTCTGCGAGATGGAAAAGAAATGAAAGCCCTCCTTATCTTTCGAGAGCAGGAGAGTGGCATGAGGAACACTTTTCCGAGGCGCCGGTGGAACGATCCGGGAGCTGTCGAGCTCTCCGGGGGGCTGTACCGGCCCGCGTCACTCGCGTCGGTTCATGTAAAAACGCCCGCTTCGGGCGCTATCTCAGCCGGTGACGGAGTCGGGCCTTTCAGATACAGTCGTCAGTGAAAGTTCCCGAAGCCACGGCCCCACATCCTGACGCCGCCGTGCGCCCGCCTTACCCGCCGTCCTTTATCTTGTGCCCGGGCCCCGTGGCCGCAGCAGCCGGGCCACCTGGACTGTCTCCCGTCGTCGCCTGGGGCCGGGCTAGGAGACTGGGCTGTGGTAGTGACGGGTCCAGTGGATGGTTTCCTGCAAACAGCTGCGACTTGCTTTGCTTGTAAAACCAAGTGAACGCACGGCTCGCTGACCGGGCAAACCCCTGGCCGCGGCCGGGCGTTGAGAAGCCCCTGTATAGTTTGTTTTTAAACTATAGTCCGGCCCTCCAACGGCCTGAGGGACAGTGAACTGGCCCCGTTTAAAAAGTTTGAAGACCCCTGCCCTGGATGGTCCGTTGGTTTGTGGCGCTGAGTTCTGGGCTGCATCAGTCCGTCCTTGGTGCCACTGGGTGACCCGACAGCGAGTCCCACCTGCGTGCGCGCTGTGAGCCTTGGAGCAGCGGTGGGCAGAACCCGCCTCCGCCCCAGAGCCAGGCAGCAATGCCCGCGTGTCCCCATGGCACAGCTGGTCGCAGGCCTCTCAGAGAGTCAATCGGGACTCTAATGGCACAGATGAAGGTCCCACAGCTTCGAGGGGGCGGCGGGGACGGAACCGCATCTATTTTAATCCGAAACGAGCGAGCAGCCTCCCCTGCAGCGCCCTGTGCCCCCGGAGGGGCAGGACGGCGCTTGGGCACGCAGATCAAGGGGCAGTCACTTCTGGTGAGCTCGGCCTCTCAGCGCCGACAGTGACGCTCCCTTATCTCACACGTGTTCCCACAGGTGCGCACATCCGGTTCCTGAACTTCTCCACGGAGGCCAACCACGACTTCCTCGAGATCCAGAACGGACCGCACCCCACCAGCCCGCTGCTCGGCCAGTTCAGCGGCCCCGACCTGCCGGCCGCGCTGCTCAGCACCACGCATGAGACCCTCGTCCGCTTCTCCAGCGACCACTCCCAGAGCCGGCAGGGCTTCCGGCTGGCCTACCGAGGTGAGGCCCACCCCTCGACAAACCTCCCCCCACACCCCCCACACAATGCATGACACTGTACCGCTGGACTCATTTGGGGGGGCTCTGCTGACCCCTGGTGGGGTCACTGCTCTCCTCGTCCTATCAGGAAGGACACAGACCCAAGGGCACAGTCCATGTCACCCTCACTGCACACCCGCTGCCCTCAATCTCCGTGGCCACCACCACACTCCTCCAGCCACGTGGCTTCATGGTCACGTTGTCTCCTCGCCTGCCATGTGTCCGCCTCGCCACGTGGAGGTCGGGTCCCGCCAGGACGGCGGTGTGGGCGTCCCTCCATCGTGGCCGTGGGCGGGGCAGGGTCTCCCACGCACTGGCCTCTTCCCAGCCTGGAATCAGGGCCCTGTGTGCTGTCCAGCCCTTATTCCAATTAAGCCCGGAAAAAAGGCAGTGAGCAGACTGTATTCTTCCTTGAGCGATCCAAGTGTGAGACCTCTAAGGAAGGTTTGGATCAGCCATTCAAGCATTTTTGACGTGTGAAAAAGTTCAACATGTTCATTCCACTCCAGATAATTCCGCTGGCCTTTTCCTAGCTGTTGTTAAGTCGGATGACGTTGAAAATGTCAAAAGTAGGGCCTGCTTCTTCCAAGTGGCTAAATCCCTGGTTTTCTCGAAGACAGAGCTGCACTCTTTCATTCCTGAAGGGACTTTCGGACCCAATTGCCGAAGTTGTCCCTATAAATTATAGGTGTAGATTTCCAGAACTGGGGCCTCTTAAAACAGGAACCGGACAGAAGGGAAATTGCAGAGGGAGGTAAAGGCTCTGGTGAGGACTGTGACGCGGCACTTGCCAGCACAGCTCCGCGTGCGCCCGCGTCTGCCCACTTCTCGTCCCCATGTCACCCTCCCTCAGTGCAACCCGTTCACACCTACAACAGTGACAGTTTAGCGTCGATCGGCTTAGATTCCGAGTGCAGATCAGGGCGTAACGGTTCCGATATTTGACAAACTATCCTGACAGTGTCTCGTAACGTACCGAGTTCTCCGTGACCTACACCTGTTGTCATGTGTGTAGATTTTCTTGAAGGGTAGCTACCCATTCCGTAGGCTGGATCTGGAATTCAGTGTCTGGGCTGAGAGGCAGGGGCTCCAATAAGATGAGCTCTGCATTAAGCAGCTTCATTGTTTAGTGGGAAATGCATATCCTTAATGCAGATCTTTGAGACCAAAGCAAAACCCAGTGTGAGACTTCCTGTCGCTGAGGAAAGAGCAGGAGTTTGAGGGAAACACCTTCTGTGGCCTTGGGGGGGTGGGGGGGCTGTGAGTGAGGAGGCCTGGGGCCTGGGGGGCGTCTCCAGGCCAGAGCTGAGCGCAGGGGGGAGGGGGAGAAGGGAGGACCCGAGGCTGTGCAGTCATGCTCATTCCTGGTCAGAGCCTGCCCTCCCTCCTCGGGAGCCTGACGCTGACGACAAGGGGCCAGGCTGGGTGGTGCACGGGGTCTAGGCCAGTGACGGCGAACCTCTGAGCTCGGCGTGTCCGCATTTTGAAAAACCCTAACTTAACTCCGGTGCCGTGTCACATATAGAAACTTTTTGATATTTGCAACCATAGTAAAACAAAGACTTATATTTTAGATATTTATTTTAGATATTTAAATGCCATTTAACAAAGAAAAATCAGCCAAAAAAATGAGTTCACGTGTCAGAGGTTCGCCATCACTGGTCTAGCCCATCACGCCTAGACCTCTCCCCACCCGCAGCGGGAAGTCCCTGGAGGATGGGTTAGCTCAAGGTAACCATTTCTAAAGTGTCCAGATTTGGAACTGGACGTCACATAATCTGTGAAATGCCCACAGGCCCACCCTCCCTTTTGCCCTTGCCATGTCAGCATCGGGACTATTTATCCAGCAGCCACACTGGGGGCAGCCCCTGGGGTGTCAGCGTGGAGGCCCCTTTCCCAGTCGGAAACCACTGGCTTCTGCGTTCCCTTCGCTCCGGCCGGCTGCGGCCACCGGTGCCGTCGGCTTGGCCTTCGGGCCTCTGGGCTGGGCGCCCTCATCCAGGCCACACCTCTGGTCGGCTGAGTGGCACTTTATTTACTTGACGCCTGACTCTAAGTTTAAGGACCCACATTTTAAAAACCCTAAACCATATATTTTTATTGTCAGTAATGAATTTGCTGCCCTTGAGAGATACCCAAATAAAACAGAAGACAGACGGGGCAGGCGGTGGAGGCGCTGTCACTGCTCCCGGGCGTCATTTCTGACGGGGATGGTAACGAGGTCGCTCATCATTTCACCAAAAGCACAAATGGTTGAAGGGACTCACCTGGGCTCGTATGTCACACCAGAGTTCCTCAGCGCCACGCGCGATCTGTAAGTTAAGCGCCTGCTGAGTAACTCACGGGAAGACGTATGAATCACGCAGACGAGCCTTGTCATTCTCGGCGATGTCTGTGTGTTCCCTCCCCCTCCCCCCCTTGTCGTATATTGATGGCCCCTTGAAGGTCAAAGATGTCGCTTGCAGAGGTAGCTGTCGCAGAGTTAAATGACTCCTTCGAGATTGAGAAATGGAGTTCAAGAGCCATGCTCCATAAAGCCGCGTTCACGTGCCCTACTCCTGACTCAAGAGCTGGAGAGCAGATGAAAGTGTGGAGATTTGTGTCAGCTAATGAGAGAAGCGTGAGGAAACATCATGGCTGTTAGCCGGGTGGCTGCGTGACCCGTGGGGGTTACATCTATCATTGAACACAGGGTGACATCAAGCACCGACCATTGAAACACGGACACAAATCCTGCGTGAGACGGACAGATGGGAGGAACAGAAGCTTTCCTGGTCCCAGCGAGGGGACCCCTGGGAAAGATGAGGTTCTGTGAGCTAACTCCCACTTGTGGCATTGGAGTAGCCATATTGGTACTTGGGTTTTTTTTATCCTATTTTTGAAATGGAGGATTTTAGGGGCTTTCCTTACTGTTTTGGTTTCTGTCGTTTGACATTTGGAGGAATTGAATATTTATCTCCGTCCTCCCTCCCTCTCTCCGTTCTTGCTTTTTCTATTTTACGTCATAAAGCATCGTTGCTCAACGCCAAAACACTTAACGAGTGGGAAGGGCTTGGCCCCA
>NW_006298272.1:916155-917613 GCF_000327345.1 Myotis davidii | reverse complement strand
CGTGTCCAAGTGCCTTTAAAAACAAATAACAGCCCTGGCCAGTGGCTCAGTGGTTAGAGCATCGGTCCGAGAACCGAAGGGTCTAGGGTTCAATTCCCAGTCAAGAGCACGTTCCTCAGTTGTAGGTTCATCCTCACCTGTCAGGGCTCATGCATGGGGTAGGCGACCGATCGACGTTTCTCTGTGTCTCCCTCCTCCCTCCCTCCTACTCCCTCTAGAAGTCAATGGAAATAATATCATTGGGTGAGGATAACATTGTGAAGTATGTTTTGGGTCTGGGTAATATTACTTCTAATGCACATGGTAAGCATAAGCTGCAAATCGTTATAATTCTACCAATAGTTACTGTTCTGCTTCGCATGGCAACTGGCAACTTGGAAAATTTATTTTTAAGAAAATATCTAAAAGTTCATCTCCAGAAGCTAAATGTAACCATTCTCCTCCTCTGCATTCCAGACTAACTCATGTGGTATTCATGACCTGACTGTGTGTTTCAGCCTATGACTCACTCACGTGGCATTCATGAGCTGACTGTGTGTTTCAGCCCGTGACTCACTCACGTGGTATTGATGACCTGACTCTGTGTGTTTCAGCCTATGAGCTGCAGAACTGCCCGGACCCGCCCCCCTTCCCCAACGGGTACCTGGTCGGCTCCGACTACAGCGTGGGCCAGTCCATCTCCTTCCAGTGTTACCCCGGGTACATTCTCATCGGCCACCCCGTCCTCACCTGTCAGCACGGGACCGACCGAAGCTGGAGCCACCCCTTCCCCAGGTGTGACGGTAGGTCAGCCGTTCCTCCCGGGAGCCAGGTAGCTCCTCTCGTAGATAACGGCGCCTTGAGTATTACAAGAACTCATCCGAGAATGCATTAATTTGTTCAACAAATATTTATTGGGATCTATTATGTCCAACTCATTCTACTTAGGATTCAGGAACACGTCTTGGGCCAGTAGGTTAAGAAAAGATGTGTAAATCAGTCTCGCCCCCAAGGAAATGACAAGAATGTCATAATAAACACAAATGTTTGTTATGCAAAACCAGAGACCAGCAGGCTGCTTGGGTGGATTTCAGACACAGAAGACGGTGTTTGCTTGGGAAGGGAAAGGAAGGGAAGGGCACTGTTTAGGGTGAGATTAGAGGCGGGAGGGTGGTTATCAATTCCACCCCAGAGATTTTTTACGGCTTAACTTCTGTCATCATCGTACATCGCTTCTCTGTTTCAGGAAACTGGCTTTATTGGGGAGTGGGGCTGGAAGCAGGCACACCGTTTTGCTACTGGGAGGTGGAGACTGTCCGGGGAGAAGCAAAGGGTCTAACCCAGGGGCGGGCAAACTTTCTGACTCGAGGGCCACAGTGGGTTCTGAAACTGGACCGGAGGGCCGGAACAAAGCCATGGATGGAGTGTTTGTGTGAACTAATATAAATTCAAAGTAAACATCATTACATAAAAGGGAAC
>NW_006298272.1:909227-913788 GCF_000327345.1 Myotis davidii | reverse complement strand
GGGGTGGGGGGGGGGAATGTTTGCAATGTCAGGTTAATGTAAACAGATCAAAGACTTTGTTTCTGAAGATTGCATATCAGACAGAAAAGTTACTGGAGCCCTGATATTTCCACATTATAAATACAGTAGCTCTGAGTGAAAACATAATGGAAATGCCAACTCTGTGGACCTTTGAAATGTTAAATACTCGTGTCCCACTGCGCAGCGGGGATGGGGACTGGCTGTGCTCGCCTTTCTACTGAAGAAGGAAAAAGAAAAAAACATCAATGGGTGCTCGAAAGCCTAGTTTTCAACCGTGTTTTTCCATTCTATGCCATTATAAAAACAACTATAGCAAACTTTAGCAGTATTTTATTTTACGTATTTATTTTTTTTAATATGTTTTATTGAGAGGAAGGGAGAGGGAGAGAGAGAGACACATCCATGATGAGAGAGAAACTTCAATCGGCTGCCTCCTGCACGCCCCCGGTTGGGGATGGAGCCCATAACAGGGCACGTGCCCTGACTTGGAATCAAACCCTGACCTCCTGGTACATGGACAGCTCTCAGCCTACTGAGCCACACCGGCCAGACTTTAGCTGTATTTCAAAAAATTATCTTAGCCTAATACAAATTTAATCGTTTCAAATTACTCGTCAGAGTGTGATGCAAATTTAAAATAGCATATTAAAATTATATTTTAAAACTAGGAATAGCAGTTGCATACCTGGTGTTTCATTAAATCACTTAAAAGACCTTTCATTTTATTCCCCATTATATTTATATGCATAAAGTACTTTGAATAGTCAGGATTAAACCCTTTCTTTTAATTTGTAATTTTTGCCAGAATCTTTTCATATGTAAATGGAGGACTTCTTGGCTTGCTGTAAAAAATAGAATTAAGTATTTAATTAGATTTCATTGCTTTTTCAAGCCCAGTTTCCAACATGGAGAAAACTGCTGGCTCAGAGTTATCTGATGGGTTGGCGGTAACTCACCGCATCTTCTCTGTGGCTTGAGGGTGACGCCATCTCTTGCACCTGCATCAGGGCTGCAGGACCACCCAGAGTCGGCCACACTGCAAAGCTAAGGTCCTCCTGCATCCAAGCCGCCCGCCCCCAGGGGTAGTTTGGGGAGTGCCCAAAGCCACCCGAGGCTGGACAGCACACTGGGACGCAGGACCCCTAAGCTGTTGGACTCGGGGGTGGTTTACAACAGGGAAAGGCCCAGTGAAATCACCACGGGAAAGATGGGCAGGTGGGGGGGGTGGGCGTGGCGGGTCCAGGAGGCCGCTGGCTCTCAGAACTGACCTGGGACAACATGCACAGACCGTGACCAACCTGGAGGCTTGCTGGGCTTTGTGTCCAGGTTTCTACTGGGCGCCGTGACATGGGAGGGTCCATAGATCGTCCAGTGGTTGATACCCGTTTCCAGACCAGCTGATATCCTGGTGGAGGTCCCACCCAGGTCCCCTGGCTGGACTTCCTGGGTGGCCAGCCCTGCCCTCGGCCTGTTGGGTGTGGCCAGCCCCCAGGTGAAACACAGACAGTCCTGTCAGGGGTGCCATTCATGACCGTCTAGAACCCACGGCCAACGACAGGCCTGCCGTTGGGCAAGGTCAGATGATTTAATGCACAGATGCCTTTACCGTAACATCCCTCTCCATGCCTAGAAAGCCCTAAGCAGAATAAGAAGGGACATATAAGATCCATGTAAAATCTTGTCCTAAATAAATTTTCTAAGCATCACCCAGTGTTTATATAACATCCTCCATATTGAATTAAATTCAGAACTTCCGCAGAGGGCATTGTTTTCAAACAAGTTTACTTTATTCCTGGAAGGCATGTTTCCAGAAAGCTCTATAATAAAAAGGTGCTTTTCCCGAGAATGGAGGTCTGCACAGGGATCGGCGTGGGCAGCGGGGACACAGGGCCCTCGCAGGACAGGCGCCTGGCTGGTCGCCCGTCAGCTTCAGTGGCACGACCTTTATCAGCCGAGGGCTCGGGTCCGCAGGCTGTGGTGGGACACAGGGCAGCGGTACTGAGCGGCCACCTCACAGGCCCAGCCCCTCGCGCCCCAGGATGGTCTTAGGGAAAAAATAGAAGCTCTGAACAGCCTCTGGGGGTTTTATTAAAAACGGCAACTCAGCAATTGAGATTCAAAATTCTAAATCTGAAAGCATCAACCTCCCCAGAATATATGAAGCCAGTTTGTCTGGACATGCTTAAAAGAGTAGTGTCTTCATTTGCATAAGGATCTATTGTGTAAAGTTAGTATATTTCAAACCCATCTGGGAAAATAGACCCAAAGGGTGATAACCTTGAAATAAATAAGAGAGTATGTCTGACAGTGACGAGAAGGTTGAGACTGCATTAATTTTGCCAGTAACTTATAATTATACCGAAGTCTCCGTTTTTAAGGAAAGTGGGTTATAATTGTTACAGTAGTGTCTAAAAGGCTGTGGTTTATTAATGCGCTAAATGTAATTTGATAATTGCAGATGCCTCTACACTTACAAATGGTAGCTCAAAAACTTAAAGTATTTTGTTGGCCTGATTGATCCTTTTCCACTGAAGTATTTATGTCAACATTCTCTTGGGGTCTTTTTACAAATTTAAACGCTGTCACCTGATACCTCACTTTACATGCGTTAGCGCCTGTGGCGGGAGCCAGGGACAGAGGGAATGACAGGACACCTGGCAGCTTCTTTTAAAATGACAGGCTTTGTCAGCAAGAAACCCCTGGATTGCATAATAACATGAGAAGTCCAACCGGCCAGAGTATATGCTGGCCCTGCGGTGTGGCTCGGGGGTGAGCCTTGTCCACGCACCAGAGGTCGCTGGTTCGATGGCCCGGGTCAGGGGTCAGAGGTCAGGGCACATGCCCTGGTTTCAGGCTCCATCCCCAGCCGGGGGCGTGCAGGAGGCAGCTGCTCCCCGTGCCCCGTTCCCATCCGTGTTTCTCTCTCCTCCATGTTTCTCTCACTGAAATAAACCATAAATTATGATGTGCATATTGTCAAGGTTAAGGTTTACCAAGCTGATTGATAAAGACAGGAAACCCCTCCCCCAAGGGGTCAGAGGCGTGAGTTTTAGAAGGAAGAGGCCGGTTCTCCTGGAGGCCCCGTGGGAGGCTAGCACTTGGGCTGCGCAGGCGGGAGAGGAGCGGGACCTGTCCCGGGCCACCCACCGGCCTGCGTGGCTGCAGGGGCTCCGTGGCCCCGTGTCGCAGGTGGTGAAGTACTTTCTAGGTTGTCAAGGAAAGTTTATCCGACTCCAAACCCCACTTATAACCGCACCGTGAAACTCGCCGAGTGTGTCCGCAGCCCCTGCTGCTGATGGATTTACCCCAGAGCCCAGCCAGGCCACCCGCCTTGTGGTCCCACCTCCTCGGAGACCAGCTGCACCTGCACCTGCACTGTGACGCGGCCGCCGCTGTCCCTCATGACTTCTCATGGTCAGGGGTCTTTTCTTCCTGTTATTTTCATCTATTTTGGCCTCTTTGTTCCCCTTAAATGCTGCACCGCTGGTGGCAAGTCTTTGCAAGCCCCACACATGCTGGTGGCACACGCGTAGCACACCCGTTGGGTGTCCGTTCCATGAAGAAGTCTGCTGTCTCTGGTTCTGCCGTGTGATGCTGCCATGTGAGCGACAGATCGCGTCTCAGATGATCCTGCTAACGTGTGGCCGTTTCACCGTCTATAAACAAGAATAACTGCCATGGCGACTGCGGACAGCGTGGGAAGTGAACAGGAGCGCCTGACGGGTGGCGCTGCCTCTCCTGGCTGAGCTGGCGGGACCGGCCGGGCAGTGACGCCCGCACTCGCTTTATCTCCTTCCTCCAGGCGCAGATCTGCGAGGCGGCGATAGTGTATCTGTTTCAAAGCAAATAGGATGCTGCGGCCTCAGCCCACGAAATAGGCTTGAAATCTCGCTTAGACAGGACATGTCGGTTTCCTGCTTAAGCATCATCCCCTCCTCATCCCGCCTGGGACAGCCGGGGGCTGCCAGCTCCCCGCAGGAGACTGGACCCAGCGCGTCCCCCTTAATGCTGGGAGGACTGTGGCCGGAGGAGCCGGGAAGTTTGGCGGATGTGTTACCCGAACAGGCAGCTGAGAAGCACAGTCTTCTGAGGCTTTAGGGTTTAGGGGGATTGTTCTGACAACGTGGTTCCCGGGGACCCTGTGGGCTGAGGGCGCCAGGAGCCCCTGTGTCCCTTTAACGCTGACCATGTGTCTCCGTGGCCTCTGCCCCCCTCAGCTCCCTGTGGCTACAACATCTCAGCTCCCAACGGCACCATCTACTCACCCGGCTTCCCCGACGAGTACCCGGTGCTGCAGGACTGCCTGTGGCTGCTCACCGCGCCGCCCGGCCACGGCATCTACATCAACTTCACGCTGCTGCAGACCGAGGCCGTCAACGACTACATCGCCGTGTGGTACGGCCACCCCGGCCATGACCTCCCAGACACCCCTGTGACCCCCCTCCAGACACCCCTGAAACACCCCCCAGACACCCCTGTGACCTCCCAGACACCCCTGTGTCCTCCCAGACACCCCTGTGACCTCCCAGACACCCCTGTG
>NW_006298272.1:907276-908926 GCF_000327345.1 Myotis davidii | reverse complement strand
CCCATGTGGCCGCCCAGACACCACTGTGACCTCTCAGACACCCCTGTGACCCCCCCAGACACCTCTGTAACCTCCCAGACACCCCTGTGTCCACCAGACACCCCTGTGTCCTCCCAGACACCCCTATGACCCCCCAGACACCCCTGTGACCCCCGCAGACACGCCTGTGACCTCCCAGACACCCCTGTGTCCTCCCAGACACCCCTATGACCCCCCAGACACCCCTGTGACCCCCGCAGACACGCCTGTGACCTCCCAGACACCCCTGTGTCCTCCCAGACACCCCTATGACCCCCCAGACACCCCTGTGACCCCCGCAGACACGCCTGTGACCTCCCAGACACCCCTGTGTCCTCCCAGACACCCCTATGACCCCCCAGACACCCCTGTGACCCCCGCAGACACGCCTGTGACCTCCCAGACACCCCTGTGTCCTCCCAGACACCCCTATGACCCCCCAGACACCCCTGTGACCCCCGCAGACACGCCTGTGACCTCCCAGACACCCCTGTGTCCTCCCAGACACCCCTATGACCCCCCAGACACCCCTGTGACCCCCGCAGACACGCCTGTGACCTCCCAGACACCCCTGTGTCCTCCCAGACACCCCTATGACCCCCCAGACACCCCTGTGACCCCCGCAGACACGCCTGTGACCTCCCAGACACCCCTGTGTCCTCCCAGACACCCCTATGACCCCCCAGACACCCCTGTGACCCCCGCAGACACGCCTGTGACCTCCCAGACACCCCTGTGTCCTCCCAGACACCCCTATGACCCCCCAGACACCCCTGTGACCCCCGCAGACACGCCTGTGACCTCCCAGACACCCCTGTGTCCTCCCAGACACCCCTATGACCCCCCAGACACCCCTGTGACCCCCGCAGACACGCCTGTGACCTCCCAGACACCCCTGTGTCCTCCCAGACACCCCTATGACCCCCCAGACACCCCTGTGACCCCCGCAGACACGCCTGTGACCTCCCAGACACCCCTGTGTCCTCCCAGACACCCCTATGACCCCCCAGACACCCCTGTGACCCCCGCAGACACGCCTGTGACCTCCCAGACACCCCTGTGTCCTCCCAGACACCCCTGTGACCCCCCAGACACCCCCGTGACCCCCCCAGACACCTCTGTAACCTCCCAGACACCCCTGTGTCCACCAGCCACCCCATGTGGCCGCCCAGACACCACTGTGACCTCCCAGACACTACTGTGACCCCCCAGACACCCCTGTGACCCCCCAGACACCCCTGTGACCCCCCAGACACCCCTGTGACCCCCGCAGACACCCCTGTGACCTCCCAGACACCCCTGTGTCCTCCCAGACACCCCTGTGACCCCCCAGACACCCCTGTGACCTCCCAGACACCCCTGTGTCCTCCCAGACACCCCTGGGACCTCCTAGACACCCCTGTGACCCCCCCAGACACCCCATTTGACCTCCCAGACACCACTGTGACCCCCCCAGACACCCTGTGATGTCCCAGTCACCCCCGTGACCCCTCCCATGTCCCTGAGACCCAGACCCCCAGCTGAGGAGGAGCGTGAGGATGTGGTTGTCCCTGAGGAAAGGTGGACAAGTGGAGAAGGACCTCAGGTGACCTGCCTGAGCGTGCTGTGTGGTGCATGACCCAGGATTGCTCT
>NW_006298272.1:905311-906107 GCF_000327345.1 Myotis davidii | reverse complement strand
CTCCCATGCCCCCCTGTGTCCTCCCAGACACCCCTGTGACCCCCCAGACACCCCTGTGATCCCCCAGACACCCTTGTGACCCCCCAGACACCCCATTTGACGTCCCAGACACCACTGTGACCCCCCCAGACACCCTGTGACGTCCCAGTCACCCCCGTGACCCCTCCCATGTCCCTGAGACCCAGACCCCCAGCTGAGGAGGAGCGTGAGGATGTGGTTGTCCCTGAGGAAAGGTGGACAAGTGGAGAAGGACCTCAGGTGACCTGCCTGAGCGTGCTGTGTGGTGCATGACCCAGGATTGCTCTCACTCAGGGCGTAGCGGAGGCCATTTGCTTTACCGACTGAGTGTAATCTGTTTCTTACAGAAAAGCTGGTAGGCTCCTCTCGTCATGAGACAGGGATGCTCCCAGAACCACAGTTTCCCGTAGATGCTAATATTTTATTCCGTGTTTTAAAATCATATCAATTCAGTAGCAAGACCTCCATAAACCTCCCCCAGAATCACGGAGACGCCGTTGGGTTTAAGGCTGAAAGTGGGGGTTCTGGAAGGAGGGTGGTACCTGGCATTGTGGGTCCTGGAATGCGGGCCATGTCGCTCCCACTCCCCGGGAAGGCCAGCGGGGTGCAGGGGGTCAGCGGGCGCCTCCAGGCGTGTCCACAGCAGCGCCCACCTGACAGAGGAGCAGGGAGGCTCCTGGGAGCCCCCGGACCTCCCTCCAGCGGCTGCACTCTCCCCGCAGGGACGGCCCGGACCAGAGCGCGGCCCAGCTCGGCGTCTTCAGCGGGAACACGGCCC
>NW_006298272.1:901588-905139 GCF_000327345.1 Myotis davidii | reverse complement strand
CCCGGGGAGCAAACCTGCGACCCGGCCGTGGCCTGACCGGGAATCGAGCTGCGACCTCCCGGTTCACAGGTCAGTCCTCACCACGGAGCCACGCCCGCCGGGCGCCTGGGACACGCTTTTGTTTAATGTCTTTATTATTTCCGCCTTTCTGAGCTGCGCTTTGCGACCAGCGTAGACTCATTCCAGGAGAGGTGTGTGGATGTGAAACTCTGATGTGCATGCCATGGACACGCGTGGCGATCTAATGGCTGCCCTCATCACTCTGTGCGATTACATACGGGCGAGAGCCAGCCCTGAGGGCGTGAGAGTGCCCGCTAGTGACGGGAAACGCATGGGGGTCCCTCACCTCCCGTGAGGATGAGGACGGCCACCAGGGAAGTCGTGGGGGCAGCAACTTTATCCGACCTCAACGTGGACGTGGGACCAGGCACGGTGGACCATTTCCCTTAGGAATCCCACGTGTGTCCGGGACGTGTGATGAGGTCATTGTGTTTAAATCGTAGCTTCTCTCTTCCGCAGTAGATGCTCCGGGCACTGACTTGTCCTGTGAGCAGTGGAGCTGAGAGCTTTATAAATCCACGGCCTCCTGGCATGGACACGGCGGTGTGCCCAGGTGCCAGCAGCACAGGGGCGTGACGGGGATCATCGTGTTTATGCAGCAAATGTAACTGCAGCTTTTCTTTCTCGTCCACCCCGTAGCATTTCAGCTCAAGAAGTGCCCGCCGCCCCCGGCCATCCCACAGGCGGAGCTGCTGCGTGAGGACGAGGACTTTGAGATAGGTGAGGGCGCGTCCCCGTGAGGCCATGGGAGTCACGGGCTCTTCCCCTCCACCCCCGCGGAGTCACTCCCAAGAGTGGGTGTGTGTCAGAAAATCCCACTGCCTGCAGGAGAGCTACACGCCCAGGTCACACGCCCGACACACACGTTTCCCTCTCGCCATGTCCGTGACCTCTGGGTTCCGCCCCGTGACGTTCACTTCTGTCACTTGGAGCCCATCCCCTCAGGCACTTACTGTCCATGTTTCCCTCTTTTTAAAATATGTTTTTATTGATTTCAGAGAGGAAGGGAGAGGGAGAGAGAGAGAAACATCAGCGATGAGAGAGAATCATGGATCGGCTGCCTCTTACACACCACACACGGTGGATGGAGCCCACAACCCAGGCATGAGCCCTGACCAGAAATCCAACCATGACCTCCTGGTTCATAGGTCGATGCTCAGCCCCTGAGCCAAGCCAGCCGGGCCGTGGTTTCCTCTTGAGTTGAGCAACATTTTCCGAGGCAAACACACAGATACGTGGTTTCATTAGGGAGGCAGGATCCCAACCTAGAACCTCGTCCCCTGTGGCTACAACAATGGCCGGTGTAATGGGCCTCCCGTCCCGCTGGGCCTGGTGAGCGTAGTGAGTGATGGGGCATCCCGCCCTGTAACTTCTGTGAAAGGTCCATTCATTCCACCAGCACCCGCCTGTTAGGAGTCCAGCCCGGGACCTGTCCGTGGAGCAGTCACCGGGCCCAGGGCTTCTCGGTGGCAAGGACAGGCGCTCCGTCCTGTCTGTGGTGATGCCGTGTCTCAGACCCAGTCCAACCCGGGGCCTCCATTCTCCTACTCAGATGACAGAGTCAAGGGCGCCGTGTGCCCATCAGGCCAGGTCCTCTCTGGAAGCCGAGAATCCCAGTGTCCAGTTCTGGTGCCTTGCCCCATGGCCCTCGGGGAGGGGGAGGACCAGGACAGTGGTCGGGAGTGGACGCCGCCCATCACATCCGTCCTGACGCTGCTTGAGTGTCAGGCCGCGTTTCTGTGAACGAGGCACTGAAAGGGGGGTGTTTTGTCTACAACGAGGCTGGGCCTGGCTGGTTTGGGATAGAGCATCGGTCTGCGGACTGAAGGGTCCCGGGCTCCATTCCCAGTCAGGGCACATGCATGGGTTGCTGGCTTCTTCCCCAGTTGGGGGCGTGCAGGAGGCAGCCGATCCATCATCCTCTCTCATCATGATGCTCCTATCTCTCTCTCCCTCTCCCTTCCTCTCTGAAATCATAAAAATATATTTAACAAGTAGAAGCAGATAGAAAGGAGGATGGGCGTTGGTCGGACGGACACGGTTTGCCTGCTGACGTCGCTGGTTAGGTCTCGCCGGTGTGTGAGGTGCCCACACTCTGGGTGTCGCGGAGGCCAGTTTCCGAGTGTCGTGTGGACTCTTGCAGGGGACTCCGTGCGGTACCTCTGCCACCCCGGCTACACGCTGTCGGGCCCGGACACGCTCACCTGCAAGCTCGGCGCCCAGCTGCAGTTCCAGGGTTCGCTCCCCACGTGCGAAGGTACGTGAGCGAGGCCACGGCGTCCGTGTCCCACGTGGAACACACTCCCTGCGTGGGGGGCTTCCGTGTGCGGGTCTGACCTTGCCCTTCCTCCTTGCCCTGAGCCCCTGCAGTCACAGTCCCCGCGCTCAGACACCGCCCCAGCCTCTCGGCCTCTCTTGGTGCCAGAACCGAAAACCACAGCAGCCAAGAGGTCTCGTTGTGCCCCCAGCAGGGCACGGGTGAGGGGGGAGGGTTCAAACGTACGGCAGCGCTGAAAGAAGTAAAAGAGACCTGCACACCAGGCCCGGGTGCCGCTGTCCGTGTCCACCGGAATCCGCGTCCCGCGTCCCTGTGTCCTTCCGTCCGTCTCCTCCTCTCGCTGAGGTTTCTGGTGCATTTCCAGGCTGATGGGAGGCAGCGCCCTGCGTCTCTGTCCTCCCGCCGTGTGTCCACGGGGCTGACCGTTTCTTTCTGTGACGTCAGTGAACGCACCCGTCTCTCTGTGACAGGCCTTTAAGGCGTGGGCAGGCACAGGGGCGGAGACACACACAGCAGCAGAGCAAGGGCTGAGGCCGAATCGATGGGTTCAGGGGTGTGAGCATCATCAGATCACGTTCACCATGTCCTTTAAAAGACACCACGCTCGAGTGTTACAGGAAGAAGGAGGACTTGGAACAACGTAAATACGTAAAAGGGCCCAACACGCGGGAGAAGTGCTGCTCTGCCGGCCTAGGTGCTGGCTGGCCCGGGGGCTGCGCTGGTGGGAGCGTCGTCCCACACACCAAAAGGCTTCGGGTTCGACCCCCAGTTCGGGCTTGTAGGAAAGGCAACCAATATAAGGAGAAAGCCACATACCTTTTAGTCTTCAGTGTTGCACACCATCAGTTCCATCATGTGCTATTCATTATGTGAGTCACTTGCCCTAGCTGGTTTGGCTCAGTGGATAGAGCATTGGCCTGCTGACGGTTCGATTCCGGTCAGGGGCACAGGCCCGGGTTGTGGGCTCCATCCCAGTGGGGCGTGCAGGAGGCAGCCGATCCATGATTTTCTCATCATGGATGTCTCTCTCTCTCTCTCCCTCTCCTTTCCTCTCTGAAATCAATACAAATGTATTTTTTAAAAATGCAAAAAACAAAAAAGCTTAGCTAAAATGGTATTTTACGATTTCACATCAGGGGGCACATGGGTCCCTTTAAGGAACAGAGGCTCCTTTCAGGCCGCGGAGGCTGGGCTCCTGGGGGACCCTGCACCT
>NW_006298272.1:900376-901366 GCF_000327345.1 Myotis davidii | reverse complement strand
GGCAAGTCCCGAGGCCCGAGCCCAAGCGAGGGACCACTTCCCTGTGAGTGTCTGGGATTGGCGTGGCCACGCAGGGGCCACGTGTGAGCTGTCCTGTGCGTATCCCATGAGGTTAGGATCTCCCCTGTGACAGCCCCCCCGCCCCGGTGTGCAGCGGTGTTGAGTGCAAGGCCCCCCTTGAATGGAGGCCCTCAGTGTCCGCTGCCTCTGCTCATTCATCGCAAGCGCGGCAGCACCCTCACTGAGAGACAGGTGCTCCCCACCCGACTGCATCTGGCAGGGCTGTGACTCACGAACCGGGACAACTTAGATTCTGAGGACAAGTTTACTTTCAAATTGTGCGGACGTGAGAGCCGTGGGGCGTGGGAATCCCCAGGCGAGCAGGGAGCAGCCCTTGGTCCACTCTCCCCTTCATGCCCGTGGGACGGGGCGAGTGTGGGGGCAGGGACACTCCACCCCCGCCTCCCCCTACCCTGGACGTGAGGTCCCTGGGGGCGCTGAGGCAGGAGACCCAGGCGTCATTTTCTTGGGAAAATCAGTCGGTGCCGCCTTCCAGCAGCCGCAGTGACCTTGAGGGCCTTTCCCCAAGGTGTGGGGTCAGGTGTCAGCTTTTGCTGTCTGATGGAGAAGCTAACTGGGGCGATTCTTCACATTTTAATCCCGACAGAGGCAGCCATCTGTCTCACATAGCGGACCCTGAGCAAACCTGCCTCCCGTGGTGAGAGGAGGCGTCCCTGTTTGTTCAGGGACGACGTCAAAGACAGAGAAGCGCCTTCATGCTGTTGCCCCCCGCCCAAGTCCGGCCTCGTTTAAATCTGAGTGAGATCAGTTCACACGGACCCAGGGGCCGAGCAAATGGATGCCTCGCTTGTGGCCACGTGCGCTGAGTGGCTTCGCTGTCACACACATTTTGGGGCAGCGTCTGCCAGCGAGACGGGCTCCGTGGATGCGCCCGAGGTCCCTGCCCTCTGCCCCGAGCAGGGCGCCCAG
>NW_006298272.1:894003-900318 GCF_000327345.1 Myotis davidii | reverse complement strand
CGCGCCTTGTTCGAAAGGGAGCTCGCGCTCAGGTGCCCGGACTCAGGACTGACCCCGACGGCGCCCGCTTGTGTGGGATGGACGTCACTGGGCTCGCGGGGGCTGGTCCCCCAGGACATTCTCGGCAAAGAATCGCCTGGGCCCGAGCTGCCTGGGAGACCCCAGCCCCTCAGGCGCTCGCTGTGGCCTGGCCTCTGGGCAGGGAGGGGGTGGCCTCCGGGGAGCGGAGGTGACAGGTGGGTCCTGGCGGCTGAGCGCCCTCTGCGGGGGGTGTGACCTGGTTGGACACTTGTCTTCATTTGGACCCAAATGGGGGCCGAGAGGCCTGACACCAGCAGGCAGTGCCTTTGGGATCTCTCACACCCGCGGGCCCTGCGGCTGGACCCAGTCCTGACCCTCTCCCCGGAGACCCCAGGGACGGCCTCCAGTCCCTCAGGCCAGGGCCCCCACTTACTTATTTACCCTTATTTATTTTTAATTTAAAAGTGTATTTTCATTGATTTCAGAGAGAAAGGGAGAGGGAGGGAGAGATAGAGACCTCCATGATGAGGGAGAATCATGGATCGGCTGCCTCCTACACACCCCCCACTGGGGATCGAGCGCACAACCCCGGCATGTACCCTGACCGGGAATCAAACCATGACCTCCTGGTTCATAGGTCGACGCTCAACCACTGAGCCATGCTGGCTGGGCGAGGTCTCGCTTTTTAGTTGAGGGGGGAAGCGTGGGATGCTGGGTGGACCCCCCACACCTGCCCTGGGTTAGGTTGTGGGGTTCATTCTCCATGATGGAGCCAGCAAGGCAGTCGCTGCTCTCACGTCACTCCGGCTCCACTCCAGGGCAGGTGGGCAGGGCTGGACTTCCGGTCCACCTGGCCCAGGTAAGGAGGACTTCCCGGCTCAGTATTTCCTCTCTGTTTGGCAACTGCGTCAGATTGGGCAGCCCTGGGCCGGGTCGATGACGTGGCCGCCTTGAGCCTGGAGTTAAATAGGACCTGTGCACCCTCCTCCCGCCTTCACTCTTCTTCCTGTCCGTCATCTGCCCGTGTCATCTAAGCGCCCTGTGTGTCAGCATGTGTCATATATGCACAGCTCTCTTACATGTTGTACATATATGATTCTCTTAGTGCCACACGTGCATCATTCTCTTACGTGTCACACATGAACCATTATCTTATGTCATATGTGCATCATTCTCTTATGCCACACATGTATCATTCTCTTATATGCCACACATGTATGAATCTCATATAGGCCACACATGTATCTTTCTCTTATATGCCATACATGTATGATTCTCTTATAGGTCATGCATGTATAGTTCTCTTATGTCATGCATGCAGCATTCTCTTACATGTCATATGTGCGTCACTCTGTCCTGGGTGGCAGGGCGATGTTACAGTGTCACTATTGTCGGTCAGGGCTGGTCCCCTGCCGTGTGCCCCGCCTTCCATGGGTCAGAGCGCAGTGGGAACGCCTCTCCCTCCCTGGCCTCGCACACGCAGGGAGGACGCTGACCTGCTGAGCGTTCCCTTTGCTAAGGAGAACTTTCCGTCTCTCCTCAGCCCAGTGCCCGGCCAATGAGGTCCGCACGGAGTCCTCGGGGGTCATCCTGAGCCCGGGTTACCCTGGCAACTACTTCCACTCGCAGACCTGCTCCTGGACCATCCGCGTGGAGCCCCGCTACAACATCACCCTCTTCGTGGACAGCTTCCAGAGCGAGAAGCAGTTCGATGCCCTGGAGGTGTTCGACGGTACGTTTCTCCTCGTGGTTCACATGCGCTCACCTCTGCCCGCTGTGCCAGCAGCGCCCTCGCCAGGCTTTCCTCTCACAAGAACGTGATCTATTATCAAGTTAAACTGCACGTCCCCGAACAGGCAATGGGTTCCTCTCGCGCTGTGCAGTCTCGGACCCAGTGCCCATAAACCATGCACATCTGTCAGTGTCCCAGCTGTCACACAGTTAGAAACCTGGCGACACACCAGCGATGTGCTGACGCTTTAATCATTCTCCACGTGGGGATCCAGGGCAGAGGCCCTCGCACAGCTCCTCCTTTCTCGCTAAGAAGTATATTCATTCAGAAGATCTTTCAGGAAGTTTAAGATTTCGGAAATAAAGGTGCTCAATCCGATGTAAATGACAATTTCACTAGAAATATATAAATAATGGCTCACAGATTTCTAGATGATAAATGCTGCAGGAGTCTTCAATAAACAGTTTTCTAAATTAGTCTTATATATTTTTATAGAATTCTAAGAAACTTCTTAAAAATCCTCACCTGAGAGCATGCATTTCATTGATTCAAGCGGGAGAAGAAGGGAGAAGGGGGGAGAGAGAGAGAGAGAGAGAGAGAGAGAGAGAGAGAGAGAGAGAGAAACATCAATCGGTTGCCTCCCATGTCCACCCAGACCCAGGATCAAGCCCACAGCCTGGGCATGTGCCCTGATCGGGGATACACTGTGACCCCTCAGTGTAAGGGCTGATCCCCTAACCATGAAGCCACCCCAGCCAGGGCTCTAATAGACTTTTTTTAAATTGATTTTTATTACTTCGTTTTTTTATTTTTTTTAATTGATTTTTAGAGCAAGAGGGAGAGTGATAGAGAGATAGAAACATCGATTGAAAGAGAAACATCATTAATCGGCTGCCTCCTGTACACCCCACACGGGGGATTGAGCCCACAACCTGGGCATGTGCCCTGATTGGGAATCGAACCCGTGACCTCTCAGTTCCTGGGTTGACGCTCAGCCACTGAGCCATGCCTACCGGGCTAGCAGACTTTTTAGGAGAACAGTGCGATGCTTGGAGTGAAAGTGTGGCTGAATCGTCAATTTGGACTGAAACCGATGTTAATAATTTTATCATACCCCAGGAAATTAGACCAACATAGAATTATGGCTGCACATAATAATAGGGTTTTCACATGTTCTGAAAAATTTGTCATTACGTTCTGGTAAATAACCAATTCAGTGAACATAAATTTACTGTAATTGATTCCGTTCATTCTATGGGTGTTCATATGCCTTTTACTGGCTGATGAACAGTAATAACCGAATTGCTCAGATGGATGGATAGCACATGAATTAGCGTATGAATTGCCAAGATGAAGTGCTAAGTTGGAAATTAAATTTACACGCGTACACATAGAAACGAGTATTTCCATTTTCAGAGGTGTTTCCTTAAGTGTGCAGTAGTCCCCCCTTATCCACCTTTTCAATTACCCACTGACAACTGTGGTCCAAAAATATTAAACGGAAAATCTAGAAACGGTTGGTAAGTTTTAAGTTGCGCTCTGCTCCGAGTGGCGAGATGGAACCTCGGGGTCCTCCCCAGTCCCTGGGATGTGAGCGTCCTCTGCCCAGCGTCTCCCTGGGGCCCAGCCTCCCTGCCGGCGACCAGCCTGGTCCTGGGCTCTCGGGCGGCGCCCCGTCACCTTCCTTCACTTAATGCCGGTCCCGCAGCGCAGGGCGGCGAAGCTGCGGTTCAGGGGTGCCAGCGAGGAGCCCGGGTCCTCCCTGCAAGCGGAAAGGGGGAAGTACAGGGAAAAGCATAGGCATGCGGGTCCGGCACTGCCGCGGTCTCAGGCCCACGGGGCAGTGTGGTGTACCCGGGGACTGCTGCTGTGAAGATGGGCTTCACGTGATTGCAGGGTGAGGTGTGGAGAGCACACCCTGGAATCGCTCCGGTGGCCGTGCCTTCGTCTTGGGGAGGCACCTGCTGCTGTTTCACTGGGAAGGTTTCCTCCACCTCGGGAGGGACCACTCTGTGTGGAACGTGCAGAGCCCATGGGACACGGATGACAGCATCCGTGTTATTTGGAAATTGAGACTTGATTCAGTAAAAAATAAGACTTACAGTTCGGCAGGCGCCGTGTTCGGCAGGCGCCGTGTTCGGCAGGCACGTGCCAGCGTCTGTCTGTCTGTTTCGCAGGCTCCTCCGGGCAGAGCCCGCTGCTGGTGGTGCTGAGCGGCAACCACACGGAGCAGGCGCGTTTCACCAGCAGGGGCAGCCAGCTGTTCCTGCGCTGGTCCACCGACCACGCCACCAGCAAGAAGGGCTTCAAGATCCGCTACTCAGGTGAGCGGGAGACGGCGACTGCCTGGACAGGGCTCTCCACGCGAGTGATCGCATTCCATTCAAAATTACACAGCCCGGCCGGCGGCTCGGGCTGAGCGTCCACCTCTGAGCCAGGAGGTCACGGTTCCATTCCCGCTCAGGGCGGGTGCCCAAGGTTTCGGGCTCCATCCCCAGGAGGGGGCGTGCAGGAGGCAGCCGGGCCAAGATTCTCTCTCATCATTGACGTTTCTCGCTCTCTCCCTCTCCCTTCCTCTCTGAAACCCATAAACATATTAAAGAAAAAGAAATAGGTAGACAGAAGCCTGATTTTCGAAGATGGATAGTAAACTTGGATAGAAACGGTGTGACGGGAATGCTCTGAGTGACGCCTCCAAATGAATTTAGGGAAAATAAACTGCCTGTGGGTTAACGATTTAAAACGATGTTGCTCACATCCTAAACCATTGAGCCCCGTATCGTGGAAAGCAGACATTTCCCCAAAGATAAAATTCTATCAGTTAACCTATTAATTACCTGTCAATTAAGCTGTGTTTAGATGCTAAGGGAACAATCAGGAAGATGTGATCACAATGCTGTTAACTTTACAAGTGATCCTGTGGTGAGAGCAGGTGTGGTTTCCTCAGAAACCGCCCACCGGCCCTCCGTGGGGGGCGGCCCCCTTGTGACCCCCCAGCAGTGAGTGCGGTTCCTGCGCCCCGTGTGCTCCGGGCATGGGTGTTGGGGGTACATTTCAGAGCCGGTTACACACTGCAACTGATTCCTTGTTATTCGAACAGCAGAGCTGTCCCGACACCCTCGGAGCAGGGAGATGGCGGGTCACTAACGCTTGTCTGTCTGTCTGTGTGTCTGTCTGCATGTCTGTGTCTGTCTGTCTGTCTGCATGTCTGTCTGTCTGTCTGCGTGTGTGCGTCTGTCTGCCTGCAGCCCCTTACTGCAGCCTGACCCACACGCCGAGGAACGGCGACGTCTTGAACAGGACGGTGGGGGCGCTGGGCAGCACCGTGCACTATTCCTGCCAGCCCGGGCACCGCCTGGTGGGCCGCGGCAACGCCACGTGCACTCGGAACCCCGTGGGCATGTTCCAGTGGGACGCCCTCCCACCGCTGTGCCAGGGTAAGACGGTCCCTCCCCTCCGGACCCCTCACTGCGATCGATCACCCTGACAGGACCGGAGCCGGGCTGGGCTGAAAGGGGAGGCCCTGAGCGGCCCAGAAGCGCAGGCCAGCTCTCGGGGCCGTGCACAGTCCTGGCCTTTATGCGGCTTCATCGCCCTCATCTGGAGCCGGAGGGTGGCGGGCAGTCACGGGGCCGGAGGGCATCCTAACACCCACTGTGGTTCATTGCAGACCGAAAAGTGCGTTCGCTCATTAGGTTCAAAGTAAGTTTTTTACAGTTGAAGTCACTTAAAAAGCCAACTCCAGATGCTAACTTTCCTTCTTTTAGTTAAAACTCCTTCTGGGAGCCGTATGCTGTGGATCCGTTTTCCTTTGGTGGCTCACATCTACGGCTTGTTAAAGTCGATTTCAATATTTTACGCCTTTTTTTGTATTTTTTCTGTCAAACGCATAAAAGCCAGATTTTCAAAGGCGGCATTTTAATTTTTAATTGAGGTCTTTGAAGCCATGAAGTGCTCGGAGTTTTGTCTGATTGAGGTTTATATTCGTAAGGAGATGTGTTGGCCGTTGGCAGCGGATTATGATTTATAAATAGAGCCTCCCACTGGTTTCCCCTCTCTCTCTCCTTCCTGGGAGGTAGGCTTTTCTGGCTGCTCAGGGGCCAGTGGCAGGCAGGCATCTCGCTCAGAGCTCCGCCCCCTGGCCATGCGCCCTGACTGGGATCGAACGAGCGGCCTTTGGGTGCATGAGAGGGTGCTCGACCACCGAGCTCCATGGGCCAGGCCTGGAGACCACGCCTGTGCCTCGCAGACAGGGCGGGGCCGGAGCTGGGGGCTGAGGAGGGAAGTGCTCTGTGGAGTTCTGCCCGTGGTGGGCTCCCTCCTCACGGCAGCGTTTACTCGCCGGCCTTCCCCATCGGAGTGATGGGCACTGACCTCTGGTCCAGCTCCTGGCCCCGTGTCCCCCTCAAACCCCCTGTTCTCAGCCCCAGGCCCAGCCCGCAGACAGGTGACTTATAAAATAATAGAGGTTATGATCGAGGATGCACTGTAGCTCTTTGTTGGCCTTTAATAGAACTTGTAGGAACATGAGTCCCGGGGGCGGGGTGGGGGAGCTCGGGGTG
>NW_006298272.1:893609-893975 GCF_000327345.1 Myotis davidii | reverse complement strand
CGCATAAGAAGGAGGATTTGGAACCCTGAGGCGGGACCGCTCAGTGCGAGGAGTCTGCACCGGGACGGGTTGTGACTGGAAGATGCTATGCTGTCCCTTTTTCCGACGTTAAGTGAAGGGGATGTGCTCTCGCTCATCTGATAGAGCGTGGGGTTGTTAACAGGGCCACAGCCGTCAGCGTAGTCCTGGAAAGCAGCCCTGGGGCATGTTACTCTGATCGGGGTCTCGTTGTTTCTCATCAACCCCGACGTCCCGCGGCGCCCGGCCGGTGCTGTGCGTGTGCAGCACGTTAGGGACAGAGATGCCAGCAGCGCTGACGCCGCTGACTGACCGCCTTGCCCCCTCCCCAGCCGTGTCCTGGGGCCT
>NW_006298272.1:891237-893405 GCF_000327345.1 Myotis davidii | reverse complement strand
CGCCTGCAAGCGTGAGTGGGGCCGGGTCCCCGTTGGGGACTCCTGGGAGGGGCTTCCCTGCAAGGGTCCAGCTCCAGCCGCAGGGGTGAGCACCTGTCACTGAATCGGGGGTCACAGCCCACGTTCCCCACACAAACCCACGTCCCACACACAAACCCATGTCCCCAAATAAACCCACGTCCCACACACAAACCCATGTCCCCAAATACACCCACGTCCCACACGCGCCCACGTCCCACACAAGCCCATGTTCCCGCTGAAACCCTGCAACGATGAGAATGAGCCTCACGGGGCTGGACGTGGTAGGTGGGACCTGTCGGTGTCCCAGTACCTGGACCGGGTGGGTCGGCCACAGAAACGAGCTGACTGCCACTGAGTGTGGAGGCATGGCATTGAGAGGAAACTGAGCCCCGCCAGTGTGGCTCAGTGGTTGAGCATCGACCTATGAACCAGGAGGTCAGGGTTCGATTCCCAGTCAGGGCAGATGCCTGGGCTGTGGGTTCCATCCCCTGTGGGGGGCGTGCAGGAGGCAGCCGATCCACGATTTTCTCATCACTGATATTTCTATCTCCCTCTCCCTCTCTTTTCCTCTCTGAAATGAACAAAAATATATTTTAAAGAATTGAAAGATAGGGACGGAGGAAGGAAGAGAAGGAAAACTAACAAATATTTGTAAAAATGTTAAAAAAACGAAAAAGCGGAAACCGCACCGTGACCCCGGCAGCCGCACCTAAGGAACCACTGAAGCGTCCTCAGGTCTGCGTCCTCTGCCTCCTCAGTCCCCTCGGACTTCGGGTCTTTGATGTCCGGCAGCTCCGCGTGCAGCCGCCTGATGCCGGAGCTGGTGCCCGTGGCATGGCCGCTCCGTGTGTAAAGGGGGCACTGCCACCTCCTGCAAAGCCGCAGTGCAAGGGCCCCTGCGACGTTTTGTTGGTGTCGCCTTACGCTGAGTGGAGGGCTCCTGGCGGGGCTGCTGTCTGTGGCGTTTCACACACGTCTCCCAGGCCTGCAGGGTCCTCCGGGGACCCTGGTTCCACCCGCAGCCACCGAGGCCCAGGTCGGGTGGGTGGGTGTGTCTGCACCGTCCCTGTCTGAGTGGCGTGGGGTGGAGGGGTGGCCCTGCCATGGGTAATCCCAGCCCGGGGGTCCCCCCTGGTGCCCTGAGGTGCAGCCCGGAGTGACTCCAGCCACGAGACCCAGAACTGGAGGAGCAGGTGGACAATGACCACCTCACTCGCTGGTATTAATCTCCCTTAGATGTGTGCATGGCTCACATGTATGTCCATGTTTCATGTTAGAAGTTGGGGTCTTTATTTAGAAACGTGACGATGTTTGGGGGGCCATACATGTACCCTGGACTCTGGTGTGTCTCGATGAGTCTGTAGTAACAGTGGGTTCCTTCCCCTCTTTGTGCTTAACATTGTAGTTTCCAGAATTTATCCACTACGTTAAGTGAGGACTTACTCTCTAATAATATCCTTACACGGTCACAAACGTGGGTTCATTCCAGAAGTCTGTTTTTAAAAAGTAAGGATCGGGTTCATAATGCAACGTCCAAGAGAACAAAATTCACACACACACACACACACACGCACGCGCGTGCACACACACACACACGTGTGCACAGGGTCTCCTACAAGGTTTCCACCGCAGCCACCCTAACGCTAACCTCACCCTAGAAACAGCCTAACTGCCTGCTCCCTAACAGTGAGGATCACACCGGCTTGGTGCTTGAACTGTGAGCACCGAGGACCGACGCAGCTCTGGTTGTGGGGGATGGGGGGGGCATGAGGGCGTCTCATTTTCCAAGAATCGGTGTCCACCTGCTTCCCCGTGACTCAGGCCCTAGCCCGGCTCCCTGGGGGCATTGAGAGAAATAGGGGAACCGTGTCTTACACGCGTGTTCCCTCAGCGGAAGGGCATGTTCCTCTTCACATGAACCTGTGCCCTCGGGTCAGGGACTTCCTCCTCCTGGCGGTCTCGCTGCAGGTCTCCCGAGCACGAGCCACGGGCCCTGCATGCATCGCCCACGTGAGACCACCACGTGACAGTGGGGATAGAGACACCGACTAATACGTCCTGGCACTGGCTTTCCCAGTGAGAGGGCTGGGAAGGAAGGTCTCTCCTCGGAAAAGCGGGCACGATCCGGCCGGGAGGGGAGAGGGGTG
>NW_006298272.1:871130-891171 GCF_000327345.1 Myotis davidii | reverse complement strand
CGGCCCTGGTGCCCAGGTGAGTCCCAGGCCTGCTCCAGGCCGCCCCGCCCCCCGAGTCACAACCCCAGGGGCTTGGATCCCTCAGAGCAGGGTGGGAACCCTTTTCCCGCCACGGCCGTGTGGATATTTACAGCATCTGCGGGCCATACGGCATCGCCTGCTTAAAAGTGAGCCTGCTCTGTCCGGCCCAGCCTTCCATTAACCTGCCCCTGACGCTCTGGCCTCTCAGGCCTTCGGCGGCCCCCGGACGTCCCCACCCCCCGGACGTCCCCACCCTGCTCTAGCTGAACCCAGTGGCATCCCCTTGCGCTAGAATGAAGGCTGTGTCTGGCGATGTGACAGACTGAAGCACGTGCCTTTCCCTGGCTGACATCAGTTTACTGCCGTCAGAAGGCTCCCCTTGGCCAGGGTTTCCGAGCAGCTCGGAGCGGAGCCCAGGTGATGTTAGAAAGACGCTGTCCCCCATGGGGACAGCCCCCACTCTGACAGGACCTGGGCAGCGGGTTTGTGCTGCGGACCCTGTGTCCCCCCATCCCAGCCGCCTCCCAGGAGCTCATGATGCTCGTAGGCGCCAGACAAGCAGGACCTGGAGGTGGTTTCATAATAAATGAGAATAAACAGAAAAACACGCAATATCGCTGTTGCTCAGAGCACAACTCGATTCTGTCACCCGGGACACAGCCTCCAGCGACTGTCCCCAGGAAGCCCCTGCACAAAACCAGTCCGGACGGTCAGACTCCGAGCGCAGCTGAGCGAGGGCACCCAGGATGAGCGTGGGAGAGGAGCGGAGTCAGGGCTCCTGTGGCTCCCAATCCCGAGGGCAGTGGGGGCCTCCGATGCCAGCAGCGGGCGCCTGGCGGGCACCAGGGTCCCCGAGAACGCAGGGGAGCTGGGCGCGGGCCGGCTGCCTTGCTTGCGAAGGGGAGGAGCCACTTAGTGAATCCGGTAGAAGCTCCGGTGAGAGGGGCCACAGCCAGGCCTCCAAAGGCTGGTCCCTGTGTCCTGCGGGCGGGCTCTCCTGCCCGGGCTGCTTTCCTCACTCACGTAGCAGGTAGGGCCAGCGCACCCCTGCCCGCCGGCGGGACCCGTCACCCCGCGGCTGGAGCTAGGCTTCCGCTCCACCGGGCTTTCTTCACGGCCCAGGGGGCTCCATGGAGGACGAACTGAACAGGCCGCCCCCAGTTTCAACAGCCACCGGGAGGGCAGTGCGGACCAGAGGCGTGAGCCGTCCCGTCCAGCGCCGACCAGGGCGCCAGGCCTGGGACAGAGGGTGTCAGACCTCCCCCTGTCCCACACATTTCTGACCAGCCCTGACGTTTAAAACACCGTCCGACGATCCGCAGTGGCGGCAGGTGGGTCTCCAGACATCACGGCTCACGGTGAAGGTCACGCTGTGTTTGGGAAAAGGCTGAATGAAAGGTTCGTGAGAAACTGTGAAAGCTACATCCTGGTCGAATGCATTGACACTTGGCTCAGCAAACACGTTGGCAATATCACCAAATGCCCGGCTGTGACCGGCGAGAGCTCGGCATCCCAGCGAGCGGTGCCCTGTGGACGCCGTCTCCACTCCAGTAACATGTGGTAGACTCGCTCTAGGGCACGGCTTCCCCGTGCCTGGCGAGCGGCCCGGGCCTGCGGTGGCTGGCTGTGTGCCTGCTTGTCCACTTCAGATGGAACCAACCAGGGAGTCACATCTGGGAGAAAGGCCGCCTGTTTCCAAGGCTGGTCTACATGGCACACGCATCCATTTCTCCTTGTGATTTCTCTTCGTGGGATTCACCAGTAAAGGTTTGCACACATTTCACTCAGGTCTGACCAGGACCTGAGAGGTTAGTTCCCTGAATGAGCCTGGACCCATGCAGGCTCTGCTGTGCCCACTCAGCACATGTGTCCTCCCCACAAGCTCAGACCACGTGCAGACCCCGCTGTGAGCACTCAGCACACATGTCCCCTCCATGAGCCCGGACCCACGCAGACCCCGTGTGAGCACTCAGCACACGTGTCCTCTCCCTGAGC
Source organism: Myotis davidii (assembly GCF_000327345.1). Lineage (NCBI taxonomy): Eukaryota > Metazoa > Chordata > Mammalia > Chiroptera > Vespertilionidae > Myotis > Myotis davidii. The sequence continues at coordinate 889,155 of NW_006298272.1, read as the reverse complement.
CCGGACCCACGCAGACCCCGTGTGAGCACTCAGCACGTGTGTCTTCCCCACAAGCCTGGACCCATGTAGACCCCGCTGTGAGCATTCAGCACACGTGTCCTCTCCCTGAGCCCGGACCTATGCAGACCCCGTGTGAGCACTCAGCACACGTGTCCTCTCCCTGAGCCCAGACCCACGCAGACCCCGTGTGAGCACTCAGCACACGTGTCCTCTCCCTGAGCCCAGACCCACGCAGACCCCGTGTGAGCACTCAGCACACGTGTCCTCTCCCTGAGCCCAGACCCACGCAGACCCCGTGTGAGCACTCAGCACACGTGTCCTCTCCCTGAGCCCAGACCCACGCAGACCCCGTGTGAGCACTCAGCACACGTGTCCTCGCCACGAGCCCAGCACACAACCTGGAGCAGGGCTCGTAGGTGTCACCCTTTTGACAGGGGCTTTTTTCAACAGTAATAAAGGAGTTGTTTATTTTTAAAATATAACAATTTTAATTATCTATACACCTAAGAAGGAAGCTTCAAAATACATTCAGCAAAAACGAGTAGAATGGTGTACCGCGCCAGCACGGCCAAGGGTGAGCCTGAGGAGAGGCGGTGAAGGATTCAAGAAGACAGACAAGAGAATGCAGCTGGGGCTGGTGGACCTCCTCTGTCTGGATGAGGACACAGACCCAGCCTGCAAGCCGATGCTTTATTTTATAGTCAGTAAAACAAGGGCAGATGAACACGTCTACAAATGTTCTCGTGTTGACAACACTGGCTGCACCTCCACAGCCCATTAGCTACTTGGGAAGGAATTAGGGAGGGCTACAAGGTCAGGCTTAATTGTGCTGGGAGAGCTCTGCCCTCCAGGCCGGGACTTGTTTGTGGCCCTGCCCCAGGTCAGCCCGAGGCTAATCCTATAGCTGCTCCGGGCAGAAGGGGAAGGAGAATGGACCGACTTAAAGTCACAGTCACGGAGTTCAGTGCTGCCCCTCAGCAGTGCAGGAAGCAGGAGGGCAGGACATCAGTAGGACACCGACTTGGAGCACAGCACTGTTGGATTCGACCTCGTTGGCATTGACGGACGGTTCTCCTAGCAAACAACGAAGTACACATGTTCTCTCAGTCCCCACAGAACATTCTGGAAGAGGGTGGTCTCTCTCGGCAAGGGGTCTCCCTCCCTGGACCACAAACAGGAGCTGACTCATCTCCAGACACACCAGCATCAGCGGGACCCGAGGATGTAACAGCCACACCCGCGCTGCAGTAGGCCTGGTCCCCGCCTCCAGGACGGGCTTCCCAGCCCCGGACACCCTCATCTGTTGTTTATTTCAGGGGTCCTCCCCACAGGAGTCGGGAGTTGGGAGGGAAGTCAGCCTTGATAGGCGACCCCGGAGATGGGGGAGACTGGCCAGCATCCCAGCTGGTGACCCGCCCAGCGAGGCTGAACCTGGGAGCCTGCGGCCAGGAGCTGTGCCCTCGCCTCCCTGTGTGACTGCCTCCTGTCGGTTGACTGTTCACACAGACTCAGTCATGTCTAGCTCCTCGCCAGCCCTGCCCCCAGCCCTGTGCCCCGCGTGACTCCAAGCGGCATTTCACACCTCCCGTTCTCACCTGTTCACATGCGTGTTGGCCCCTGGTGGGCGGGTGGCCCCGGGGACCTGGCGATGTCTTTAGCCATGAGACTCCACGCCTCCCTGTGCTCACACATGTGCAGGGAAGCGGGTGTGTTCACTGTCTACACTGAATCCGGCTCCCACAGGCGTGGCCGTGAGGTGCACATGGCACTCGCGATGACTGTGCTGGGAAGGCGGGTGCCGCTGGGACACACATGCCTCTCTCTCCAGACACCCAGGGGCCAGACTGTATCGTTTTTAATTGTGAGGAAGACTCCATGTGCCAGCTGTCCAGTCAGCAATGCTGTGGGGTCAGGATCCCAAAAGATCAGGCCCGTGAATGTGAGAATGAGCGCTCTGTCTGCTGCGGGGGCAGACGTCCTGGGCCGTCATCCCATGCTGCCTGGTCCCGGCGCCTTGACCGGAGAGGCCGTTCTCCATCCCCCTGGGCCCATGTCGGCGCCCCCTCCCCCCCATGACTGTCACGTGGGCTCGTGCCTGGTACAGACAAGGAGGTGGACAGGATGCCCGTGCAGGTGGCAGAGGGGCTTGTGTGTGAATAGGTGGGTCTCCTGAGTGTTTTTTGTGTTTTTTTTGAGAAAAGCTTAGCTGCCTGTGAGGATGAGACCATAGCAATGGGCCTGGAAGGACCTAGAAGATTCTAGAATCCACTCCAAACATTCACACTTCCCTGTCAGGGACATAAGAGAAGAGAAATGAAGCTCCCAGCTGGTTGCCTACCCACGCTGAGCAGACAGACCCCCTGCCCCTGGTCTCGGTGAGAACCAGGACTGACGACGCTCACCATAGCCGAGCAGTGCTCTGGAGGCGCGGTGGCACTCACTTTATTCTCGCTTTCCTTGTAGTGATCTCATGTGGAAGCCTGTCCTTCCCCCCCAACGGCAACAAGATCGGGACACTGACCGTGTACGGGGCCACGGCCATATTCACGTGCAACACGGGCTACACGCTGGTGGGGTCCCACGTGAGAGAGTGCCTGGCGAGCGGGCTGTGGAGCGGCGCTGAGACGCGGTGCCTGGGTACGTGTCCGCCCCCCCACCCCCACTCCTGTGGCACTCAGTGACCTGGGGAGTAGAGGGAGGCCCCCCACCACCCCGGAGCGGAGACCCCCCACTGTGAGGGCTCAGCCATCGGCCACTCCGCCCAGCCCGGGCTCCGGCTGTGCTCACTGAGTGAGGCTCACACAGGCACGTTCTCACCTCTGACCATACGTGTGGCCTCCACCCAGCGCTCAGATGTGAGGAAGGTGCCCTGAGCGATGGAAACACTTCGCAGGTCACTGGGGCTAGCCCTGTGCTCAGGATTTAGGGCGCGTGGAAATGAATTTCAAATGTGCGCCTTTAAGAATTATAAATTACATCAGCAGGTTACAGGGACGTCCCTGTCACCCAGTGTGAGCACAGGGGGTTGTTTAAAATGGCAGGTGTGTGCCATGACTTGGTCTTCTTTTCCCAAGATGAGAAATGTCGGCAGGATGATGTTTAAACTGAGCTGCACACCCTTCCCTGGGGAAGCCTTCCCGGTGACTGTAACCTTGTGACCACGCAGCGTGGAGTCGGGGTCTCTGAGGCTCCCTGTGGGTCTCCGCGAGCTGAGGGGAGGGGTGAGCTGCCTGCAGACCCCGCGATCTCCGTGACGTTCAGTCACGTGAGCCACAGAGGCTGAGAGTTTGAGCCTCTGGCTGTCCGTGGCTGGGACACGGTGGGGGCGCTGTGAATGGTATAAATATGTGCTTTTCACTCCGGAGAACTTGTAGAAAGACCCGGAATTGGAAGACAGGATGGAAGGAAAGTAGGTGGTGATGCCAGAGAGCAGCCACAAGAGAAAGACAGCTTCGGTGTCGGGAAATGACACTGTCGTCTCTAATTTCCAGAAGGAGACGAGGGATTCTTGAACCCTGTGTGCGGGTCCAGACCAGGGATGGGGGCCTTTTCCCTGCCAAGGGCCACTTGGGTGTTTACAACGTCATTCCCAGGCCGTGTGAAATGACCCACATAAAAGGAGCCCGCCCTGTTGGGTCAAACATTAATTAACTCGTGCTTACTGCCTTGGCGGGGCCAGACCAGATGGTTTCACAGGCCTCATGTGGCCCGCGGGCCAACGTTCCCCGCTCCTGGTCTGTGCGTTCTTGTTGGGCCAGATGCCCCACCACCACCCCCAGTCTATGCATTCTTATTGGGTGCCGTCATTATAGCGCTCAGGACAGTGGCCTTCCCTGGGACTGCGTGTGGTGCCCCGCAGTCGGGATGGCCGTGGCTCTGGGATTGTCTGCGCATGCCTACATGTTCCCATGACATCATCCGTTCACTGAGCAGCGCTCTCCTCAGCGTGGCTACAGGCTGGGTGGGTCTCCTCTGTCGGCTGCAGTGCCCTGGCCCGGGACGGAGAAGGGGTCTGGGGTCTAGGAAATGTGCATCTGCACTATCAGCTGTAATGATGGAGAGAAACAAAGTTCAATTCCAGCAGAGCCTTCGCTGCGGACACAACACCTGTCCATCGCCACGGTGACTGGGATGCAGGTGAGGCAGAGGCTGTGGCCTCGGGGAGTTTAAGCCACACAGTCAGTTTGCAAACCTGTTAGATCGTGGCTTCCCCTCGAGTATTACTGACCCCAAAGACTCCTTTGCCTGTTTTGTTTTGTGTTTAATATATTTTCATTGATTTTAGAGAGGAAGGGGAAGGGGGAGAGAGAAAACATCAATGATGAGAGAGAATCATTGACCGGCTGCCTCCTACATGCCCCCCACCGGAGATCGAGCCCACAACCCAGGCATGTGCCCTGATTGGGAATTAAACCTGTGACCTCCTGTTCATTGGTCAACGCTCAACCACGGAGCCACACCCGCCGGGCTTCTCTGCCTTTTGTGGTGTCTGCCTGCGGGTTAGGCTCTGGAAGGGTGAGGTGTGTATTGAGTCGTCTTGACCTCAATGGGATGGACGCTACAGATCTTAGAAGCTTTGGCAGAGGGAGTGCTCAGAGGCACTTAAACTGAAAATGAAGAGGAAGCAGAGTGCCCATGTTGGCACGGAGAACCATCGGTGTTGTGGAACTTGCACACAGCATGTAAGCGACAGTAATATCGAAGGAGGCACGGGGTAGTTAAAAGACAAAAATTAGAAAGAATGAGAAGTGACACATGACCACACGTTTAGAAACCGATGAGCAAAAAGAATGGGTAATACATTTAGTATAAATATTTTATGAGTAACAATATTTTAAAAGTAAATATAGCATCACGGCGGCCGCTGAGATCGCGGCGTCAAGATTCACAGTGCCACGGGTGAGGGCCATTCCGGTCTCTCCCAAACGACAGGTTGCTCGTGGGTCGGTGACCAAGTGTCACCAGCAAACAGGCGCACGGAAGCAGAATGGGAATGTGGGGGAAGGCGGGGGGCGGGGGAGGGCAGTGACGTGCCGTGAGGGCGGAGAAGACTCCAAAGTGCTCCGAAGACAGAGGGAGAGAAGCTCCCACCCCAAATCTGCAGGAGAGTTGATAGAGCGGACGAGGGCCCTCCCGCCGCCGTGCCCCAGGATTAACCGGACGCTTCCTGGGCCACAGAAATGGTGAGCAGCGCTGGGTGCTGATGCCAGACAGCGCACACGGCAGTCTTGAGTTTTGTCTGTGGAATCCCCTCAGAGCGACGGGAAGGGCTTGTTATTCCCGTTTACAGATGAGAGAAACCTTTGAGCGAGGAGGACGAGTTTGCCCAACATCGCGAAGAAGAGAAACGCCCCCCACAGGGTAAGCGCAGGCAGTGGATCCACAGAACAGGCTCTGGGCTGGGGTTTGACTAGGGGGGCGAGTGTCCTGCTGCGCTGCCAGCACCTTTCTCTCGGAGGAAGATGGAGGAAGGCGGCTGTGCGCCATCACGCCCCCTCGGGCCAGTGGGTGGCCATGCTGGGGAGCAGGTGGGGGGCCCTAGCGCCAGGCTGCACCCCATGGCCGGTGCCCGCAGGGGCTTTGTGCCCAGGCCTCCCACTGGGCGGAGTTGCGTCCTTCATCCCACGCCACCCCCAGGCCTCCTTACCCATCTTGCCCTCCTCCCGTGTCTTGTCATTTCCACTCTCTCTCTTTTTCCCATGGTTACGAGTCTCTTGAAAATGGCTCTGGGTTTCCGTCACGCTAAATGACCTTGGGCGACCTTCAGGCTTGGCTGGACCCTGAGAGGGTCAACCACCTCGTCGCGGAGGGAGCGTGGCGTGTACGGCCATGGAGGCAGAGGGAGAGGAGATCGTCTAAGAATCCAGAAAGCAGCCGAGAGAAACCCGCGGCTCCGTTCTACCAGAGCTGCCCCCTCAGTCAAACCAAACAACCCAGGCTGACTCGGACAAGCAAGTCCCCCCAAGGAAGAGGGGGTGGGGCGTTGCCCGAGAAAGAGACCGTCCCCGATGGCCTGCTCTGACCTCGATGGGCATCGGAGCAGCTGCCAGGATATGGTTAAGAGAAAGAAGGAGTGGAAGGCGCGTGCCCTCCAGGACAGAGTCACCAGGAGCTAGAAACAGTGATGGAGTGGCGGCCGTGAGGGAGGGCTGCGTCCAGGGTGTTTGAATAAGACCCGGTTCTGCTCCCTGGAGTTGTGTGGAAATAGCGGATGGCGAATGCTGCCTCTTCACGTTGCCTTTCCTGCAGAAGGAATCCTTGCAGCCGCATAGGCTGCAGTGCGCTCGCTGCTGGAAGCTGGGGCTCCGAGAAAGGGAAGTGTCCCGGGACCTGAGTCTCAGGAGAGAGACACAGGGGCTGGCCCGGCGCCCGGGGACGGTGTGCACAGGCCGCGCCCGGAGCTGGACAGACCCCCGCGCGGTTCTCATGCACGAAGGAGAGGAGCGTGGGCGGGAGGGGCTCGCTGATCCCCCACACACAGCAGATCAGCAGGCCTCGGCATCAGCGCTTTGCTGCCGTGGGTCTAGGAAGAGCTGACGTTCCACAGGGGGGCCCCGTCTGGGGCCCCTGGTCTGTGTGACATGCTCTCAGGGGGCGTGTGGAAACTCTCTTCAGGAAGGTGTGGTCCGGGCTATCCATGCGACTCACAGTCCCATGTGGGTGGGCTGTGGGTCGCCTCTTTCCAACCCCCTGAGGGGCTCGATGCACGTGATGATGACTGTGGATCCAGGGGGCTTGGCAAAGAGATCCCCTCACTCCAGACCTTCCCGAAGCGTCACTCACCTCTGGGAGAGGGCGTGAGGCCGAGCAGCGGGAAGAGTGAGTCAGAATTGGTGACAGATTCGGGACAGTCCGTGTGAAGGGTGCCAGCCACGTGAGGAAGTGACGGGTGAGCGTGGGTGACAGAGCAGATCTTCCCGCGTGTCATGAGGAGGGACAGTCAGGACGCCACCGCCTAGGACGGCTGGGGGGTCTGTGCCCCGAGGCGGCTCCGACCCGGTGCTGCCCTGCCCCCGAGCGGGGCCCGGCCTGTCCTCTGTTGGCCGGGGAAGGCCGCCCCGGTGAGGGGGGCTGTCTGCGCGGTGGTTCCCCGGGCTGTGGAACGGGCTCCCCTCTGTGCTCAGGGGCCTGGTCGCCATGGAGGTGGCAGAGTGGAGGGTGCAGACACGTGTGACCATCAGTCCGCGGAGAGCAAGGTCAGGAAGTGACTTCTGAGTTGTGTCCGGTGCTTAGGCTGCTGCCGGGAGAGGGGGGGACGAGCGGGGTGGCCGGCTGTGCTCCATGCTGGCCCAGCCCCGAGAGCAGGCAGTGCCCCCCGCGCCTGGGGCCCTGTGGGTCCTTTTCTAAAAAACCCCTGAGGAGGGAGGACGATCACATGAACCCGGGCCCCTCCCCGGCGTCCTGCCCACACCCTCGCGGCCCGCTGCGCCGGCGCTCCCGGGGAAGGGGGCCCCTGGTCGCTGGGGAGACGGGTTCTCGGGCCTCGGAGCGGCCTGCGCAGAGCATTGATGGATTTGACTAATTGAGTTTGTGTGATATTTTGTTTCTAAGCCTGGGCTGGTCTCCTCTGGATTTCTCTTCCCGTCATTTTCTTCCTTTCCCCAGTCAGCAGGCTCTCTTACCCCCTTGCTCCTGTCTGTGCTCAGGGGAATAAGGGACTGCACCCACGGAGTGGACGATGCAGAGCCGAGCGGGGGTGCGCCAGGCGGGAGCCGGAGATGAAGACAGCCCCCCCCGACCAGGAGATGGGGGACTTCGTCCTAGAGCCCTGCGTCTGAGACTTTAAAAATAAATAACATTTTGGCTGGCAGCCTGTGTCCTGCAGGCCTGGGGGCGCCTCTCTCGGGGTTTCGGGCGCCGAGTGCGGCCACGTGCCCCTCCCGCTCCATCTCATTCTCTCCATGTTAGACCCTCAGCTCCCTTCGCTCTGTGATTGCGTCTCATTCTCCATGGAGTCTCCGGCCCCCAGAACATTGCTGGGCTGTGGCCGGTCGTCATTCAATCTTTGTCGGGTAAATGGCAGTCACCTTGGAGAGAACGGCTTAGAAATGCTCGAGAACAGGAAGGCCGTCGCCGAGAGCGTGAAATTACTCTACGTCTGCTCCCTCCCTGGCGTTCCACGGGTGACGGGTGGGTGTCAGACACGGGCAGAGGCGTGAATATAGGCCCATGGTGTCTTCGGGAGACGCAGAGCAGTGCTTTCTGCGTGGGGCGTCTACAGCCAAACCAGGGCTAGAGGAAGAGTTTAAACAGACCAGGACATAGCGTGACAGGGTCACCGAAGAGCAGGATCTGACGTGCCAGGCGGAGCTCAGAGGCTTGGGGCCACACTGCAGGCCGGGCTGTGGGCGCCCCCGGCACTGGGCGGTCACCGAGATGCTGGCTAATGCTGTGAGCGAGACTGGAAATGCTGTATCTGTGAGTAGCCTCTGCTTGGTCGAAGGCAGCGGTTTTCGCCCCGTGGCCACAAGCACGTTTATACCACCGTGCGACGCCTGCCTGTTCGGTAGGGCCCGGAGCTCTGCCCCGAGATTGCCAAATAGGGAAGTGACACCAGCCGGCCGCCAGCAGCCCCCGGTGCGAAGGGCTCGGAAGTGCACCTGTTTGGTTGTCAGGTCGGCAAAAGAGATGCTATTTGGAGTGCGGGGCGTCTTAGGGATGAGTGAGGGCGGGGGGGAGGAAGTTGGCAGTCACTGGTCTGAGTGTTTTAAAAGGAATGCAGCTGAGGGCTGGAGCGACACCTCGGAGACGGGTCAGGAGGCTGGCAGCGCGGCCAGGCCGGGGTCTCCGTCCTGCTCCATCCATCCATGCGTCCGTCCGTCAGCCCCAGGAGAGCTGACACCCTGGGCCTCCTTCCCGGCTCCGCTCTCCGCTGCCGTCCACTCCGTCCGTCAGCCCCAGGAGAGTGAAACACCTCAGGCCTCCTTCCCGGCTCCGCTGGCCGCCATGGGCGCGGACTGGACACCAGTCATCTTCTCACATCTCAGACCCTTCCTGCCACGGGTCTTCCCTCCCCCGACTGCTCACCTGCACCCGATTCATCTCGGGCGTCTCCTCTCCCCCGAGCGGGGCCACCTGCAGCCTCACCCCCTCTGGGCTTGTTTCCCGTGAATCTGCTCGGGGCGGACACTCCCTCCCCTGCGCCCAGAGGTCACTTGTCCACTGGCCACACCTGCTGTCACCTGGACGTTGGCCCAGGCTGTCCGTGTCTGAAATGGAACCGATGTTGTGACCCTGTCTGTCTGTTGAAATCTTGCATAACGTTTAGCAATCCCTGGCCTGGGAATCCTTGTCCTCGGCCATCTCTTTAAGGCCCGTTTTCCGTGGGTCCGAGCCTGTTCACGTGGAGCCCATGGCCCTTCCTCTCTGTGGCTGCATTTTCAAACAGAAGGACAAGGTCACATGGACTTCAGACAAGGACAGTGGGTAACATGACTAACTCAGAAACCCATAGCTGGGGGGTGACCCATCGACAACTACATCTCAGAGATATTACTTCTGTCGCCCACAGTCGTTGAGAAAAACAAACACGTTAAAAACAAAACTATATCCAAGAAACATGAAATGGGAAACGCTGAGTACATTACACCCCTGATGCTGTCATCCACTGACCATGAAAGTCAACAAACGTGAATGTAGTGCTTTTAGCAAAGACGGATTTGGGCCTCGTCCCGGCTGGTAGAGCACCAACCTATGAACCAGGAGGTCACAGTTTGATTCCCAGCTGGGGCACCTGCCCGGGTTGCGGGCTTGATGCCCAGTGTGGGGCACTCAGGAGGCAGCCAATCCATGATTCTCTCTCATCATGGATGTCTCTATTTCCTTCTCCCTCTCTCTCTGAAATCAACACAAATATATTTAATAAACAAACAAACAAACAAATAAATGTTTAAAAGACAGAGTCTCCAGAACATGGGTGTGGGTTTTCTCGCCCCTGCAGCTGGCCACTGCGGCTCCCCGGACCCCATCGTGAACGGCCACATCAGCGGAGATGGCTTCAGCTACAGGGACACCGTGGTATACCAGTGCCACGCCGGCTTCCGGCTGGTGGGCACCTCCGTGCGGATATGCCTGCAGGATCACAAGTGGTCGGGGCAGACCCCGGTGTGTGTGGGTGAGTTCGCTGTCCCGGGCCGGCCGGCGCTGCACCAGGCCTTTTGGGTTTAAGTCAGGGTGCAGAGGTGGGTAATCTTCTGAGCGGAATGAATGGAGAAATCTCCTGAAGCAGACCATCCAGCTCTCTCCCCTCTTTCCTTCCCGATGCTGTCCCTGCTCTGTGTCCTTCCCCTGCCTCCTCGGGCTCCTGTCCACAAGGTACTGGCTCCTCCACTCCCCGGACATGGGTCCCAGGATGCTGAGGGCCATGTGCACCTCCTGTCCCCACCTCCCGGCAAATGTGGACACAGAGGCTGAGCCTGTAGCTCCGGCTGTCTCTGCCGGGTCCCCACACAGCCCCACCCCCTCTATCTGTGGGTGGTTTTGTGTGTTTGTCATCCATTCATCAAGAATACAGGGCGCAGTCCTTTTTTTAATAGAAAGACGTGAATTGTATGTAATGATAGTCCTCAGACATGATAACCTCACAGGTAAATATTGACTCGTACGTGTAGAAGAGATTGCACCCTCACTGCAGTTTGTTTTAAACCATTTTCCCCTAACATATTCTTTATTAAAGGGCATGTTGATGTAACCACAGCGAGGTGGCAGGCATTATCTGAGAGAGTGCAGAGGGCAAAAGCTTCTCTTGGAAGAAAACATTGTTGACAAGATAAAAGGGGAGAAAACACCAGTTTTCGGGCTGGAACGCGGCCTTTGAAAGGCTCTTTGTGCTCCTGTGACTCGGGGCCTGATGTAATGACAGCTTTCTGCAGCCCACAGAACCACACAATGGGCTGGTCAGAGACGACGCTATTGGAGCTTGCGCACTTTTCTCTCCCTTTTCTTTTTTGGCCAATTTCATGATGTTTAAATTGATATTGGATTAATTTATCCACACACAATTTAAAGCATCAGACAAGTCCCTATAATATTGCAAAATGAGAGTTCCACCAAATTAGCTGGTGTTCAAAGGGGAAAACAGTCAAAACTGAGTGCAAGAATTTTAGCATCTCGTGTTTTCACTGCCGCCTTTGAAAATTACTTGTTATGCTGTCAGAATGTGAGCTAGAAATAGTAATTATTATGATTGTGGAGAAGGTACATTTCTCTCATGTGTTTTCCAGAATTACTATAATAAAACCTGCGGGCTCAGCCCGCGGGGCTGTCCCAATATTTCCTTCTGAGAGAATGTGGGACGTGTGCCATCAGTTCACACCCTGGAATCCACACCCTCCACACCTGCATGTGTGTCAGTGATGTGATGACTTGCTGGTTGGCGATGGTGACGGGGACCTGTCTCCCTCTGCAGCCATCACCTGTGGGCACCCTGGGAACCCCGCCCACGGGCTCACCAACGGCAGCCAGTTCAACCTGAACGATGTGGTGAACTTCACCTGCAACACGGGCTACGTGCTGCAGGGGGCGCTGCAGGCCCAGTGTCGGAGCAACGGCCAGTGGAGCAGCCCCCTGCCCACCTGTCGAGGTAGGAAATGGAGGGGGAAGCCTGCCCTGGAAGGGCTTCCCGTCGCTGGAAACGCTCCTGAGAGCAAGGACCAGGTCCCTCCCGGCCTGTGTCTGGCTGTGGGACAGGCAGGCAACCAGAAAAAAACTGGGGTTCTCTACTTTAAGGACAACGCACCTCCCATTTCTCTTCATATTCACACGCTCCCCCGCTTGCCGCTACCACATCTTTTCGGCACCTCTGTGCCCTCAGGCTTCTAGACGTATGGGGCGTTTCTGTTTCTTGAAGAAATTCTTCTTGCTTTTAAATCTTCATTTCTCTAAAAATTGTCACAAAGATCTAGGCAACAGTCTGAGTTTCCGAACACTTGCTGTTTTGTAGTTTTGTGTTTCTAGATGTTTGAGCTCATAACATTGAAGGTTTCAACTTCAATTATTTCCCATTAAAACACCCCTGATGGAAGGTGAGTCATACGTGAGCGGGAAGGTGCGGTTTGTTTCATGGTAGTGACACGGGATGAAAGCCGGGGGCTCATGAACTACCCTTGACACCCACCCACCTCCCCCAGGGCTCCCAAGGGAGCTTTGTTCAAAGGAGACAAAGCCGAAAGGGAGCCCAGCGATGTTATTATAGTGGCAGCCGTGTGACGTTGGCTACAAGCCATGGAGTTCTGGCCCCAGTGTGCCGCCCAGTGCCTGCTTCAGCTCAGAGACCAGGTACAGCCTCCCAACCCCACGGCCCAGGAAGCAGGCTGCCAGGGCCAGGATGTCCAGGGAGGAAGCAGAGGCACCGGGGAAACTCGGGCACTCACTGACGCAGCCCAGAGCAGAGGGGCGCCCTTGGGTGACAGGGAGGAGCTGGATGCAGCCAGACCTGCCACTGTCCTGAGGGCAGCATTTCCGGCCGTGGCAGCAGTGCCGGGCCAGCCAGCACCCAGGGAGACCTTACTGTTTTAAAAAAGGAAACAGGTCACTTTCCCTCCCAAACTACAGCCTTTCTCTTCCTGTTCCTCATTTCTTCTTCCGTGTCCCTGAGCATTAAGGAACACGGGCCTATTGTGCTGAGCGAGGGCTCACATTGTTATTCCACATTGACTTCCTGGGCCAGAGATCTGTGGAGAGGGTGCCGTCTCCACAGCAGCAGCTGCCTCATCCATACCAGGTGGGATCAGAGGACGATATAATTGGGGACTTTCTTTCCCCCTGCACCTATGGGTACACATTGCACATCCCTCCTGATGCCAGCAGATTCAGGCTGCCAGAGAGCCATTCACACCCATCAGGGTGCCATTCACACCACCCAAGGCACCATTCATCCACCCCAGAGCTCCATTCACACCACTCAACATGCCATTCACACTTCACAGAGCACCATTCACACCCAACAGGGTGCCATTCACACCACCCAAGGCACCAGTCACACCCTCCAGGGTGTCATTCACACACCCCAGGGTGCCATTCACAACACCCAGGGCACCAGTGACACTACCCAGGGCACCATTCACACTCCACAGGGCTCCATTCACACCACCCAGCATGCCATTCACACCACCCAGCATGCCATTCATACCACCCAGCATGCCATTCACACCACCCAGCACACCATTCATACCACCCAGGGCTCCATTCACACCACCCAGGGTGCCATTCACACTCCCTGGAGCCCTATCCTCACTGCCCGGAGCACCATTCACATTAGGCGCATGTGAAAGCACTCCTGTGTGCAGGTGGGGTAATTAATTACTTACAAAGACTGCCCTCAAGCATCACACTTGGTGGGGGGAAATATTTAAATAAACGAACTTCCGCGGGTTCTGTGCTAACATCTTCATAACATAAAACTTAACCATGAAAACCAATCCTAGACTTTCCTTGAAGAAGCCTGTTATTAGGAAATAGGTCAAGGAAATGAGCCGTGGATTTCATCGAGGGAGGAGAATTGCGGGAAGGGCCCTGGCCCTGCTGGCGTCATCTTTGAACTTTCTGAAACGATGGCGAGTTTCCTTCTCTTCGCACCTGTTTTGTGTATGAACGTGCAGCCGCTTCTGGGCATGGGAGGAGGTCCTGCTCTCCGCGTCTCTCAGGCTCCTCTCATCTCTCCCCAGTGGTCAACTGCTCGGACCCCGGCTCGGTGGACAACGCCGTCCGCCAGAGCATCCCTGAGAGCCTCGTCTATGGGCGGACTGTCGTCTACCACTGCAAGAAGGGCTTTTACCTGCTGGGCTCGTCCGCCTTGACCTGCACGGCCAGTGGTTTGTGGGACCGCTCCCTCCCCAAGTGCTTGGGTACGTGAGGGAGATGTGGGGTGCTGGTGCCACGGAATCCGGGAAGAAAGTCAACAGCACAGACGTTATTGTTTCTTTTTGTCACATAGTCAAATAGGTCTCTACCCCCCAAGTCCCCAGGTACAAGTTGTACTAGTCAGTAGGATGTCTTACCGATGGGCAGGAGGTCACACACTATAGCTCAAGCTGGGTTAGGGGATAAGGGTGAGGATGCTGGCTGCTCACCGCCTGGCCCCGGGGGGAAATGGACACACTGGGCCTTGTTGTCCTCATCTCTGTTCACACTGCTCGTCTCCTGCTTCACCCCGGTGGACACGGTCAGACCTGGCAGCCTCAATGCCCTCCGCCTCTCACTGCTCTCCGCGGAGACCCAGGGTTAGCAATATTGGCCGAGCTCTGGTACGGAGGGTCCGGCTAGTGACCTCCTGCCTGTGACCAGGGGGGCAGTGACTCTAGGGACTGACTCGGGTCTTGTGAGCATCTCTGGTCCAGTCAGTAGTCAACACAATAGGACAGGTGGTCCCTGGGACAGTCCTTCCCCCGGCCCACCTGGGTGTTTAAATCAGGGGGAACACACCGCTCTGAAGGGGAACACAAACCAAAAGGTAGGTCCCCACTCCGGTCCCTGGACACGCGATGGTCACTTTACCTTAGACCACGCAGTGAACAAAAGCACTGTTTAACCTGCATAGCTCCAGTTTTACCTCCTTCTCCTTGAGCAAGCATATTGTCCTCGAGCTGAACGAGGATCCCCTGGTTAGAACATGGTCTGAAAGTTAGGAAAAGGGGCATCTCCCCGGGTTTGAAAAACAGTCCAACGAGTAGCCTCTTACCACTTGCAACGGCAGCACTTCCTGCGTGTCCAGATGGATCGGGGCTGGGGTTTCCCGGCAAGTCAGCGTCCCACGCAGCCCCTTCCGACCCACGTGGGCACACATTCCCGGTTCCGGCTGTGGCCATAGGTTTGGTTTCTGGGAGAGAGAGAGGGGTCGCTGGAACACAAATGCACGGCCTCACGTGACCAGCAGTGCCCTTCAATGTCACCGTGTTAGCATTTCCATCCAACGGCGTCCGCTATCTCCGCCTCCACACCCAGGGTTTGGGCAGAGAAGGTCCTGTCTTTCCTTCTCCTGAGCATCCCCTTGAGCCCTCCGTGGCTCCCGGGGGATGCCCTGTGTCCATACCGATGCCTGTGGCCCTGCAGCTGCAGGAACCAGGTTCTCCCCAGTTCTGGGCCTCCGGGGGCTGCTCCCCGCCTGTGCAGTCAGGAGCGTGGGACCCCGTGGGCGTGGGGTGAGGCGTGGGGAGCCCCCTGCCTTCCCACGCTCCGCGGCGGTGAGGTTCTGCTGGCCTCCTCGCCTTGGTTCTTTCTCATTCCCCGGGAACTGGTCCCTTGGCGACCATGTCACTGACTCGGGTCAAATTAGCTTCCTTTCGGGACACTCTCTAGATCAGTCCGTGCTCTCCAACCACAGGCCATGTTGCTGGCCCATGACAGCATCCAGGGCCGACGTGGCCAGCTGACCGATGCCTCCCGCTGGGTGTCACGTCGGGCTGCCCGTGGCCACAGGCAGTCCCTCTCGTGGCTGTCAGTGTCTTTGAATGCTGTGCCCGGAGCTGACTGCAGGCAGCATGCAGTGTGCCCGTTGTGCACCCGACTGCGGGACTTGATCTGAAGGGAGAGAGAAATCCCTACCATCCCGTCTTAATCTGGCATCCAGAATGTGGCTTTCTGAGGGAGAATTAATGAATAATAATGGGCCCGATTTGGGGTAATTGTAGAAAGTGATTGGGATACTGACATTATTTTACAGAATAACTTGAACAAGTCAGTCGGTAATTTATCATTATTACTTTACTTAAACACGTTCTTTTATTATTACTTTGTTGTTGTTGTTGTTAATCCTCAGCCGAGGATATTTCCCCACTGCTTTTTAGAGAGAGTGGGGGGGAGGGGAGGTGGGGGAAATGAGTGAGAGAGAGAAACATTGATGTGAAAGGGACACATTGACTGGTTGCCTTCCACACCTGCCCGACTGGGGGCGGGGGAGCAAGCCCACAACCCAGGTGCGTGCCCTTGACTGGGGATTGAACCCGAGACCCAGCACTCCAACCACTGAGCTACTGGCCAGGGCCTTCCCCACTCCAAGGGCAAGTGTTGGGGTGCCTTCCTGGACTCGAGAGCTCGGGGGAGCACATTCGAGGTCTTTTCCACCGGCAGACGGTCACCTGCCTGAGACCCCGGGGAAGCAGCTCTGAGGGAGCCACGCTGGCCACAACGTGTGGGAGAGCCCTGCTGGGGTGGGAAGCCGTGAAGGGCCAACGGGCAGTGTGACCTGGGGGGACTCTCCTTCCGAAAACCTAAGTGTGAACGTGCACCCCAAACACAGCGACCCCAATCTAAGATTCCCAAAAACCCTCGCCGGCGAGCCTTTCCTGGTGTCTAACGTCCGCCGGGGGAGGGGAGCGAGTGTAGGAACCGCTTGCTCTCGCGGGCAGGGACGAGCAGGGAGGTGCCCATCATTTCATTCATCTTCCTCAGCCATATCCTGTGGGCACCCGGGCGTGCCCGCCAACGCCATCCTCACGGGGGACGTGTTCACGTTCGGGGCCACGGTCCACTACTCCTGCCAAGGGGCCCGCAGCCTGGTGGGCGACCACAGCCGCGTGTGCCAGGAGGACGGCCACTGGAGCGGGGCCCTGCCCCACTGCACAGGTGAGCGCCGGCGGCAGGGATTCGGGGTCGGGAGCAGCTGCTTTAAAAGGATGGTTAGTGGGTGTCCAGCCAACGACACCTTCATTCTGTACCAGCCCCATGTTCTTCCCTGTCTCCATGAGCGCCCAGGGGCCCGCCGTTCTGTCCCAGTGCCCAGGGGCTCGCTGGCGCCCAGTTGTCCTGCTGGTGGCTTCGGCCCCATGAGTCCCTCTCTGCTCTTTGTCCCTTTTCTGTGTTTCTTCCAAATCCTCCCACGTCTACCCTGCCTCTCTAATGGATAATCACATTGGTCTTCCCCCCAAAAAGTAACCGTCTTAATTCTTCCACGAATGTTTCTTAAATAAATAAAACGCAGGAATCAGCAACCCTGGATGCGATTCGAAGAAGCCGATCTCACATGTGCCTGACCTCCGCATCCCCACTGTGCGCAAACCCACACCCTGCGCATTTACCCCGCCCTTTCCGCGAGCCCCGCACCCTCCCAGCATGTGACACTCCCCGAATGCCCACGGCCACCGGGACCACACGTTGTGGTGTTAGTTACACACAACAGTTTATTTTTTTAATATATTTTTATTGACTTCAGAGAGGGAGAAAGAGATAGAAACATCAATGATGAGAGAGAATCATTGATTGGCTGCCCCCTGCATGCCCTACACTGGGGATCCAGCTCACAACCCAGGCATGTGCCCCGACCGGGACCAGACTGTGACCTCCTTGTTCATAGGTCGATGCTCAGCCACTGATCATGCTGGCCGAGCTGGAACAGGGTCTTAAGGTCTCCCATTTCTGTGCCAGAATGAAACCGTTCTCATGAGCTGCCAGATGCCCTATACCCGTAGCCGGGTTCAGTCCTTATATAATCACGTTGCAGTCTCTCCACCCGGCGGCCTGTGTTCCCACGTCTCACCGCCTGTGCGTGGCCACGTGTGTCTGTGCTCACAGGAAACCACCCTGGATTCTGTGGAGACCCAGGCACCCCCGCCCACGGGTCCCGGCTGGGCGACGAGTTCAAGGCCAAGAGCCTGCTGCGCTTCTCCTGTGAGGTGGGCTACCTGCTGCGCGGCTCCCCCGAGCGCACCTGCCTGCTCAACGGCTCGTGGTCCGGGCAGCAGCCGGCGTGTGAAGGTGAGTCACCGCAGCCGGGGGCGCCCGGGCTGAGAACCTCTGCCGGGAGCCGGTCCATCATTCTGTTTCAAGGGACCTGGTGTATATGGCATACTGTTCTTAATATGTTTGCTCACCTTCTTAGCACTATGTGTTTTAACCAAGGTCACCTCCCCGAGAAAGGTTGTTTCCCCAGGTAGGGATTTTCCCCTGAAGTTAGGGAGGGAATAAAACCTCTTAACTGCCAGGCGGGTAATTAATCACTTTAACTACAAACAATCATGCTTAAGTACATAATCTTTACTCCCTGGAATGGAGATAAGAAACAACCTAACCTTTGGAATAGAGATTGATAGCA
>NW_006298272.1:864473-870822 GCF_000327345.1 Myotis davidii | reverse complement strand
CTGGTGCCGTGTCACATATAGAAATTTTTTGATCTTTGCAACCATAGTAAAACAAAGACGTGTATTTTTGATATTTATTTTATGTATTTAAATGCCATTTAACAAAGAAAAATCAACCAAAAAAATGAGTTCATGTGTCACCTCTGACACGCGTGTCATAGGCTCGCCATCACTGCACTAAAACGACCAGTAACGCCGCCCAGATGTCCTGCAGGTTCAGGCCATTCGTACAACGAAGCTGCTTCCCCCAAACGTAGACGAGGTTCCTACGAAACGTGACTGACTGTGGGGAGACCCCGACTGTTCAGAGGAGCCTCCGACAACGCGCTCACCCTTTGACCTTTATCCCCGAGAGGCCCGTGTCTTCCCCCGACAACAGTCCCCCGGCGGCCTCGCCACGCTCTGTGGTTGCTGTGGGGGCAGCTGAGCTGAGGGGCCGGAATCGGGGTGTGGAAGCCGCTGGTGGGATCTCTGCAGCAGAAATAGGTTTCAGTCCACCTGCTGTTTCCCGCCCGCCGTGCCCTGGGCCGGAGCCTGGTGCTGCCCGTGGAGCGAGGTGGTGCTGAGTGAATGTGTTACTGTGACAGGAGAAGCAGACCCGGTAGGACTTGGGGAGCTGGCCCAGTGATGGCAGTGACGGCGCCAGGGACACTTCGCAGACATTGTGTCGTGTGCAGCCCAGCTGCCCGGCACGGTGCACTGGGAGCCTGCACCTGCTCAGCGTCTGGGCATAAAGAATGCGACTGGTGACAGGACCCGGGCAATCCACAGCTCACTGAAAAGCCACCAGGACGAAACCCAGCGCCTGTCACAGAACGACATCGTCCACGACACTTCCTCCACGCTGTGCAGCAGACAGCACAGTACACCACTCAGAGCACACCGACCCCGTCCAGCAAACACTAGACGCTCACCTGAGAAGACCCCAAGGTCGGAAGTGACACCTACACTTAAAGCAGGTGTTAAACACACGGCAAAAGACTTAAGTTAGAACCATAAACAAGGGATGTCAACGGAGAAATGAAAATAAATAAAACAAAATGGAAATTCTGAAACTGAAGATCCATATTTCATATTAAAAAAAAACTTTGCTGGGTGAGCTTAGCAACAGATAGAATTGGGAGAAGGGTGACTAAACTTAAAGACGGGTGAAGGGAAATCATTTAATCTGTAAAACAGAGGAAAGTTCACAGCAGGATAATTACTGCCGGGGAACATCGAGCACTTTAACGCGCTGTACCTGGAGTTTAGAAGAAAAAGGGAGTAACAATGGGGCAGGACAATATTTGAAAAATTGTTGGTTATAAATGAACCAATTTTGGTGGGAAAATATAGCTCCCAAGAGCGCCACACGCCTCGCCTGGATGCTGCTCAGCACGGCCATTCGCTGGGACGGGACGTTCTAAACTGGGTTTCCCACGAGCTCTGTCGCTCTGCAGATTTGAGAGGTGAAAAATGAGAGCAGTGAGGAGCATGTGTTCCGTGCGACCCCGTTTCAGGGGAGATGACACAGAGTTCCGTTTCAGGAAAGCGTAAGCGAGCTCAGCGATTTGCTTAAGAGCTTAATTGTGTTTCAGTGCATAGCGGCCCCAGCGCAGAATACGCAAAGTGCTGTTGCATAACGTGTCAAAGCTGGATGCAGGGGAAGGACGGGTCGCTGGCACATTTCAACACAGAAAATGGGTCTCAGATTCGACCCCTCCAAACCTGCATCACCTGGAGACCACGGGAGGGAGCACAACAGCAGAGTGTGTCACACTCAGTCGCAGGAGAGACAGATGGTGAAGTGTGCCCCCGCCCCCCCCCCACACACACACACACTGGAAACCTTCTGGGGCTTTCCATTTCTTCTCACTTGTTCTCATAGGTGCAAATCCCGGGGATACATATTTTCTGTGGAAAAGGGGTTCGCTGGTGATGTTTTCATTTCCACAACCGTTTGCCGTAACCATATATTCCATACCCCACCCGGTCAGCTCCCACACGGCAAGAGTGTCTTCTCAGAGTCTCTCAGAAGCATTAGGCCCCGACAGGCAGGTTCAATAAATTGTTAAAAGAAGGAGGAGTTCATGAGTCTCAAAACAAAAACCTCAAAATTCTTAAACATCAAAGAATTTCTATTTATAATTTATCTTCATCACTTTTTAAAAATAGATTTTTATTGATTTCAGAAAGGAAGGGAGAGGGAGAGAAAAAATAAAAACATCAGTGATGAGAGAGAATAATTGATGGGCTGCCTCCTGCACGGCCCACACTGGGGATCGAGCCCACAACCCAGGCTGGTGCCCTGATGGGGAATGGAACTGTGACCTCCTGGTTCATGGGTCGATACTCAACTACTGAGCCATGCCAGCCAGGCCCTGTTATCCTATATAATAAAAGCCTAATATGCAAATCGACCGAACAGCAGAACGACCGGTTGCTATGACACGCACTGACCACCAGGGGTCAGACCCTCAACACAGGAGCTGCCCACAGGCCCCAGGCCAGCCAGTGTGGGTGCCAGCAGGGACTCCTGATCAACCCCTCCAGTAGCCCTGCAGATCAGCCCTAATCGCCAGCCAGGCCAAGGGACCCTACCCGTGCACAAATTTCATGCACCGGGCCCCTAGTCATTTAGTAATGACCTCATCCATTGCTCTGATGCCCTTCTGTCTCCCGCACTCACTGCCTCAGGGATGTCACTCTGTGTCTTTGCTCCATGTCCCTTGCAGCTGTGTCCTGTGGGAACCCTGGCACCCCCACCAATGGCATGATCGTCAGCAGCGACGGCATCCTGTTCTCCAGCTCCGTGGTCTACGCCTGCTGGGAGGGCTACCGGACCTCAGGGCTGACCACCCGGCACTGCACCGCCAATGGGACCTGGACCGGCACCGCTCCCGACTGCACAAGTCAGTAACTGCCCGTCAAGGGCAACTCAAGGGCAGGGCCATGATATGCACTTGACTGGGAGCAACAGGTTTATGTTTCCAAGTGCTGTAGTGTGGTCCTAAAACAGAGAAAAAAGACACACAGTGGTTTGATGTTTTGACTTCATGTATTTGACACTTTTAGATTCTTTCCTTTCTTGTTTATATGGTTGAAACTATGTTAAGTGGCCAGTTGGGCTGGACATTGTCCAACTGAGGCCACAAAATGTCAAGGCTTGTTCTCTCTGTGGACCACCGAGTCTGCAGGGAAGGAGGAAGGAGTAGGGCCCTCTGGTCACAGACTGTCTCTCTCCTTGGCTTTGTGGTGAGATCACACCCCTGCCTGGTCAGGGTCAGGGTCAGGGCCAGAGTTAGGGTTCAACATTAGTGTTCCAGCAGGACCAGCAAGGGTGCACCCTGGCTGGCACTCCAGGCAGGACTGAGCTGGACCATGGTGGGTGGGTATAGCAGGGCATGGCACTGTGCCCTTCTCCAGCCTTGCACCAGGGTCAGGGTCAGGGTCAGGGTCAGGGTCAGGATCAGGGTTAGGGTTAGTGTATAGCATTAGGGTTAGGGTAAGGGCTAGGGTTAGGATTAGTGTTAGGGTCAGGGTCAGGGTCAGGGTCAGGATCAGGGTTAGGGTTAGTGTATAGCATTAGGGTTAGGGTAAGGGCTAGGGTTAGGATTAGTGTTAGGGTCAGGGTCAGGGTCAGGGTCAGGATCAGGGTTAGGGTTAGTGTATAGCATTAGGGTTAGGGTAAGGGCTAGGGTTAGGATTAGGGTTAGGGTCAGGGAGCGACAGGATGGCATAGATTCAGCACAACCAGGCACCGATGGGATAGAAATCAGCGCCTCCAAACACTGGTCCGTGGAATGGCCAGAGAACATCCCTGCTGTGACCACTCATGGAGGAGTCAGTCTGAGTGGAACTGAGGGAGGGGCTGTGCAGAAGCCGGTTCTAATTGATCCCATGCTCATCGTGTTTCTCGGCTTCGGCTTTGTTACGGCATCTCAGTCATCAGCTGTGGAGATCCGGGCACACCAGCCAACGGCATCCAGTTCGGCACCGACTTCACCTTCAACAAGACCGTGAGCTACCAGTGCAGCCCCGGCCACGTCCTGGAGCCGGCCGCGGGGGCCACGCTCCGCTGCTTGGGGGACGGCGCCTGGAGCCACAGCAGACCTGTCTGCAGAGGTGGGTCCCTGTGCGTGGGGAGTGTCACCCGGGGAAGTGCTTGTGGAATTGCACTTCACTCTGTCTTGCATGAGCGTAGTCCCTCTATGCACTAGGAATGCTTATAAACAAATTTGCAAAAGACAGATGACATGATTTTCTACTTTTTTTCCCCCTTTTTTGCAAAATGATTGGAAAACATTTATGATACTAAAATGTATACACCCCACTGTTAAAAATCAAAGTAGCGAGTCACTGGCGTAGTTCCTGAGCTTGTTTCACGGAAAGACTAATTGGATGGGAGTGTTCCTTCGTCCGTGCCGAGTGTGTACCGAGCTCACGTCACCTCCAATCACTCTCCTGACGGTGCGCTGGCGTCGCTTCTCTGTCCTTGATCTAAATTAACGAAGAGAGATTAGGGAAAGGTTGTATCGATCGGATGTACTGTCTCCCTCAATCATTCTTTTATTAAAACTTAAACGACTGCATGTAGGCGTCCCCTGAAATTCAGGTCATGTTAAAGCGTGGATCTTGCGGGCGTGCAGCTATGGGGTTGGTCTGGCTGGTTTCACCTGTGTCCTCTCCTCCTGGGCAGCCGTCCTGTGCAGCCCGCCGCCCCCCGTCCCGCACGGAGACGTGGAGGGCACCGACTTCCGCTGGGGCGCCAGCGTCAGCTACAGCTGCTCGGCCGGCTACCAGCTGTCGCACCCCGCCATCCTGTCCTGCGAGGGCCCGGGTGTGTGGAAGGGGGAGACGCCCCAGTGCCTGCGTAAGTACCCCCACAACCCTCCCCTGTGGGTCCCCTTTGCATCCACAGGGGCGTGAGCACCTGGGGTGACGATGGAGGATGCGGTCCTGTGTCCCTGATGACCAGGCGGGGACAGTGCAATGTTCAAGTGGAGCTGCCACTGCCCAAGGGCAGATTCTGCCCTTCATTTATTTTTTAAAATATATTTTCATGATGTCAGAGAGGAGGGGAGAGGGAGAGAGAGAAACATCAATGATGAGAGAGAATCATGGACCGGCTGCCTCCTGCACGCCCCACACTGGGGATGGAGCCTGCAACCCAAGCATGTGCCCTGACCAGAATTGAACCAGAACCTCCTGGTTCATAGGTTGGCGCTGAGCCCCTGAGCCACGCAGCCGGGCGGATTCTGTCCTGTAGCCGCTTATTGACCTGATGGTTGTACCCGAAGGCAGAGCAGAGCGGGGTGAGGGTCGCGGTCACTTGGCCCAGGGCACCTCCGCGCTGACCCCGTGCTGTCCCGCCAGCTGTGTTCTGTGGAGACCCGGGCACCCCCGCGGAGGGCCGGCTCAGCGGCAAGAGCTTCACCTACAAGTCTGAGGTCTCCTTCCAGTGCCGGCCGCCCTTCGTCCTGGTGGGCTCTCCCCGGAGGACCTGCCAGGCCGACGGTGCATGGAGCGGCGTGCAGCCCACCTGCATCGGTAAGGACTGCGCTGCTCTCGGGCATTTGGGGGTGAGGACATGGCGGGGGTCATTTGTGAGGGCAGTGTCTCCTGGATCGTGCCCTTTGGTTCCCTGGGTAGAGACCCACAGGGTAGGTGGCACCTCTGTTAAATCGTGCAAATGAACTGGGAGCCCCCGTCCGCGCTGTGCTGTTAGCCCGGCCGGGCTCTCTTGCCCAGTCACCGCCCCTGGCCCATCACCTGGCAGTGGCCTTCCTAGGGGACCCCAGCTTCCCGGTAGGTGTCAGGTTCCGGTTCTGGAAGCAACCGCAGCCCGGAGCCAGCCACGCCCTTGCTCTCCCGTCCCAGCGCCTGCCTATCTCCCCACTGAGTGTCCGTGGAACCCGCTGGGCTGTGAGCGATGACAGCCAGGGTCACGTGGGCACTCAGGTCCTGGTGACCTCAGGGAATGGGAGCGAAACTTGCAACAGAAGAGACCTTCTACGCGCCCCCATCCCCGGTGTGGGGTGACCCGCCGCATGGGCAGGCTGGGGTAGAGATGACATTTGTTCCTGTGAGCGACATGGACGCCAGCCCCTGCCTCCCCACTCGAGTCACCGCCATAGGCACAGGGCGTGGCCGGGGGCACCCGCTGCCGGGGACAGGCTGCTGCCTGCGGGTCGTGGGAGCAGCTCCTGATCCACAGTCTCGGTCGTTCTCTCGGAAACGGACCGACATCTACTTAGAAGCGACGGCTGAGGCCCCCTCCCCCAGCAGGCTCACTGCCCTTCGCTTCCCGTGCTGCTGAACACATGCTTCTCCCCCGAGGCGGTGCCGTCTGAAAACACTTTTTTAAAGT
>NW_006298272.1:863614-864425 GCF_000327345.1 Myotis davidii | reverse complement strand
CGATGGCCCAGGTCTTGCGGCAGGAAAATGCCACCGGTGGCTGCCAGGGCTTCCGTCCTGCAGCATCAAACACGCGCCCTCCGTTTAGAGGAGAAGTGACTTAAGTAAACTGACGTCACGGAGGATGGAGGAGCGGCCACTGATTGACTCCTGAAAACCCGGGCCATGCAGGTGGCTGTGGGAGAGGAGTTTATTAACCGGCCGGGATCGGAGGTCCGGAGACAGACTGTGTCCAGGGAGGGACGGAGCAGGTGCTATGCTGATGAGACTGAGGGTATGAGTGATACAGCACGAGAGACCCTTATCTAAAAGGCGTCTGAACAGAAGGTGAAAAGAGCAATTTCCCTTAATTCCCAATGTACATACAAAACATCGCGCACATGTGTGTAAAGGCAATTGTCTCAATTATGTGCGGCCGGTTAGTGTCCTGCCCCGTTCTCAGTTTGTGATTGTAAATTTCAGACCCTGCTCACAACACCTGCCCAGACCCGGGGACCCCACACTTCGGAATTCAAAACAGCTCCAGGGGCTACGAGGTGAGGCCTTTCTGTTTCACGGCATCGTTCTGTCAGGACAGCAGGTGCTTGCTCCTTACACATAAGCATGTTTCCCTGTGCCACGTCTCATGTCATGTTTGCCCACATGAAACTCACTCAGGCAGAATGGATCTCGGCATTTTAGCTGGCCAAACCGGGGTGACTATGTGTGCCATTCCCCCGGGAGCAGCTGCTCTTGGTTCCTAGGGGAACCGTGCCTCTGGTGCTCGGTGTCGGCTGAGCCGTGGGCTCCCGGGTGCTGGTGCTCAGTGTCT
>NW_006298272.1:858124-863530 GCF_000327345.1 Myotis davidii | reverse complement strand
CGCCCGTCTCCCGGCAGGTGGGCAGCAGCGTGTTCTTCAGGTGCAGGAAGGGCTACCACGTGCAGGGCTCCACCACGCGCACCTGCCTCGCCGACCTGACGTGGAGCGGCATCCAGACCGAGTGCATCCGTAAGTGGGCCCCGGCCTCAGCCCCGATGCCGGGAGGTGCTCAGCTTCGGGGGACACTGGGGGGCTCCTCGTGTCCGTTTGAGTGTCTGCCACTCCCACACCAGGGTTCTCCAAGTTTGACTCACTGGGACCAGGGGCGGCAGCGTTTCCTGGGGGTTTGGCCAGCCCTGCTGAGTGAGACCCCGGGGCTGGGTGGCCGGAGGCGGACAGGTCGGGGTCACCTGCGGTCTGAGGAGCCGCCTCTCCCTCCCTCCAATGGACAGCGTTGTAGTGACCTCACAGAGGGAAGGCGGGCCTGCTGGCGCCACTCTATGGCTCCTACTAGGGTTCCTTCCCCTGGGCAAGGGGCAAACTGCTGAGGGAATATGCCCCATAAATGACAGGAATGTTTATATAAGTGTGTTTTTTTAAAAATGTGTGTGTGTGTGTGTAATTATTTATTTCAAAGAGGAAGGGAGAGGGAGAGACACATAGAAGCATCAGTGATGAGAGAGAATCATGGATGGGCTGCCTCCTGCACACCCCACACTGGGGATGGAGCCTGCAACCCAGGCATGTGCCCTGACTGGAATCCACCCATGACCTCCTGGTTCATGGGTCGATGCTCAGCTACTGAGCCACACTCGCCGGGCCAAAGTTATTTTTTTATTTAACTAAATAGAAAATTTGCTAGTTGCCTTCAGACAAAAATCAAGGCATGTCTACACTCGTGTCCATCTGTTTGTGTTTTGTTCATAGCACTGGTCTTTTAAGGAAATTTAACATAGTCTATCTTAATGGTAACGAGACGTGATCAGTGTATTTCAAAGCTTTGGTTTCTAGTCTAATTTCCTACACGTAGTAATCACACATGCATCTGTAGAAGGGAGATATTCATATGTGTGTACGGCAGTTGGCATAAGTAGGTCTACAGTTGTTTATATGGAAAAGACACACTAATTAATAACAATCCAAAGGAAATGGTGTTTTGCATGCTCACAACTGTAAGCCTACTTTATGTGGGGAGACAGAGAAAAAGAGAGCAGAGAGTGAGACGGGGACGGAGAGGAGGAGGGGGAGGCAGGCGGGAGCAGGCACCCCGCCTTCATTCTGCTGGAAGCGCAGAGGGAGACGGGATATTATTGGTATTTCGGGGGATACCGTGTTCACAGTTTTAATTGTAAAGTGACTGCGTGGCCATTCCCAAACGGGTGCCCTACTTCTGCATTTCTCTAGACGCATGTTCCCTTCCTCACGAGCCAGGGTCCCCGTGTCCTAACGGAACTCATCCCGTTCCAGCTCACGCCTGCCGACAGCCTGAGACGCCGGCCCACGCGGACGTGCGAGCCATCGAACTCCCCGCCTTCGGCTACACGCTCGTCTACACCTGCCACCCGGGCTTCTTCCTGGCCGGCGGCTCTGAGCACAGGACGTGCAAGGCCGATCTCAAGTGGACCGGGAAGTCGCCCGTCTGTAAGAGTAAGTCCACGGGGAGGAGGCGGCGGACAGGCCTCCCGCGTGCAGAGCAGAACGCAGGCGCCACCAGGCTGGCATGGGGCGTGAGGCACCAGTCCCGGGTGATGCCAGCCCCCGACCCTCCGTGCTTCCCTTGCGGGCCTGTGTGCACGTGTGTGCAGGACGTGTGTGAGGCTACGGAGGCAGAGGCCGAGGGCAAACGCAGATGTTACGATCTGTGAATCACACGTTCACCCAAAGAGAAAAGCGATTTGGTTGAAGAAGAGCATGGCGAGGTAAAAGGAAGACAATGTATGTTTTTGGAAAATGTATCTTTTAATGAAAAGGGACAGACGTCACCACGTACTATATTTACATTAAACCAGACCCTGTGAGTGTAAAGGCCACAAGCTGTTTTGTGGTGGAATACGAGTTTATGTGTTCTTGACACTGGTTCTACCTTTGAAATTACAAAAGCCATTAACATGGAAATGATGCCTTAATCGCACACAAATTTGCATATTTACAAATGTGAGTCATAATTCTGGGTCAGACGTGATGAGAGCTCACCTTCCAGGTTCCCCACCTTCTTCGATTCTACGCACATTGAGTGCCAACCACCATCGAGAAGGGTTAGGGAGTGTGACGGAGCCCACCCCTCAGTGCTCCTTTCCTGGAGCTTAGAGTCCGGCAGTTAGGGATCCTTAGGGCACTTTTCCTGGCCTTTCTCTCTCACAGAAATGGAAGTAGACAGACTTTTAAAAATAATGATTTGTAGTTTGATACAAAACTAGAAACGCTAAGAGATTCTGAGCTAAGTGTAACTTGATAGACCAAATTAAACCTTCTGCAGAAGACATACTTTGGCGGTATTTAACATTCACTTGCAGGTTCATGGATGCGGTGGGGATGCCTAAGTTAAGGGGAGTTATGAAATCTTAGCTATTTTGTTAACCTTTGGGTTGGGGGGCAGGGTGGGGGGCGGGCAGCATGTCCCAAACAGGAGTCAGAGGTGGACGAACCCACCCTCATTTGCAAGGCTCTCTGTTGTAGCACAGAAACGCAAACACACGTGCTAGGCCGCCCTGGTTCCCAGCAGACATTCTGCTGGGAACACAGGGGTTACCATGGATACGGAGGAGACAGCTGACTGTACACACAAGAAATCCAGAGCAAGAAAACTGCTTCCATTTGACATTTTCTCAAACTTATTCCCAAATCCATGCTCTTGAAAATGACAGTGTGTCTCTTTACTTGTAGGTAAAGGAGTGAGAGGAGTTAATGACACAGTTACTAAAACGCCAGGTTTGTATTCCAGACCAGGGGCAGGTCGCGGTCACGCACAGCGCGTCGCTCGGCCCCGGGATGCGCATTTTGACAGTTTCCGATGCCCTGAGCCCGCCACCACGTGCACGATTCAATCTTTGCAAACGCCAAGGCCACACCAGTTTCTATCGCTGTCACTCCGTGGTCGGGGGCATCACAAGACGCACAGGCAAGCCCGTGGCAGCAGCACGGGGGTTCGTGCGAAGGTGCCTCGGGCATCTCGTGGGCAGCAAAGGACACACTTTGGCGCGAGCCTGTGGTATAATGGAGAGCCTTCTAAAGAGGGTGGCCACCCTTGCCGCCCACGGGCACGGGAGTGAGTGAGGCGTGGGGCCGCGGGCTGGGTGCGAGCAGTTCAGGTGTTGCTCCGCGTTCTCCCAGGCGCCTCCAGGATCCAGGCGTCCTCGGCCTCCAGCGCTCTGTGTTGTGTGTGGTGCCTGCCTCACGCGCGACCAGGCCCATCGGAGAGACGCAGGCTGTGCCCGGAGACAGGTGTCCCTTCCGTCTCCCTCAGCCGCCTCTCCTCCCCGTCTTGTAACTCTAGGGAATATTTAAACAATACGATGTGCCAGATTGTACTGTAATTCAAGCTTTTTAAACAGAATAGATCCTCTTTGTAAAGGTATAGGGCCAGCCCCGGCTGGTTTGGCTCAGTGGATAGAGTGTTGGCCTGCGGACTGGAGGGTTCCAGGTTCAATTCCGGTCAAGGGCACATGCCTGGGGTGCGGGCTTGATCCCCAGGATGCAGCTGATCCATGATGTTCTCTCATCATTGCTGTTTCTCTCCCTCTCCCTCTCCCTTCATCTCTGAAATCAGTAAAAATATATTTAAAAAATTAAAAAAAACATCGAGGGCCATGGGGCCGCTTTCCCAGAGTTCTCCGTGCTCCACTTTAACCCTGATTTCTGGACCTGGACCCCTGCAGGCTCCCCTGCGGCCGCGAGTGGCCCGTGCGTGTAAGGCTAGGGTTTAGCCGGGCTGTGTCACACATTATCCTCAGACGAGGCAGAATGCCCCACAGGATGAAAGGAATGTCTCCGATGGACATCATGAGGCATAGAAACTACTCTAAAGAAATCCGGGCCATTCTGTTCTGATGTTATTTACAAATCCAGCGCGGAAACCCATGCTCCTCATCCAGGCAGCGGCCTCCCAGGAGGAGAGGTCTGCGGTGGTCAGTGCTGTTTCCGTGGCTTGTTTTTGGTTGGAGAGACTGAGCTACCGGCCCCCTTTTCTGTGGGGGGAGGTGGGAGGGCGGGAGGGCGTGCCTGTTCATGGCCACCCCTGACCTCGCTCCCGCGGAGGGAAGTGCTGCTGAAACGGGGTCTTTATCGCGGCGGCGCCATCTCACACGCCTTCGTGTTGCTGCTGCGTTAGCCACCGGCCGCACACGTCAGATGACAAAGACCCAAAACGACCCTGTCCCCGCGTGACCTATGGCCACACCTGGAGACAAAGAGGCCCCTCTGAGCCCCACTCGGGCCGCGCTCCCAGGCTGTCCACCCCTCCCAGGCCAACGTCCGCCAAAGGTTACAGTCAGACAAGCAGCCCTGCTGAGTGTGCGAATCTCATCAGGGAAAGAAAGCATCTTGATCTCACCTTATTATTTGTAATATTTTTATTGATTTCAGAGAGGAAGGAAGAGGGATAGAGACAGAGACATCAGTGGTGAGAAGAATTGTGGATCGGCTGCCTCCTGCACGCCCCACACTGGGGATCGAGCCTGCAACCCAGGCCTGTGCCCTGACTGGGAATTGAACCGTGACCTCCTGGTTCCTAGGTTGACACTCAGCCCCTGAGCCAGCCGGTGGGCTTGATTCCATTTTAAAGGCTATTGATGTGAACAAAGGAAACGCAGTCACGTGGGTGCGCTGGGTAGCCGGGCCCTGTGGCTGCCGGTGGAGGAGGCAGTGATCGAGGTCTCTGCTGAGAGGCCTCAGCGCCCGTGTGGAGACCTCCGCCTGGATCTGTTTAACTCCTGAGGTGGTCATTGTCAGGAGGGCAGTCTGCTCAGGGCCATGGCCGTGATGCCCTCTGTCCTGCTCGGGCTCCTGTGCTGCGGGCTGTGTCTGACAGGGGCCGTCTGTCCGGGAAGATGGGAAACGGCCGAGTGGACAGTGAGCGAAGCAGGAACATGGCTCAGTGTCTCCGTGTCCTTGGCATGCGTAGCTCTAAGCCAGGGATGGGGTACGTCCTGGCCCCGGGCCATGTGAGACCCGCAAAATCATGTGGCCTGGCCCTGCCAAGGCATCGGGTGAGGTAGGTCAATGCCTGGCCCACACGAGCAGCTCATTTTTAAGGGGTGGTTTTGTGTGGCCCAGGAGTGATGCTGTAAATGTCCGAGTGGCGCTTGCAGAAGGTCCCCACCTGCGCTGAGTGGATTAAGTGAAATGGTGGGTCTCCTGTAATGACCTGCATGGGCCGCCTGGACAGGAAGCCAGGGACACGGCCCAACCCGGCCCAGCTCGCAGCAGCTGCCTGGGGAGTGTCGTCTGACGTGAAAGTGGCGTTTCATA